>NW_005842363.1:918078-946662 GCF_000455745.1 Alligator sinensis
TTCCTGGCTGTGTTGCCTCCTCAGCAGTCTCTACTCTTTTGGGGACAGTACCTGCAGAAACACTAATCTAAAATAGTCTTCAAGCATTGGAGGCAATTGGGGTTTTGTCATACTGCTTAGGTCCAGCACAGGTGCACTGAGAATTCTCCTTCCTACTGTCTTTTTACTCTTTCGCCTACATACAACCACAGCAAAGAACCTCTCTGAGAAGTGATGAAAGCCAAGAAACCAGCTCCACCCATTCAGTCCCAAAGTGACAATTTCACCCAAATCCCGTCATTCTAGTATAGAAACAATATGGTCCCAAAAAACAATTAATTGGTATTCCAGAACTCAAAAATTAAATTAAAACACCAGCTCTAATGGAAGGTAAAGTGTAGAGCAAGAAGGCTCAGCATCCATATCAGATCTGACCTCAGAGGACATCAAATTTAAAATGTCCCCCTCATCTGTATCACTACTCCTATATCACACCGCTCTTTTATCCCTCCCAGATTTGTCTGCTCAGGTGATATCAAGCCTCACAGGCACTGTCTCATGTTAAAGAGATAATGAAACCTCGGGAGGCTTTCTGTAATAGCTTAATAGCTTAATTGTTCCAGAATCTAGCTGCTGACAGAGCCTCTCTTTCAACAGAAAGGTTTGAATTCCCCACCAACTCCCTACCCACACCACCGCCATGTAATCTTTTTATTTTCTGGTCTCCAGTTGATGTTTATAAGGTTTTCCTCAGCAAAGGAAAACTGAATTTACTGATTCTACAGTATAATCAGTAAAGCTCCCTTGAGAGAAAAGCCCAAACAAACTTATAAAGGAAACAAGCAGGAAAAAATAAAGGGATGTATTTTTCTCAAAACATTTTCTCTAACATCTTACTACCTTAGGGTTCATACAGGCATTCATCGCATCTGGTCTATGTTCACATGGCTTGATTTAAGCAATATGAACATAGACTGGGAGTGGCATATACAGTCACTTGCCAATCCTGGGAACCACACAAGAAAATTAGAGTAACTCAGGGCAGCTGGGATCAGGAAGGGCTAACAGGTCTGAGAGGGGATTTGGTGGGTCCATAGGGGTTTGGTGAGTCTGCGGGGAGGGTTGGTGGGTCTGCTGGTGGGAGAGGAGGGTTATCTAGCTAGGAGTGTTGTGGTTAGGAGCTAAAAATAGGTTGGTGAGGGTCAGGAGATGACATGCAAATTCATGAAGTGTTCCATATTTTTTTTAGTTCATGTGACCAGACTCTGGAATAGACTCCCAGCAGGGGTGGTGCAGGCACCTACCCTGGAGATCTTTAAAAGGAGACTGGATGCACACCTTGCTGGTGTTATTTGACCCCAGCAGTCTTTTCTGCCTAGAGCAGGTGGGCTAGACCTGATGATCTCACAAAGTCCTTTCTGTGGCAGAATGCCATCTCAGTATCTCTCCAAACTCTACTATCAGGCTTATCACCTGTCTGTCAATTGGGTTGCCATGGCCACTATGGGGGGCAGGCAGCCCTCACCCCATCTGTTTCATGTAACCCTGAGTTGTAACCTGAGCTGGAGACATTTCTGAGAGAGAGGGAACCTAATCCTGCATATGTGAGAAGCTACAGGGAGCCAAGGGGGAAACTCCACCTCGCTATTGTTTTGGCAATGACCTCATGGCATGGGGTAGGGACTTGACTCCTATAGGTGACCCATGTTGCTTTTTAAACTGATTGGTTGACCTCAGGCAACATCTGCCTGATGGGACCTGGAAGGTGAGGGCACTTAAAAGCACCAGGCATCAGCCAATGGGGCTGCTTCTGGTGGGAACTTAGTGATGAGGTCATGACAGGGATATATAGGGTCCCTTCTCCCTGGAAGGGAGACAGCCATTTTTTGGAAAGCATGAAAGGAGCACCCAGGTTGGTACTCTTCTAGGCTCCAGAAGGCTGAGGCATTTTGGACAGCATGGGAGCAACTGACTAGACAGAGAGAGGGGGATCTCTCCCTCTCTCTCCCTCTCTCCTTTGAAACTGGACATACATTGAACTGGCTGCCTCCAGAGGAAAGCTTAACCAGCCTCTGGATGATACCTGTGAGTAAGCTACTTGAAACCTATCTAGACATATAGCTGGCAGTACAGCAGATAAGTAATCAACAGCTACCTAGCCACACTGTTTGCTCTAGGGTTATTCTGTAATTTCTCCCCATCCTGAATCCTCCCCCAAGTTTCCTCTCTGTAACCAATAAAGTTCACCACTATACCTAGTGTGGTGGATTCATTGGGAGATGGATAAGAGGCATGCCTTTGTGTCCCCTTGGTCCAGCTGAATAAGGGAGGCTACTATTTGTGCTCCAGGCCAAGGGAAGCACCCCCAGTTCTTGCAGTGGGTCAAGCACCCTCAAGGTATTCAAGGCCTGTGTATCCCAGGGTGCACAAGGCCACGGACAGACTGAGACTCCTGGGTGGTGGCAGCAGTGACCCCAGGCTCGCAGGTGTGCTCCAGGAAGGGGGTTGGCCAGATGGGAAGCACCCCTGGGAGGCACTCGGGGCCTGGAAGGTGGATGGGTGCAGTGAGGTGGGTGGCTCAGCACAGGAGCACCCCCTACTGGCCTGCCACACCTTCCAACCCTAAACTTCTTTGAATCTGTGAGTGGGGTAGGACGAACGCAGCCCTGGGGCTGGGGCAAGCAGCTGGGCTTCCCCAGCCCTGGGGATGCATTCTGAATGCATACAGGCATTCAATAGATTGGGTTATTCCATTCCTTTTCTTATTTGAAAAGGTTTTCATGATCTAGGAGAAAAAAAAGCAAAAAACAAATAGCTGAGCTATCTGTCTGCTGTATCTCCACAACCAAATACTGGCAGGATAAAAAACTGGGCCTTAACTCAAGAACTCTGACAAATATACTGTATGCCCTTGTGAGAACAGCCAGTTCAGATGAAACATCAGGCATCAATTATTTTATGAACAAACCCTAAAGAACATCAGAAATAAAAAACAAGTGATATTCTGGTCTAAACACATTCTGCATTCAAAGGCTGCTGCAGTGTTGTTGGGATTAACATTCAACCCAGGTTTCTCTATATAGTCTCTATATACTGACAATGTACTTGTTGGATAAGAAGTTTCAGAGCAGTCCCTCTTTCCTTGCAGGCTCTGAAGAGGAATTTCTACAGGACCAGGGGATGAGAAAATGCTGTAAAAGAGTAGGACATAGTCTGCCCCACAGGATACAAATGCCCTTGGACTTGACACTGTTTTAATTCTTCTGCAGTAGTGTTCAGATCCTTTGATGTAATAGAAAATGTCTATATGACAGTATAATACTTTAAAATATTAGACTCCCTTCAAAAGACAAGTGGGGAAGCCTGATATTTTCAGAAGGGCTTCAACATAAAAAGTGGTTTTGGAGTTTTTTATCAGGCAAACATTAGCTAAAGTTATCAGTGCCCCTCCTGTGGTGATGATCCTATGCACAGAGTTGTGATGCTACTTCTCATATGGCTGTAACGCAACCCCCCAGTTTTCTTTATGATATATAAAATATAGTTTATGATATATAAAATATAGTTTTTATATATACAGTTTATATATAACCCCCCAGTTTTCTTTATGATATATAAAATATAGTTTATGATATATAAAATATAGTTTTTATATATATAGTTTCATAGTTGGTAGGGTCGGAAGGGACCTGAGCAGATCATCAAGTCCGACCCCCTGCCATGGTAGGAAAGAGCACTGGGGTCAAATGACCCCAGCAAGGTGTTCATCTATCCTCCTCTTAAAGACCCCCAGGGTAGGAGCCAGCACCACTTCTTTGGAAGTTGGTTCCAGATCCTAGCCGCCCTGACTGTGAAGTAGCACCTCCTGATGTCTAGTCTGAATCTAGACTCTGCCAGCTTGTGTCCGTTATTTCTAGTCACTCCTGGTAGTGCTCGGGGGAACAGGGACTCCCCCAATGCCTGCTGGTCCCCCCTGACTTGTTTGTAAATGGCCACTAAATCCCCCCCCTCAGCCTTCTCTTGTGGAGGCTGAACAGGTTCTCCTCGTAGGGCCTTCCTTGCTGACCCCTGATCATGCGAGTGGCCCTCCTCTGGACCCTCTCCATGTTGTCCACATTCCTCCTGAAGTGTAGCGCCCAGAACTGGACGCAGTACTCCAGCTGCAGCCCGAACAGTGTCGCATAGAGGGGGAGGATCACGTCCTTGGACCTGCTTGAGATGCATCTGTGGATGCATAACAAGGTGTGGTTGGCCTTCCTGACCACGTCCCCACACTATCGGCCCATGTTCATTTTGGCATCAATAATGATTCCAAGATCCTTTTCTGCCTCTGCACTGACGAGAAGGGAGTTCCCCAGCCTGTAGGTATGCTGCTGGTTCCTCCTCCCCAGGTGCATTTCCTTGCACTTGTCAGTATTGAAACCCATCCTGTTCTCATCTGCCCACCCCTGTAACCTGTCCAGGTCTGATTGCAGCCTATTCCTCCCTTCTAGCGTGCCCACTTCCCCCCACAGCTTAGTGTCATTTGTGAATTTGAACAGGGTGCTTTTTACCCCCTCATCCAAGTCGCTGATGACGATGTTGAACAGTGCAGGCCCGAGGACTGAGCCCTGCGGGACCCCACTGCCCACATCCCTCCAGGTCGAATAAGACCCGTCCACCACCACCCTCTGGGTGCAGCCCTCCAGCCAACTAGTGACCCATTTGACTGTGTAGGTATCGACGCCACAGTCCCCTAGTTTTTTAATGAGAATAGGGTGAGAGACAGTGTCGAAGACCTTCCTAAAGTCCAGAAAGACTACATCCACTGCTACCCCTGTGTCTAAGGATTTTGTAACCTGGTCATAGAAGGCCACCAGATTGGTCTGACAGGACCTGCCTCTAATGAAGCCGTGTTGGTATATATATAGAAATGCATTCCCTTCCCTTCCACTACTATTTCTGACTTCTTCTCTCCCTCTCTATTCCCTATAGGTAATTTTGAGTAAGCTAAGACATAGGATAAGTTTTAGCATTTTATTTTGGTAGCAAGTTTTGTTTTCTGTTTTCTCTCTCCTTTGCAAGTAAGTGCCCTGCTATTTTGATATGGATATCCACTGTTTTATATTGTATAATTATTATGTTTATATTGATTTTTACTGTTTTATATTGTGTGATTACTGTTTTACTGATTTTTACTTTTTTTATTGATACTATATGATTTAGTCCTACATGTGTAAATTAGCATAAGTCATGTTAAGTCATGTCAAGTCCCCATCTTGTGTCCCCTGCCCAGGCATACCTTATTGTAACTCTGTTGTAACTGTGTGACTCATGATTCCCCCCTCCCATGTAAACTGGTTCCTTGAGGAGTGGGTGATTGACAGACAATGGCAGTAGGTCTAAAAATAGCTCCCCCTGAATGACCAAACCATTAACTCGACATGTTCATTTTGGCATCAATAATGATTCCAAGATCCTTTTCTGCCTCTGCACTGACGAGAAGGGAGTTCCCCAGCCTGTAGGTATGCTGCTGGTTCCTCCTCCCCAGGTGCATTTCCTTGCACTTGTCAGTATTGAAACCCATCCTGTTCTCATCTGCCCACCCCTGTAACCTGTCCAGGTCTGATTGCAGCCTATTCCTCCCTTCTAGCGTGCCCACTTCCCCCCACAGCTTAGTGTCATTTGTGAATTTGAACAGGGTGCTTTTTACCCCCTCATCCAAGTCGCTGATGACGATGTTGAACAGTGCAGGCCCGAGGACTGAGCCCTGCGGGACCCCACTGCCCACATCCCTCCAGGTCGAATAAGACCCGTCCACCACCACCCTCTGGGTGCAGCCCTCCAGCCAACTAGTGACCCATTTGACTGTGTAGGTATCGACGCCACAGTCCCCTAGTTTTTTAATGAGAATAGGGTGAGAGACAGTGTCGAAGACCTTCCTAAAGTCCAGAAAGACTACATCCACTGCTACCCCTGTGTCTAAGGATTTTGTAACCTGGTCATAGAAGGCCACCAGATTGGTCTGACAGGACCTGCCTCTAATGAAGCCGTGTTGGTATATATATAGAAATGCATTCCCTTCCCTTCCACTACTATTTCTGACTTCTTCTCTCCCTCTCTATTCCCTATAGGTAATTTTGAGTAAGCTAAGACATAGGATAAGTTTTAGCATTTTATTTTGGTAGCAAGTTTTGTTTTCTGTTTTCTCTCTCCTTTGCAAGTAAGTGCCCTGCTATTTTGATATGGATATCCACTGTTTTATATTGTATAATTATTATGTTTATATTGATTTTTACTGTTTTATATTGTGTGATTACTGTTTTACTGATTTTTACTTTTTTTATTGATACTATATGATTTAGTCCTACATGTGTAAATTAGCATAAGTCATGTTAAGTCATGTCAAGTCCCCATCTTGTGTCCCCTGCCCAGGCATACCTTATTGTAACTCTGTTGTAACTGTGTGACTCATGATTCCCCCCTCCCATGTAAACTGGTTCCTTGAGGAGTGGGTGATTGACAGACAATGGCAGTAGGTCTAAAAATAGCTCCCCCTGAATGACCAAACCATTAACTCGACAGCCCAACCATCACCCTGCATTGACCCTCCCTGGGTTGAGATTTGGAAAACAAAGACTGCTGCAGAAACCAGCCAACCCACCATTACAGACACCTGAAATACACATCCTCTCCTGGAGTGCACATGCTCAGTACACCAGGGCTGACCCTTGCCTGGGCATGCCCCTACCACTATGATCATAGAAGATCTGCCCCTATAAAGAGGGGTAGTGAAGACAGACCCAGTGAGAATGTCATTTCCATCTGGATCAGACCAGCTCCATGTCACACCACCTATCCATCCCAGAGGCCCTGCCAGTAACCCCCTGTGGACAACACCTTGCTGAAGGAGACCCCAACTGGCCATCGAGAATCAACTCTCAGCCTGGGATAGGGTGATATTACCCATACCTTTCCTCCTCGAACTTGGACCCTGTCTCTTTCCTTCTGAACTTCAGCCCCTCTACCAAGCCTCTTTAACCCCTGCCATTGTGTGTGTGTGTGTGTGTGTGTGTGTGTGTGTGTGTGTAAGAACCAATAACTTCATGAGCTGTACAGTATATTGCCTTTTTAATAAAACTGTTAATTTGGAACCTGAGGTGGGTTTTGTCTTATTGACCTCCCAGCCCTACTCCAACCTCTGCTTTCTGCCCCTCTGATGTTCCTCCTGTGTGTGTGTGTCTCTCTCTCTTTCTCTCTCTCTCTGTCATCTCTGCTACCTCTCTGTGCCTGCCAGCTCTCTGGTCACCAAACCCCAGACTTGCACTCTCTTATTTTTCCCTCTCTCATCTTAACCCCATCCATCTCCCTCCTTCCCCTCCTTCTGGAAATCTTTGACCCTTGACTCCCCCTTCCATAGTCACCAAGCACCCTAGGTATCCCAAGCACCCCAAGCACACACATACACACCACACCACCCAAATTAGGAATTCACCTGTCTGTATGTGTAGGACTGGCAAAAATATGTGTGTGTGTGTGTGTGTATATATATATATATCTCAGCATGTGCGTGATATACAAATTAGTGATCCATGTATGTGTATTGGGTGTGCAGATATTGACAACTGATTTTTGTCTAATTTTTGGTGTGTATAGCATGTATGTGCTTGAATTGGTGATAGGTGTGCATGTGCTTAGACTGGTAATCTTGGATGTGCATGTGCCTGAGTCAGCAGTGTGTGTATGCACCTAATTGATGTTTGTGTGTGTATATGTGCAATTGTGTCACACACCCCCATCTTAACGGCGCAATTTTGAGATCCTGAGAGTTGGCCTGGCCCCACAGGATAACATAACCATTGAAGGGATCTAAGTTGTAATATGCACCCTCCTATGATTAAAATAGTATAGTATATATCCAACTCAGTCAACATTTAATTTGATACATTTCTTAGTGGAAAGATTTATTTCTTGAGAGACTGCTAGCTTACTCTTTTTTCCCATTTCAGAAAAAGACACTGATTAGAGCTGATTGGTCAGAAAAGGTCTATTTGTTGAAAACAGAATTTTGCATGAGAAACTGCATGCCAGGTTCAAAAAGAAATAGGGGAAAAGGAATAGCTTTTGATCAAAATAAGAGAGAGAATGTGTATCTACACATAGCCATGTTTTGTATTTCCTTTTGGAAGTACTAAAGCACGGCACAGTATGGGCAGTTACTGCGGTGTGTGCATGGTGCACAGTTAGATATCACCACTATGTCACTGTAGCAGTGGGTGCACTATACTGGGGGAACACTTTGCTACAGTGACATAGCTACCAATCATGTGTAGACCTGCATGATTGTTATGTGACACCATAGGGTGATATGTAGACGTGCCCAGAGAGATCTAACAACCCACAGGCTAGTGGCATAGAGTACAATATTTACTTGCATATCACACCCACTGTTTCCCACCCAAATCAGCCTTCCAAAATAAAGATGTGTATCTTAAGTGTGAAAGATGTTTTTTTTCTCTGATGGAATAGAAGCAGGATATGACTCATAGCTGCCAAGATGGATCCATTTCTCCCTGGACTGCAAAGAGCAGGGGCAGAGCCCAGTGATAACTCTTTCACTTACCAAAGTGCCACTGAGCTGGCTGAGGGTGATTGAGCTGCTGCATGCAGTCTGTAGTATCTTTATGAGGCTGGTAGTGTGGAAGCAACACTATTATTTGCCATAAGTTATATAAAGGACTATTTATGGTAAAGAAGTAACAGGCTTGCTACTGCCCTTACAAGGGTCTGGGGACTAGCTTTGTTGCTGTCCTACCATACCAGGTAGTTCCTTATGCCTAACTCAGGCTGTCTCCTAGGATGCCATGCTTCCTGGATACTCTGTTTTCACAGGAGGACTACATCACACAATCAGCCTTAACTTCGGGATAAAAGATCTTTGTTTCTACATTCTGTCAACCAAAAACAATGGTGGGGAGGAAAGTGAGCTATGCAAGAAAATACAGTACTCTCTAAATAAAAGCTTTTTGGACTTACCGCTATTGAAAATGAAATGATGTATAAGATTTTTGCATGCAAGTTATGGATGGCCCCTTGCAAGTAACCAGTAAGATCTTTGTTTCTTCATCATCCTTACTCATTATTCTAAGCCAGGACTCAAGATTATTTTAAATTGCTTCTGCTTTCTTCTGCTTGATGGCAAATAAATAGGGCTTGAAAGTTTGGGGTTTTTTTAAATTCCACTTTTGTTATTTATTTTGGAAGTTAGTTATCATTGGCATTGCAATGGCATATAGAAACTTCATGTGTGTGGATTCAACCCCTCCAGGGCCAGCTGCATTTGTTTCATAAGCCCTCCCCTCACATTCATGTAGTTAACCACACCTAGCAATCAGAAGCCACCAATCACTCACCAGTTCCATAAATGCTGCTCCAGGCAACTGCCTAGTTTCTCCAAAGAACTAGTTGGCCCTGAACTGTGCTATGCACTGTATATAAAATCAGCTCCTATCTCACAGAGCATAGAATGCAAGTACTATCAAGTTTGCTCTTTCTTGAGTTTTTGGGGGCAGAGGAAAAGGTGAGGGGGATAAATTCTGGAAGGGGAACTGTATATTGAATATACAATTGTGAGCACTTAACACTTAAACTGCTAGTAAAAAGATGTTAACCTTTAATAAAAGCTGCCTTTATCCAAGCTATTAATTATTAACTGAAATAGTGCAGGCATTAGCAAAAAAAGAACTGGATTTTTTATGCAGTCTGATTAAAAACTTCCTATTTTTGACCACTCAGCCTCCACTCTCTTCAATCACCATCATTTGTTCTCATCACAAAACCCACTAGCCTGGTCAAGACAAACTTAACATTACTAATGCACAAGCACAGAGGGCATATATAGAAGTGACATTTTTCACATGATTTGGCTCCTGAAAGTGCTCTACAGCCACGTCATAACATACATGTAAGGCTGCAGAATGCTTTTAAAATGGCCAATCATGGGAAAATGTAACCCTCACTCAATCGGGTAATAAATGATGGAGCTCTAAATTAAAATACCTTAGGGGACTTGTATACAGTTCCCTATGAAGGTTGCTTATCATGTCCCTGTTCTGCCACAGAGAGGATTCAGAGAGTCTCCTCCCAATGCAGCCAGGGAGGGAAGGGGAGATGCAGCCAACAAGGGGTGGGGAAGTGGGGAGTGGTACACCTGGCTGGCACCCCCACCCTCAGGGAGAGGGTTTCCAGTGCCTGACGGCACCACTCAGGGTGTCTATCCCCTGAGAGAGCCCCCAACATGGAAGATTCCCTGGCAACCTAGTTGGCTCTGGCGTCTCCAGGTGGGTGGAGGAGCAAGCCCAGAGACATCAACTAACCTAGCTGCTGGGCTTTCAGAGCAGGTTACAGCACACCTTGCCTCCTGGCCTCAGCCAGTGCATGGAGGCTCAGAGCCCCCACCATCAAACACCAAATGTCTGTTTACATTTGATGACACTGTAACTTTAAGGACTTTGTGTAAAGCACTTGAAGTTACAGCATGATTGATAACTTCTGTAAGTGCCCTAATGCAATCCCTCTTCTCTCTGAAGTATTGCTAAATTACTAAAGCCACCACCAGCATCCTCTTTCAAACACTTTTTTGTAATTGATAAGGAGGCTAAAAATGGCATTATAACACAGCTAAAAGCCTATTCCCCCCCCCCCCCCCCCCCGCTTTTTTTTTAGGTCACCTTTCAATCGCTGCTAAAAGTGGCTGGTTAAAACAGACGGTATCAGTGTCCCAGCTTTAGCATATTTCCTGACGCCAGCTTTATTTGATACTTCAGGCAAGTTATTAAAAAAATTAAGATGGAAATGGAGTGAGAGAACCTCTGCAGCATTCTGCATATTGCAGACAAGGACACGGTGCAAACAAACTTTGTACATTACCAGTCAGAAAACTAAAAAAAAAGAGAAAGAAAGCTGATTTGCTAGGCTGCAGACCAGCTCATCCCCACCATTCCAACTCATGTTCCATTAAAACAAAACCTTTTACAGAAAGAAATCTCAGGGTAGAGCAAGAGTCCTGCAATGAGCTGACTCACTGACATCCAAACTAAAGCAGTGATTATTACATTATCAGTCAGGCAGCTTGGTCAGGGTTATTCAACATGTTTAGTTTTATGCTAATGTTTAAAAAAGGAAGAACTGGCCCAGTCAACACCAGATTGGCAGTAAAAGAATATTAATAATGGGAACAGTATTGGAAGAGGCAGGTGTCGATGCAATGGGTCTGATTCTGATATCTGTGTAGTGCTTAACTAGAGACCATGCAAAGTAAAAAAAAGAGCAGTAGCAGGATCCATGCTGTAGATCTCTGTGAAGCCCTGTTTAGACTGGAGTGTATAACATTCTGCCATGCAGCAGAGAAACAATGTCTAATATTTTGGCAATGCATAATGTTTTCGTTTGCTTATATGGGCACAGCCTCTAGACGGCAGCTATGCTGAAGAATAATAATGAAGGAGAGAAAAACACAGATGTAGAAAAGACTTCACTAATGATACGGTCAGAATCTAAAATCACAACTTGCTCACAGCTGTCAGTAAGTACACTCAAAGAATTCTCTCTTATACATTCACTTAAGAGAACAACAAAAACCACTGGCAGCAATGCTGTATGATCATGCCCAATAACTCTAACTAGTGAGCATTTGTTGGATAAATACTTTGCCAATGAAAAAAAAAGAACTTCTTTAGACCAGAAGTTATGAAATGCTCAAATCTTGGGGTTTGATCCCACAAAGATACAGCTGAGCATCCTCAAACCCCATTGAAGTAAATGAGATGTTAAAGCACTCTGCAGCAACTACCCAAACATGCACAGTCCCTTTGGTGAGTGAAAGAACTGAGCACCTTGCTAGTAAAACTCATCACTTAGCGCATGGATTCCTGTGGACAGAATCATATAGACAGTACCCTGGGGCAGGGGCTGGTGGGTAGGAGGAGAAATGTATCCTTATAACATAAAGCAAGATCATAGAATAGTAACAAAAACATCCTTCTAATCGACAGACCCATGGCTAAAAGGGTCTGGATTTATTCATTTTATTCACAGACTATTGCAATTTCTTGAGGCAGTTTTAAGTGGATCATACTGATCACGTCAACTTTTTTTTTCACATTGTCTTGCTTTTAAGTATTCTATTTTCCATACACAAAGAGCAGAACATATTTTTGAGCTTAGGTAAATTAATTATACCCTCCACCCTGCCCCCAAACAAATTAGAAAGAACAGAAGAGAACTTTTATCCAACTACTCAGTTGATCTAATACAAGATATCACATCTACTCAAAGAACCTTGCCTACCTATGTACTTAGACCAACACGGCTACAACCAAAAACTCTTCAGGAGAGAGCACTCTGTGTACAGCTCTTCTGATAGTCTGCATAGAACTACTTTCCTTCCTTCATTGAACAGATTTAAAGCTGTAGCATACAGACATCAAAAACCAATAGTTCTATAGCTCAGTATAGTACCTTACTACCAGGTAAGTGGTAGTGCACAGAAATTAAGCATTAAAGTGCATGTATGAATATGGGATATGGCAATTTTATTTATTGATTTATATCTAAAAAGATGGGGGTTATGTTTATGTAATAATGTCAAACTTAAAAGAAGGATTAAAACAAGACCAAAACAACAAGCAGCAGCAGAAAATACCAATCTCTGCTTTCCCAAATTCAAAGGAATTGCTTTATGTGAATGCAGATTTGCACTTGCTTTCATTAAAGGGAAACTTATACTACATTGCAGGCTACATTTTCAAGAACCCAAGCTATGAGTAAGCCAGAAAATACACATTATTATTTTAATCTAATTTAATCTTGTTCCCATTGACTTCAGTGGGAGCAGGTACATGCCTGGTTTAAGGAGATTTGGAGCCGCTCAGAAGATTACCAGATATGCACATATTAATGTGTGTTTGCTTGAGTTGATGCAGCCTTGATGAATTAAACAGTTATGTAAATGAAACATACTAAACTGCCAAAAGGATTACAGATTTCTTTATTAAAGAGTATTTGACTCATCATCCAGTTAGAAGATTTATTATTTTCTAATTATGTGTCATTTTACAAGTTCTCCTGGGTTTACTAAACATATTTCTTAAACAGTAATGATCTGAGAACCACTCTGTGCTGCAGGATTTGTTTCACATGCAGTACTGGGAAAATGTTTTCACTTTTAGCACATCATATATTAGGTCTGCTCTATGCTTGTGTGTTTACTAGTCTGGCGACTGGGGAAGAAGAGTTATTAATAATGAATATGCAAATACAATTAAAAGCTGAGAATATTTTTTTTTAGATATTTATCTTAATTTTACACAAAAAATTTTGCATAATTTAACAACAGTAGTTTGACCACACAGAAAGATCTAACTGTATGTTTTTCTTATTCAGGTACATCCTGAATGTGAAAAGCATTCATTCAGCTGTGGCCAGTGCTCAGGAGAAAGCCCCTTAACAGACATTTATGAAATCATGTTTGCAATCTCTGGTGGAAGCAGCAGCATATTCTCCATATGGGCTTAGTTTGGGCCAAATAGGCACAAGCCAGTTTGCTTGTAGTAATGAGGAACCCTGTTCCAGAAAAAAAACCCTGTAGTCAGGAGCAATCCTTTGCTCATGGGGGAAAACAGAAGCAGCACTTTTTCCTAGGTTGATGCTGCACACTCCATCATGATATCCAGTCAGCTCCACCAAACATGTGAAAGAGAAGCAGGAAACAGCCCTACCTTTTCTTTGTTTCCTTTGAGATACCTTTCACCCCCAGGCTTACTAGCCAAGAACATTCCCTTTGCTCCTCATCAAAGCTCAGTACAGGCATTCAAGAAGCCAGCAGTGGAAGCGCTCTAACTTTTGAGCTTTATTCTAAATGTCCCTGTTTAGGTTGGGAGGAAGCAGGACACATGTTAGCTCTTCTGGAGATGTGGGGGGATCTTGCAGCTTTCCTGCATGGGCCAAGCCCAGCAGGTAGCAGGGGCTCTCATACACCTCCCAGAATGCCCCACAGGCTCCCTGGGCTTCTGAAGACTCCTGAGCAGAGCTGAATGGCCAAGCTGTCCCTGATTGGCTGGCGTGGACATTACAGCTACCTATCTGGACTGGATATGACAGCGGCTCATCATGGCCACAAGCCATTAGCTGGCCATCCCACACATGCCTACCCAGTGCACACTGTGGCCCACCGTGTATGTGTGTGTGTGTGTGTGTGTATGTGTGTGCCCATAAGCCTCAGGCACCGGGGGAAGTATGCACACTTCCCAGATGCCTGTATGACCCCACACCACTGATACTGGTGGCTCCAGCCCCACACTACAGGAGGCTGTCTGAATCTGCAAAGCCCTGGCTGAGTAGCGCTTCACCTACATAGCCTGCAGCCCTCCCTGGATGAGTAGGGCCAGAGTGTTTCAAGTGCCCATGTCCTGGCAACAGGCCCCAGGACTCTTGCCCCAGGCCTCTGGCCCTGCATCCTGGGCACCGCTGCCCACAACGCACACCATCCCCACCTCCTCTCCTTCCTCAGCTGCCCCCAGGAGCACACACCAGAGTGCAGAGGAATACGGCACAAGGAACAGACATGACTCATTTTAATCAAATGTTGGAGTTGCCAAACTTTTAGTGTGTTTATTACATAAACACTGTGGAACATTCCCCTCTCTGGAACTTGGAATCATCTTCTCAGTCAACATTGAGAGAGTAGGGAAGGACCCTGGCTGCACCAGGAGGTTATGACATGTTGTGGGGTAGGGAAACTTAGAGGGCTCAACTTAAAGCAAGAAACCTTGGGGTGGCAGGGAGAATGTCGTACACAAAACTGCCACCCTGAGGTCTAATTAAAAGTTTGCAACTGCCAAACCTTCTGTGTGCATAATAAAGAAAAAACATAGAATGTTGCCCGCTCCAGAACTTGGACCAGACTTCGACCAGGGGACTGCCAATCTTTGCAGTGGCTCTGCAGATCCCCTGGAAGGTAGGCAGTGTCTCTGCTGGCCCTGGCATCAGGTCACAGGCAGCTGGGTCCCCCTCCCTTCCCCCAGTGCTGCTCCCTAGAGCAAGCCCTGCTTGATGTCTTCTTGGCTCCTTGGGCAACAGATCATCTCCCATGGCTCTCACACATCCTGTCTCCTGTTCCTGGGCTCCCCTGCACCCCAGCATCTTCCAATCAATGTGCAGTGTAGTGTTCCCCCATGGCCACCATCCAAGGTCTCTGCCCTGGCTCTTAGACATGTCATCTTAGGGAGGAGTCTCTGGACCAGGGCTCTCCATGGTGGAGTGGGGGTGGGTTATAGCCTGCCCCACCACTCCACCCGGAAAAGCAACAGTCTCCCCAGGGTAGACAGCACTGATGCCACTCAGGGGTGCCATAGTTGGATCCCAAGCAGTCTTTGACCCTATGCATAAGCTCCGTATCCTGGTGCTGTGACTCTCAGCTCCATAGTGTCATGGGTGGCCACCCTCAGATAGCATGTAGCTATCCCTATTCCTCATTCTTGGACCTTCACAGCATTCTCCTGGGACTTGGTGACTCATTCAAGTGCCATGGCACCATAGGTGCAAGCAGTTGTCAACCTGTCCATCGTAATGCCCCACATTGAGGGTCCCCTTTGGTCCTCATGTTGCCGGTACCATCTATGCATATGTTTCTGGAGGTCTGAAGGTATCTGGGCAACCATCCTGGATCCAGGATCTCAGGCTCTATGACTAGGCCTCCTGTTTACAAATGTGGAGCCTACACACAAGGGAGACACCAAGGGGCCTCTGGTGAGTCCTCTGTCTGGACCCTTTCCCCAACCCATGGCCAGAAGTCATGCACCTCCACACAACCCAGTGATGACCATGGCACAGAATGCCTGTATTCCAGCTTGGAAAACCCAGTCACCTGGGTTCCATCTCCCGACTGTGGAGCCAGGAGGGCTGGGAAACCCAAGTGCCAGGGCTCGGAGGGATGAGCCTTCTCCAGTTCTCTGGGAAGAGAGGAAGGAAGGGAGCAGGGGCTGGAGTTGCTAGGGAGAATTCCTGTTTCCTGCAGCAGTGCTTTTTCATAGCTGCTCTGCCAAATGGCACCTGGAGGCTTGCCAGTAAAAATGCAATTTCACCTGTTGGTTACAGCTCAGCTATGGCGCTCAAAAAAAGCTTTCGGTGTCTATCGGGGTCTTTTTGGGTTAGAGTTTGTGTTGGGTGGATCCAGGTAAACACGCTGGCCTTTTTCAGGAAAACAGCGTGACCTTGAGGGATGAGGCAGTCAGTTGTCAATTATTCAGATGTATGGCCTCACTCAATGTAAGATAAACTGATAAACACCCAACAACAGCAGTGGGGACTGAGACTGGCACTGTACCTTCCTTCTAAGCCAGTGGCATGGTGGCTGGGGGCGCTGTTTGAGAGGCACGAGGCCAATGAAGAGCATCTATAAATTAATATCATCGGTCTTCCACATGGACAGTCATTAAGCCGAAAGCATGCCGAATATCACAATAGGCAATTATATAATTCCCTGTGAGCTCAACTCAGCTTACCAGGGAGTTACATTAAACCATTCCCTCATCTATAAACACCACATTTGGGGTGCCAGCTTCAAAGTGCACAGAACCACCACACTTGCAATGATATACACCCCAGCAGATTATTGTGCTCCTGTGCGGTCCAGAACCTGTTGCACTAAAATGCTTGATACTGTACTTTACAGCGTGCTAAGACTCATTACTGGCTGCACAACTTAGACACAAAGAAATGTATTCCCTGCATTCTAGGTCATTAGACCAAGTGACATAAGAAAGCAGACTCTAAGACTCTAACCCATGGTTGTGCAAACTATGGCCCATGGGCTGGATCCAGCCTTTTAACTGAATTTATCCAGTCAGTGGTGGGTACCACAGCCAGCAGCAGCACACGGCAGGCCCTAGGCAAGCTGTGCTTGGGCTCCCACCTCTGCTGATGGGTGGCATGGGTGGCAGCTCTGGACTCTCCTGGAGCCACAGGAGATGCTGGATGGAAGCAGCCCTGCCCACCTGCCCACTTGGCCTGGGAAAGTCTAGCTCCGCATGCCCTGGGCAAGCCGCATCCAGGCCCTGGTGGGCAGTGCCCAGGGCCTTTGGGGCTGGACTCCATCTACCAGATGCCACAAGGGATGCTGGGTGGAAGCAGCCCTGCCTGCCTGCCCAGCACCATGCGGCACCAGCAGAGGCCAGGGCCCAAGTACAGCTTGCCCAGGGCTTGCCACATGGAGCCAGGTGGGTAGGCGGGACTGCTTCTACCTGCAGTGCCAGCAGAGGCTGGAGCCAGAGCATAAGCATGGCTTTACCACCTTCTGCCTATAGGGGATGGAGCCTGGCCACAGGCCTCCCTGATATGCCATTCTGCCCTGCCATCAAGGCTCCTGGGAGCTGCAATGTATGTATGTATATGTGTGCATGTATGCACCAGGACACCTGTTGGTGGGTCGGGACAGCATGGTGGCCTGTGGCCTGGCTCCACCCCTGGGTACAGAGGCTAGACACAGCTGGGAGTGGCCCCTGTGCAGCACCCCATCCTGGGCTCTACCAGCCTGCACTACATGGCCACACGGTGCCTCCTCCTTGCTGCTGGCAGCCATCTACCTGAAGTAGCAGGTAACTGCTAGGTGCCCGCCGGATGCCCCAATCAATGATGGGAATTGGAGACCTCTGAATCACAGCCAGTGATGCGGGAAGGGGCCTTACACTCACTGGTTGGGCCTAGCGTGGCCCAGCCCTGCCATTCACTCCAGCAGCAGACAGGGCTGGCTTTAGGCTCTGGGGGGAGGGGAGACGAGGAAAGGGGGCACACTACAGTCCTGGGTGGGCTCTTGCTCCTGCTCTGGCACTAGCCCTGGCCCCTCTGTATGGCCCATGTGTGTGTGAGTGAGCATGAGCAGGTGTGTGCGCTCAACAGCTCACCAAAACTGGTTAAGTGGCCCTGCAGCCCAAATAATTGTCCACTCCCATCCTAGCCGTACTCCTGCTGACACATTTCTGGCCCCTTGGAGAGCCCAGCAGGCCGGGTACTGTGGCCTTGTGCGTTGCACTAAATTTAGATAAGGGGTGGGGTGAATAGAAAGGAAATGATTGTTCAGAGTACTCTGGTCTGAAATCTATTCCCACAGCATTTTATACCAACACCAAATGAGTCCCTCATTGGGCATGACCTTGACAGAGAAGCGTGGGTCAAGCTGAACAGACTGAGATGTGGATATGGATGCTTCAAGACAACACTGTACACGATGAACATCTTGGGCAGGCCCCTGCATGAATGCTGTGTCCAGCAGACAGCACAGCACTTCATAGAAAGCTGCAATTTTTTCCAATGCCCAGACAGGGCAAGTGGAATCTGCACACTGAGCGATAATACCAGACAGAGGCTCACAGCTAGCTAGGAGCAACAAGAGAGGGAAAGACTGAAACCAGGGCTTTACCATCTCTGGTCACGGAGAGCCTGGGGGCTGGGCTGGCCCAGCAATTGGGAAGAGGAGACAAGCTCTGGCCTAGGCTAAACCACCACCCCAGGAAGCGGGGCTGAGCAAGGCACCATGAGATGTCGGTGCAACATGACCTCCCATGAGTCACAATGAGATGTACAGTGTTTGTTATAGCGCTCTAACTTACAGTGCTGAAGACTGACATCAAATCCATCCTGGGCTTAGAGAAGATTCCACCATTTTTACAGTGCTTCATGTGCCCTAACCATCTGTTTGGTTATGGATGTAGAGCACTTTCTGTGTAGCTATCGCACAATAAGTGTAACTTCTGTATGCCAGATGCAAAGTGGGAGTCCCTCATTGGGCATGACCTTGACAGAGAAGCGTGGGTCAAGCTGAACAGACTGAGATGTGGATATGGATGCTTCAAGACAACACTGTACACGATGAACATCTTGGGCAGGCCCCTGCATGAATGCTGTGTCCAGCAGACAGCACAGCACTTCATAGAAAGCTGCAATTTTTTCCAATGCCCAGACAGGGCAAGTGGAATCTGCACACTGAGCGATAATACCAGACAGAGGCTCACAGCTAGCTAGGAGCAACAAGAGAGGGAAAGACTGAAACCAGGGCTTTACCATCTCTGGTCACGGAGAGCCTGGGGGCTGGGCTGGCCCAGCAATTGGGAAGAGGAGACAAGCTCTGGCCTAGGCTAAACCACCACCCCAGGAAGCGGGGCTGAGCAAGGCACCATGAGATGTCGGTGCAACATGACCTCCCATGAGTCACAATGAGATGTACAGTGTTTGTTATAGCGCTCTAACTTACAGTGCTGAAGACTGACATCAAATCCATCCTGGGCTTAGAGAAGATTCCACCATTTTTACAGTGCTTCATGTGCCCTAACCATCTGTTTGGTTATGGATGTAGAGCACTTTCTGTGTAGCTATCGCACAATAAGTGTAACTTCTGTATGCCAGATGCAAAGTGGTGAGGTTCATTATCTTCTTTTCTTTCCCACACACCTTTGCCCAAACTAAGCTTAATCCAGCCTACTAATCATGTTAAATGAGAGGGTTTTCTCCCCTTCCCCCCATGTTAAATCATGAGAAATGTGCCTAGACACAGGCGAGTAGACCCACAAAGTAGGAAAACACTGAAATCACAGAGTTTTGCATGGACAAAGGTAAGCGCACTGGTATCAGCCCCAAATTGAATTACAGGCAACTGGGAAAAGTGTGGAACCCAGTCCATAATTACAGCAAATGTGTTGATGAATTTCCACATTTACAGACAGTTTTCATTTTCATGTGTACAAAAATACCATCACCTAGCCTTACGTGGTATCATCAGAGCAGCACATCTGTCTCTCACAACACAGGAAAGTGTCAAACGTGCATTGTTAGTAGCTGCATCATTATGCAGTGAGATGCACCACACCATTTTCTGGTGATTCAACTTATGAAGTGGCTCTTTGAGCTCTTCCTTTCTGATAATAGCACTCAGCTTTACACCTCTACCTTCCAACTTAAAACAGTGCCAGTGCCAGTGCCTAAGAAGCATTCCTGATCTATCAATAGAAACCAGAAAGTGATTTTTTTCCCTCCTCAGCAATGCAAATAAACTAGTTTTATTTGTCATGTCTCTTCTGCTTTGTTCTTTTCCCAAACTGCATTAAACTCAAGAAACAACAATGTAAACATGATGTAGCAGCTTACTGGATGATTGGTTACCGAAATGGATTGGTTAACTTTAATTCAAGCCTAATTTTGGAAGCAGCTGAAATGAGTTTGCTGGACTCAGAGTGGGAGTGACATAAATTTGACTATTTTATCCTGATGTAATAGGTCAGTGAGAACTGTTATCATGAGTCACCATGTACATATCACTGTTTCCAATGCCAGGCACCGGGGCAAAAAGATCAAGTGCTATCTGTTTTCAATAATGAGCAAACTTTACAATTTATTCATTATAAAGGTGTCATGACCCAAAGGCATGATTTTGTGTGTGCTTCGGCACCAGAATTATCCCCGCCAAGTTGCAGCTTCATTGCACGGGAGAGTTTCCTGTTACAGAGGAGAACCCCGGTGCAGGGACGAGTTTCCCACCTTTTTGCAGCTTCTTTTGCAGAGTGCATTGCTCAAGTTGCAAGAGAAATGCACGGTGCAAAAGAGTTCCCGCCACCCGTATGCAAATTCATTCCCCGCTATTGGCTAGTTTTAAATTATTCCCACATGGCAGCTAACGATTGGCCTGTTAGCCGTATAAGAGGCTTGAGTGGTTTCCGCCCAAGCCGAAGAGTACTCCACATCCATCTCGTGGGGACTCTGGATACACGGCAGGGTAATAGAGACCCTGTGTGAGATTCAGAGGAGCGTGGCGACCTGATCCATCGCCCACCTCTTCCCGTCTTTGAGCGCAAATTTTATAAGACGTATCTCCGATTCCGATTTTGGTGGTGCGTTCACCCAGAGCATCCGGAGCTCTGTTCCGTGGAGCCTAGCAAACTCCACATGACCGTCCGTGTTGTCTGTGTCTGTAACCGCAACTCAAGCAAGTTTTCTAGCCTACACCACTGCCATCTCGGTGTAAGTAAACAATCTTTAAAACTACCGCTAAGCATTTGTGCCTAATTCCAGCTCGTCGCCCTCCCTCTCCGATCCAGCGTGCCCGGGCTGCTGGCCACAGCCCGCGTGCAGCACGAAAAAGGGCTCGGGTCGCTCCCGGCCCGCACAAAAGGCAGTCAAATTATTTGTAAATAAATTATCTAATGACTCAGCCTTTTGTCAGGCCAGATTTCTGCAAAGATATTTGTTATTCAAGCATATTTGTTATTCCGCACAGACAACCTGGCCCTTACCCAGAAAAGCAGCTGACAGTCTAACACTTCCCATGTGAACGACAGGGGACTGTAACATCCTTCTGACCCCTGGCTACAAGAATAATTGCCCAGCATCACAGGCAGTTCTGCATTAACGGTAAGAACAGCATCCTAGAGCTAAGATCTTTCATGCCAATCTGAGGACAAAACTTTCCTCTTAGTTTTTCAGGATATGTGAAAAATGTATTTTCTGCTTGGAAATACTTCTTCTGTTACTAACAGGAGGTTTTTATTATTATTATTAGATTGTGCTAGATGCTTTCAAAACAGAGAAAGACAGTGTCTGCCCCAGAGAGCTTGCCATAGGAATAAACATTGTCCCTAGCTCCCAACTACCATAAATTTTCCTCCGTTTGTTAAGGCTCCTGCCAATCTGTAGCAGAGAAAATTGATTAACAGTGCATGACAGGACCTGATCCAAAGCCAGTTGAGGTCATCAGAAAGATTCTGATCTTCTTCAGTGGACACTGGATCAGCTCCAGTGGGAGGAGGAGCAGACATATTTTAAAATAATATTGCCATCCATTAGAGTTTCACAAATGTCAGGGAAACAAATCCAAGGCCTGCTGTGCAGAGCTGAGCATTGGATTTTACCCCAAATTGTTAAAACTTATTTTGTAAAAACAGTTTTCCAGCTGTGCAATTCATTTCATTTGCTTCTCCAGTGGAGACTGTACTTTTGGGCCGGAATCTAAAACTATTTATGCATCACTTAATCCTAACAATAAGTATCATCCTATTAAACCAATTGGATTTTTCACATGTTCACATCCCCATAGCTAAGCAAGTGTGCAGATCTTTGAGCCATCAGGGCCTTACCTTTCACTGCACTTAGAATGGTACAGGCAAAAATAAAAAATATTACCGCTTTTTACTATTCATTGTTACTGCTCTTCATTGTTGTCATGTGAGCTGTGGTTTGACTCACTGAGTATCAGAGCAAAGGAACAGAATTCAAAGAAAACATGTGGATGTATTTATGCTGAAAGAAAGGCTTTAGTTCATTTGGAAAGGTTTGATATTCTTGATACAAAGAGGATTTGTTTTGTGAAAGCACAAGGCTGATATTGCCATTGCATAAATTGTCAGTATTTATGACTGACGTTTTTCTCCTGCCATACTGGGGAATCTTCCAAAAGAAAAAGAAAAGGCTTAAAACTGTGCTGGAGCAATAAAAGCAAATTAATTTGTCAGGTAGCAGGGACCTGAGAGCATTTTGCAGAATTCATGTAAAATTCAGAATTTATGGCAAAAACCCTATAAATAATAATGCTGAAAGATGGAGGAATTTTGCATACAGTAGCAATTTTTGGCAGTTCCATTAATAGATTCATAGATGTTAGGGCCGGAAGGGACCTCAATAGATCATTGAGTCCGACCCCCTGCATAGGCAGGAATAACTGTGAAGAAGTTCTTCCTAATGTCCAATCTAAATCTGCTCTCTGCTAGCTTGTGGCCATTATTTCTTGTAAGCCCCGGGGGCGCCTTGGTGAATAAATACTCACCAATTCCCTTCTGTGCCCCCGTGATGAACTTATAGGCAGCCACAAGGTCGCCTCTCAACCTTCTCTTGCGGAGGCTGAATAGATCCAGTTTCTCTAGTCTCTCCTCGTAGGGTTTGGTCTGTAGGCCCTTAACCATACGAGTGGCCCTTCTCTGAACCCTCTCCAGGTTATCCGCATCCCTCTTGAATTGCGGCGCCCGAAATTGCATGCAGTACTCCAACTGCGGTCTGACCAGCGCCCGATAGAGGGGAAGTATCACCTCCTTGGGCCTATTCGTCATGGATCTGCTGATGCACAATAAAGTGCCATTGGCTTTTCTGATGGCTTCATCACACTGCCGACTCATGTTCATCTTGGAGTCCACTAGGACTCCAAGATCCCTTTCCACTTCCGTGCCACCCAGCAGGTCATTCCCTAATAACAGAAAGAAAGATTATCATTCACCTGCAGTTTAGTTTGTCTCAAGGATGACAGTATATAGCAGAAGGGAAAACTAACAGGCCGCATACTCAACTGAGTATCTTAGTCAAAGTGCTTCAATCTTTGAGTAAAAGCATGATTTGCTCAGTGTTCCTAATTAATTGTGACACACTGTTATAAATGTTTTAAAAATCAGAACAAAGGGATATATTTTAGAGATTTCCTCTTGATACTTACTACATAACAAATTAAAGAGAAAAGAATAATGTCTCCTGTTTTTCCTTAAATAAAAAGAAGGAGATGAAAAGGAAAGGTAATTGGAAAATTACAATACAATAGGACAGAATAGAATACTCACCACTTCAAATAATAGCATCTTAATAGTCCAGAAACATGCACAGCAGGGCAGTGGAGTTCATTTTCAGGAGATTAAGATTCTTGCTGGCATAGTGTAAATATGCCTTTGATGATTAAAATCTCCCTTCTCAAATTTGTTGCATGGCAACTGCTGATTTAATTATTTTGCAAATTTATATAACATGATGTTCACAGGCTCTAAATCAAGATCAGGGTCCCAAGGTGCAAGGTGCAGTAGAAGAACCATATCCTTGTTTTAAAACAATATCATGCTCCTGAATCTTTTGACACAATCACCAGAAATGTATCAGCACTTTTAGGTCATGGGGCCTATATTACAGGAAAATGGACATATACATCAATGCAGCTCCAGTCAAGTTGGAGTCCTTCTGATCTAACAGCAGACAATCTAATCCCTCCCCCTTTTTTTCTGCACGTTACCAGCCATGAAATAGGCCATTCTGCACAGTGAGGTGCCTTAAGGGATATATTTTTCTTATAATAATGTCTACTAAGGCTTGACATCTATTTGTCCACATGGCATATAAATGAAATATAATGGTGTTTCAACTTCATTTCTGTGCTGAAAGAAGGAATTTATTCCCATGCCAGTGCTCCTGCTGATATATGGGTTTGACGTGGATTTTGTGTGTGGCAAAATACCTTATGAAGGGCTACTGATGTGTGTTAAGGGCCAGTCCTAGAAGGGCATGAGAAAGTTATCTTCTGAGGTCATCCTCCACTAAGGAAAATCAACAAGGAGTATCATGAGGTTCTGAAGAAATAGCTATTCCAACTGTGTGCAAGTGCATTCTTTCAGCATCTGTCCTGCTTGTACTCCATACTGTAAGGACTTAATATATTTGGTGGTCTTTATGACATGCTGCTTTTTCAGATCCACTGTGACCTTCTGAGGAACAGAAATGTGTGATAACTGCAACGTGGAATGTAAATGCTACTGGCTTGCAAATACCTTATGTAATGTGGCTACAGCAACATTTAGTTATTCCTAGTTTAAATGAACAATGACACCAATTAGAGAATCTCTAGGACTAAAATGGATTTAACTTGTATTTTATTGCTTGGGTCTAATGCAGTTATCTATAAAAGGAATATATTAAGCAAAGAATTCACAAACTGAGTTGTTCTTAAACTGATGAACATCAGTTGGAAACGGACCTTTCTGTTTCTCAAAGGGATACTCGCAAGTTAAAAAAATCTGGGCATATCTACACATGCTATTAATGTGATATAGGCCTACCGAGCACTAGGCCTATTGAGCAGGCTTCCCCGGGAGCACATCTGCACGCACACCCTGCTGGGGGCAAATCTGTTCCCAATGGGAACAGCTCAGTACAGGGTTTCTCCTGCCCTGCTCTGCCCACCTCTAGCAGCCAGAGTGACCTAGCCCAAGAGCTGGCAGGGGGTACAGGGGCTGGTCCCAATGCACACAGGGCCAGGACAGCTCTGCCAGCTGCAGCAGCAGCTGTCTCTTGGGCCTGTGTATGTTGGGAGGGGTCCTGATGTACACAGGGCTGGCAGACAGCTGCTACTGCAGCTGGCAGAGCTCTCCCAGTCCCAGGCACATAAGGACACACAGCTATCAGTGAGCCCCAGGCTAAGCGGAGCTTCCCTGCCTAGCAGGTAGGGCTGTGCAAAACAGCACCATTTTGTTTCAACTTCCATTTCGCCATTTTGACGGGACAGTTTTTTTTTTTTAGTTTCATTTTGCTTCAAAGAACTGTTCCATTTCATCAAAAACTGTTTCACTGTTTCGATGCTGTTTTGATGTTTCACCCATAGGCTGCAATGAGGGAGCACAAAACTGCCTATAACTTTGTTATTTTTGGCAGATTTAGATAAAAACAGCAGAGATGGTAGCCCCTTCTGAGGGCATGAAGCCTGTCAAGTTTCAAGGAGATAGGTGGAGGCATTTCTGGGAACCTGCACCTCAAAGTCTTGAAAGCAAAACTCATGTCACTTGTGTGAAGGCAAAGGGGGTTGAAAACAGCAGGCATGGTAGCCCCTGCTGAGGCCATGAAGCCTGCCAAGTTTCATGGAGATAGGTGCAGGGGTTTCTGGGAAACTCTACCTCGAGCTGCTGACAAGCAAAACTCATGACATGTGACATAGTGTATGTGTTAAGGTGCACCCTCATTGGTGCTGGGACCCCTGCACAACATGGTAGTGTGCCCCAATGAAGTCTCCCCCTCCCCTACAGCCTCATGTCAGTCCACCACTTTAAATAACAACAGGTAATAATAAATTAGTAAGCAGCACAGTAGCACTAGCAGCATCTCAGGCAACCAAACTGTCACAGAGCCTTTCTTTCCTCTCCTGCAAGAGCTTCTTCTCCAGCAGCTGCCAGAGAACTCTCCCTGCCAGCCCCAGCCCTGGAGCTTAGATGTGCTCAGGGCCCTCGTCCTTCTGGTCAGCTGACCAAAGACAGGTGCTAGGGGTGTTGGTCTAAGGACATGGCACTGGCAGACAAGGTTATTTGGGTCAATCTAATCTGGACCAACTGAATAGTTACAAAAATATATCTTAGCAATTTTGGGGGTTGAAAAACCCTTCATCAGGCTGAGGAAGAACCTGCAGTTGGTGTGTGTGCTCTTCCTGGATGGAAAGAATAGTAAATAAGCCAGAGGCTGGCATGCACTGTAGGCAAGAAAGTCAGTCAGTGAAAATGGAAATGGAGGTGTCAGGGGGTGAGGGCCAGGCTGGGGTGGGGGGGAAGCGGGATGTAGCAGCGCAGGTAAAAGTGGAGAGGTACCTGGGGAGTCAGATGTCCAACAGGTTGTAGTGTGTCAGAATTCCAATGTCTATATTGAGTCCAAGAGTTTCTGTACTTAGGAGGTTGATGAACTGCAGTTCATAGGCTCGTCTGTGAAAAGTGGTTCATCCAGGAACAGCACACACACCAACTGCAGGTGTTTCCTCAGCCTGACAAAGGATTTTTCAACCTGAAAGCTGGCATCCCAGGCAGGTAAACTGAGCTCACCTGATGCCTCACAACTCCACTGCAACCAGCAAGCCTCAGGCCTGTAAAAGACGTGACAGATCTGGGCTTTCCCCAGCCAGAACTGTGAGTGTGTGTGCATGTGGTGGCTGGAGGTTATGGCACCTCCTACCCACCTTTCAGTCCTGGCATTTTGATCCATGCTGTCACCAGTCCCACCAGGCCTCCTGACCCTGGCAGAGTGCAGTATTAGTGGTCATGCCCAGGACCCAGGGCCTCCTCCTTTCCCATAGCCCCAACCGCATATCTCCAAGTTCATCCTGGCAGGGGAATGAGCTCAGCGGGGACAAGGTCTTCCCCTGCTGGATGGTGATGCAGTGAGTGTCACCTCCAGGTCTGAGAGTGGAGCATTACATGGTTTTAAAAAAGTGAAAAAAGGAAATCGGTGCAGATGAAGTGAGGAAGGTGGCATTCACTCCATGTGCACCTGGAGCTTGGGTAACACTAGCAGTGGGAGGTTCACCTTCAGGAACACCAGATGCTCCACCAAACCAGGATCCAAGGAGGTGCGGGGTCACTACACCACTAGCAATGCTGAACACCCTCTCACTTGGAACACTGGTGGGTGGAAAGGACAGGTGTTCCTGGGCAATCATGGCTAAATCCGGCCACATCTGGCTGTGGCTTGCCCAGTAGGCCAAGAGGTCGCACAGCAGCAGCTCCACGTCCTTGGTGAGATAGGCAGCCACCAAGGCCTGAGCACTACCTGCCTGATAGTGGAGTCTAGTGTCTCTGGATCCCACCATGGAAGCCATGCCATTGGCCCACATTGGCAGTGCCTGTGGTGGAGGAGGAGACTGGCTGGTGGATGGCATGCTGGCATGGGACAGTGGATCCCCCTCTTCCACGTCTTCCTGCCTCCGCTGTTATGCCTCCCTGACTCTTTTCACCTTCATCCACTGATTCAGGAATTGGCTGCTGCATACGCTGCCCTTCACCCTCAGGTCACACATGGTGGCCAGCACGTGGACCATAGTGGACTGTAAGGGATCAAGCCATTTCCTGATGCCCTCCTTCAGCCACCTCACCACTGCCTGCATTTCTGGTGACAGCAGCTTGCCCCAGCCAGAAACACTGATCCCCTGGAAGCTCTCCATTTGGCTCTGAAATTCCCTCACTACAGGGATCACCTGGCTAAGGAGGGCATCACCAGTGCTGAGGGTCTTGGTGGCCTTGAGGAAGGGCTTGAGAACCACCAAGATCTGGGAGATGGTATCCCACTCAAATCTGTTAAGGGGGGCACTGATCCCAATCTCCCCAACCAAGGCCCTCTCATGGATGGCCTTCAGATGCTCCACCAGCCTATCGAGCATCAGGTATGTGGAGTTCCACTGAATCTCCACATCCTGCAAGATTTTGAACTGCGGGATGTTCACTCCTGCTTGTTTGTCCTGCAGCATTTTGCCCCCCTTGATGCTTTGGTGGAAGTAGCCTGCCACCTTTCTGAATTTTGAAATGGGCTTGCTGGTGGTGCTGGTGCTGGTGCCATCACCACAGCCCTGTCTCCTGCCAAGACATCCCTGAAAAAAGTTCCCTGAGGTGGAACTTGTGTGTCACACAGCAGATGTCAACAGAGTTGGCATCATGGACCGCCTTGACCATACTGGCCCCATTGTCGGTGACTAAGAACCTGCAAGTAAGCTCGCCCTGCCCAATGAGCCACCCCTGCACCAAGCGGTTCATGACCACCATAATCTCTGTTGCCATGTGGTACTCATCCATCACCTTGGCTTGAAGGAGAGCCCACCAACGGCCTGACTGGTTGCACCAATGCCATGAGGGAGAGTTATGCATGATCTCCAGCCCCACTGCTCCAGATGTCCAAGGTGAAGTGTAAGGCCGCTTGTGGACCTGCCTTGTCCTTCTTCAAGTACTCCCTGTATGCCTTATACAGGGATGGCACCACCATCCTGCTAAAGGTGGTGCATGCAGGCACTTTGTAAGATGGGGCCAGAAGTGCCATGAG
>NW_005842363.1:946775-954726 GCF_000455745.1 Alligator sinensis
TAGTGACTTCGTTTTGGGCATGCTCCCACTTGTGCCAGACTGAGGAGGAGCAAAGGGAAGGGGTTGGTGCCTGCAGAAATGCATCAGTATCCCTGTGGTGCTCATGTGCTTTGTTCCCTTGCCCCAGCTGGTTTTGGCTCAGCAGTGCAGGTAGATAGCACATGTGGGATCATGTGCCAGCTCATAATGATCCCAAACCACACTACCTGCTTGCTTTTGGGGTGTGGGTGCATGTGTGGATGCTGCTATTTCCCCCCGGAACAGACTCAGCTGAGCCACTTGGCTCCACACCCTCTACCTCAGCCTCCTCTGAACTGCCTTCTGGGGAAGGAGACCTGGCTTTAGGGGAAACTTGAGGGGAGTGGAGCACAAACTCGGATGATTCCCTCTCCTTCCCCAGAATTTCCCTTGCTTGGGCACTCAGATCCAGCTCCAGCTCCAGCTCTTCCTCTGGCACTGGAAGGCTCAGCAGGCGAAGTGAAATGGGGGTGAAGGAGGCTGTCATGCTGGTGCTGCTGCTTGGTGGTGGGGGTTATGGCTGATGCTTTTGGAGGGGATGCGGACTCAGGCACAGGCAGCATCCCCTCCCCTTGCTGCCTGCACAACTAGTGAAAGCTTCATGCCTGCTTGTTGTAGCAAAGAGGCTCCGTCTCAGTTTAGGGGGTGGAGGGGTGAAACTTACAGTTCTCCCTCTACCCCCTCTTTGACCCCTCCCTGAAGGCTTGCCAGCTGCCTTTCAGCACACGTCATGGTGTGTTTCATGGTGTCTTGTCTTTGCCTTGGTGTGCTCGAAAAACTGTATCATCTTCTGTAATATTATCTATCTGATTTATGTAATAGATGTAGATAAGATAATTGTATGCATGTGTATTTATGTAATGTATGTATACATGTATGTATGTATTTATGTAATAAATAAAATAAAAATATATAAATGTATGTATGTGTTTTCCTATATAAATTCTATATTTTAATATGCAATATAATTATGCTGTGCTTCCCTGTACAGTGAATGGAATGCACATTGTGAGAGAAAGCAGAGATTGGAAAAGAATCAAAATAGGCTAAACAAAAAGACGATTTGGGGGGAGGAATAAATGGAAAAGAATTAATCTATGAATATAATAATAAAATAATAGGGTATAGAAACTAAAGCAAAAGGTATTGGAGAATCCCACTTGCTAGGCTGGCAAGTAAATGAATGGTAGCCTTTGTTGTCTACCGCTGCTGAGCTTCTGGAAGACAGCTCAGTAACTGACCCCAAGGCAAAAAGCTGCTCAGTTCAAACAATGCTGCTTTTTATGATGTTTTTCCATCCCTCCCCCAGAGCACTGGGATTGGAAGAGACCTCAGGGAAAGATGACAGTCACTGGCCAGCTACACAGTCAATATCAGAGTAGTCCTTCCCCCCTCTTCTCCCTCCCTCTCTTTACTTTCTGTTTTGTTGCAAGAAAGCCCAGCTTCAGCTTCAGAACTTGAAACATTTCAAAACTTCTGAAATGTTTCAACTGCCCTCCTTTCTTTTCAAGGCTGCTTTGAAGCCCTTCATTTAGTTTCAATTTCGCTGTTTCAATCTTGAAACAAATTGAAACAGTGTCAAAATGAAACAGCCGGCAAAATTTCGCACAGCCCCAGTAGCAGGCAGTTCACCTGCAGCTGTCCTGCTCCGGAGGAGCAGCTGCCCAAGAAGCAGGACAGGTCCTGGCCAGCCCCCTGCTGGGCAGGAAATCCCCACCTGGCAGGGGGCCTGCTGGCAGCTGAAGAGCCCCCAGCAGATCACGCCCCAGTCCCAGTGCTGCTCAGCTCCTGGCTCCTGTGGGGAACCAGGAGTAGCACTAGGTTTGGGGGAAATTAGGGGGCAGAGGCTCTTAGCTCCTGGGGGGAGCTGGGAGCTGAGCAGGACCAGGGACAGAGAACTCGCCTGTCCCCTGTGGCCTCCTACTTGTGTGGCTGACCGGGAGCAAATTTGCTCCCAGTCAGCATCTATATGAGTGCTACTGGGTGCATCTACACTAGATGCTACATCACCTTAGCTTGTTGCTATGACAACATAGCTTCACCAGGCATGAATTGTAATGGTGCTGGGACTGCGTAGTAACACTAGTTATTGCACAGTTATTTAGTATTTGCTTAAGCAGTCAGCTGCTTGTGTAGACGTGCGCACTGTGCAGTAACTATTATGCAGTTATTCTAATACCTGTATTTACAGGTACTAGCTAACTGTGCAGTAGACTAGTTTACTTCACAGTAAATGCCAGGCACATGTAGATGGTGATGCTTTACTGCGCAGTAAATTAGTCTACTGCACAGTAAAGAATCTCATGTAGATATGCCTTATATGTCTGAAACTCTGACCTTATATTAAACATGAATTTTGCCCCCGACTCCAAGGAGCTCACCCCATATGTTTAAAAAACAAAAATTATTTATTAAAATTAACTGACACCCTGGGTTACTCAAAGTAAAATCATTTCCAAATTTAATTTGCTGCTTATTATTGAAGATACACAACTTGCTGAATTGGAAGAGACTGAGGCCCAGATTCTGCCATCAGTGACACTGAAGTAAATCCAATGAAATACTATGGATTCATACAGTTATATGTTGGATTTACTCATGTGTTAAATAAGAGCTTGGCCCATAGTCATTCTCTAGTCCAGTGCGGGGGACAATATTCTTGGCAGCTGTGTCACAAATTAGCCTTGCACTCTCCCCGAGTGCTACACTAATCCCTTTTCCCTGCTTGATCTCCTGCTCTTCTTTCTGCTTCCTGCCCTATCTGCTTTTGTGTGGCCATTCCCCTTCATGATCTACCGTGTACCACATATAGAGGCTGCCCACTGTCATCCTTACTGTAGCCAATTTTATTTTCAAGTGTTTCAGGTTCCAGCCCAGGATGCAAGGTTAACTTGCTACTGTTAAGTCTAACTGCTGTTCCTTGTAATAAAAAATAGAATTAGGATTCACATGAATAAATGCAATAGGCTGGGGGAGAGTCAAAATCACTTTGTAAAGAAAATTCATATCTCAGTCTGTTGGAGCTCTTTGAAAGTGTTGACCAGAATGTGGATAAAAGAATCCAGTCAATATAGTGTATCTGGATTTTCAAATAACATTTGGAAAAGGTCATTCAACAAAGGCTCCTGAAGAAACTAAGCTGTCCTAAGATCAGAGTGAAGGTCTTTTCATTGACTGAAAACTGGTTAAAAGACAAAAGCAACAGATTAGATTAAAACCGTTTTTCACAATGGAGGAAAGTAGTTGTTTGCAAGTACCAGAACTGTTCAAAATATTCTCAAATGATCTGAAAAAGGGAGTAAGTAGTGAGGTAGCAAAATTTGCAAATAATATGCTATTCCAGGTAGTCACTTTCGAAGTTGATGGTGAAAAGTTACAGAAAGACTCACAGAACTGAGCAAGTGTAGACAAAGTGTGCTGCAAAGACAAAGATGAAAGTCAACTTTGGTTAATGCACATGTGAAAAACATAACCTTAATCTTACAGTCACAACAATGGGTTCTGAATTAGCCATTAGCACTCAGGAAAGGGCATGAAGTCATTGTTGAGAGTTCTCTAAAAAAACCCCAAACACTGGCTCAGTGTTTGGCAATAGCTGAAAATGCTAAAAGACTGTTAAGAAGTATTAGGAAAGGAATCAAACACAAAGAACTGATGACATAATTGTGCCATTATATAAATTCATGGTGTGCCCACATCCTGAATATGGTGTGCAGTTCTGGTCTTAAAAACAGCAATATGCTAGAACTAGAAAACATAAAGAAGGAAAACAAAAATGATCATGGGTACAGAATATCTGGAAAAACCGAAAAGGCTAGAAATTCTTCAGCTGAGAAAAGAGAGTACTGAGAGGGGTTATGATAGTGATGAGCAAAGTCATGAATAGTCTGGAAAATGTGAATATGGAACCGTTATTCATTATGTTTCATAATACACAAAGTAGGGGGGGCACAGTAAAATTATCATACAGCAGGATTAAAGCAAACACAAGGAAGTACATTTTTAAATAATCAGTTGATTATATAATTCATTTGTGGAACTCATTGCCACATGATGTGATGGTGGCCAATAGTGCAAAAAGGGAAGATATGGAGAATAGCCCCTGGACTGGTAGAGGGGTGTTTTTTTGTCTTTTTTTTTCTTCCCATTTTTCTTTTTGTTCATATAATTCTTATTCCCTGGAGAGGGTGGGATGGCAGATTTTTTTCTTCTGATTTTTTGCCTGATGAAACATTTTCCCAATTGCAAGTTGAGTGATAACTTTGAGTTAGACAGCTTAATGGACCAAGCAGTGGCCTTTCACCTTTAGCAGTGGTAAAAATGTAAGGCCTTTGTTTATTCATATTACAGGTACAGCAGCAGCAGCAGCTGTGGAACAGTCCTCCATAAAAATGCTCTGCTAATGACTTCAGTGGGTGACCTGAAAAGCCCCGTCTCTTACAATTTGTGTGTGTATATGGGTGAATGTAAGAGAGAAAGAGACAGACAGACAGAGAGAAAGAGGCAGAGAGCAAATGGATTCTCCACATTTGCTGATTCCTCTGACCTTTCTAAATAGAGACTAAGGCTTGTGCCAAATGTGACTTAATTATGTCATTTACGTGGTTTAATATCAATTCTTTTGTGGGACTAAAGTGTGTTTAGCTAATTAACAATAACAAAGAAATGAGAATAACCAGCACAAAAATCCTGAGAAACTTAGATCCAGAAGTCAGAGAGAACTAGATGTTATTACAAACAGTTTTTAGTTTAGGTGGCTAAACTTTTTTATAGAGATATAATTTCATAGGCCAAAATACTAAGAAAGAGTTACAACTTTTATTTTAATATTGTTCTCTTTATGAAGTCTATGATATACTGAAAAGCCTTGAAAAGTTCCACTATGCTGATGCATTCTTAAAAATCCTTTTCAAACAAAAATGAAACCCCTTCATTTTTATCCCTCGTTATGATTGAATTCATCTGACAACTAACTAGGGAAATAACTTAATCTACATAGACAAGATCATACTCTCTTATGCAACCACCTTAACTTCTGCATTCCATCAATAGGAAAGATTTCATTAAGGTTCAGGAATGATTTGCAAACTACTGGTGTTTTGAATCTTCATTGCTTGGTTTATCTGTTGAATTAGTTCCATGGGTGCACATTAACATGGCAGTAATCTCTAGGAAATAGCCAGGAAATTAAAACTTGCTAAAGTTTTGATTACCTGTATCAATGTTATTATTAATTTTCAGTGAAAGAATTTTAAAAAAAACCTGAATTAAATTACTTCAGGAAATAAGTGTACACAATAACAAATATTATTTGGCTTTCCTGATGTGTCATATGCAGGGATCCTGTTTTTCTCTGTTTACAAATCACATATTCTCTGATTAACACCTCCCCCACACACACGCACACCCTGACTAAACCCCTCCAAAATCCGAGTTTTTCCATGATTAAAATGAAACACTGATATATACAGTACAAGCCACATTATGCGGCACTTCATTAACCGGCATGCTTTATTAACTGGCATGCCGGTCAACACTGGTTGACACGACAAAAGCAAAACTGGAAGTCCCACTTCCAGTTTTGCTGAGTCCCACTTCAGGCCATGACCTGGGGTAAAGCATCTGCATGGGGCCCCCCTCCCTGTTCACCAGGGGAGGGGTGGGAAGGGTGGCACGGTGCCTGTCCCCCAGCACACTGATGCACTGGACAAGGCAGGAGGGGTGGCAGCCCAACCAGGCAAAGACACTTCTCACATAACCAGCATATCTAGTTATCTGGCATCCCCCATTCCCCATGGGTGCCAGATAAGAAAGCTTTTCCTGTATATAGGTATCAGTTGAACACAATGTTTTATTGATATATTTGCACTTTTAAAGCAATTTGGAAGGCTACCAGTGCCTCGATCACTATAATCAAATAAATTCTAAATACCTATAAATTTTGGCATTTGATTTTGGGGTTTTTTATCATGGAAAATCAGAGCTCCCCCTGCCCCCTTTGCTCACCAGGATGCAGGTCCAGCTGCTGCTGTCCTCCCACCCACATTGCTTTGGGGTGTTGAGCAGCCCTGATATGCCGGTGCCCTGCCCATGTCATTGCCTCTCAATCCTGACCCATAGCCCCCCACCCCTGCTCGTGCCTCTCACTAACCCAACCACAGCCCCCTGGCCCTGCCAGTGCCCCTCACTCCTGACCCATAGCCCCCCGACCCCTGCTCGTGCCCTTCCCTCCCCAATCACAGCCCCCTGGCCCTGATGGTGCCCCTCACTCTCCAACCACAGTCCCCCACCTCCGCCAGTGCTGCCAGAGGGGGCCTCCAGCTGCCAGGGCTACAGGGGGCCAGAGACCTGGGTCCACAGCCCCCTATTCCCCACAACAGTGCCTGAGCCCTGGTTGCCACCCATGGGAGGTGGTGGTTTCTGCAGTGGAGCAGAGGACAGAGCCACGGGCAGCACGGCTAATGCAGAGCCAGTGGAGGAGGGGCAGACTGTCTGCTGTGGGCTCGGGGCTCCCCGCCCTGCTGCTTTGCCCAGGTGCGGCAGAGCAGAGCAGGATGGGGTAGGACAGGGAGGCTCAGTGCTGCTTCCAGGAGCACTGCAACACCATAGTGAGGTGTCCCCTGCCTGCCTGACAGCAACGGTGGTGGTGACTCAGAGATGTGCCCACTGCTGCTGCCAGGCACCTCATCATGGCAATGCAGGACTTGTGGCAGCAGCACTGAGCTTCCCATCCAGGCCTACTCTGCTCTGCTGTGCCGGGTCCCACCCACTAGGCCATGGAGGCCCCGGGCGGAGGGCAGCAGGGTGGGGAGCCCCAAGCTGATAGCAGGCAACTTGCACCCACCCCACACACAAATCTGGGGGGCACATGCCCCTCATCTGCCCCCAGGAGTGCATGTGGTAGCAGGGAGCCAGCCCCCTCACTGCCCCCTGGACAAGCTGCCCACAGCTCCATCCTGCCCCTGCAGCCACACCGTTTAGCCCCAGGCTCCAAGCGCCACATACCACCCCAGCTGGGCAGCAGTCCCAGACCCAGTCCTAGCCCCAGCCCTGCCCAGTTCCCTCCCTCCATCACTATGGGGCCTCTATTTCCAACCCTCCCCCACAAGACATACCTGCAGGGAGCTGCTCTCTAGGCTGTCTGGCTGCCATGTGCATATGTACATGTGCACATGCACATGATGCCCCCTTCCTGATCACCCTCCTCCCTCTCCCTCCAGCCCCTTGTGGGCTGGACCTCTGCAAGCCTGAAAGGGGAAACCCACCATTTCCTGCATTTTTCTCTTTTAAAGGAGCAAATCTGGGTTTTGCTCCTTAAAAGAGAAAATCCAGGTTTTACCATGGTGAATGGGAAACCTGGATTCCTGTTCATATGCAATGGAAAGTTAAAGCAAATGCTTCTAAGACAGATGAAGTAACAAAGAAAAAAATATTTAAAAGTATTTAAAAGTATTTTTTGTTGTCAGAAATGCACAGATTAGGCATGTTAAACAATATGATCCATATTTCAGTCTAAAGGTTACTGCAAGGGGAATTATGCTGGGAGCATGCAAGGAATAAAACATGAGCAAAGGAATTGATGTTTCCTACTGAACAAATTTTGTGAAAGCATCCTTGTGGTGTGCTGAACAAATTTTGTGAAAGCATCCTCGTGGTGTTGAAAGACTCCTGGGTTGGGTGTTAAAAAAGTGACAAAAGGCTATTTTGAATTAGCACCCATTGTGCTTCACTAGCTAATTTAGGTTTGTTGCTTCTGTCACAACCCAAAGTTGTGGTTTTTTTGTTTGAGTGTGCTTCAGCATCGCTAAATCATGTTCCCGCCAAATTGCAACTCTTTTGCATGGTGGAGTGTTCTGCTGCAACAGAGAACCCGCGTGCAGGAGCTTTTCGCGCCAGTTCTGTAGCTTTCTTTGCATAGTGCATTCCTTTTGCA
>NW_005842363.1:958588-992897 GCF_000455745.1 Alligator sinensis
GGAAGAGAGCTCACACATGGCAACCCAGGCGAGATCGGGAGTCAGCCCGCACAGCTTCAAGATAAAAATCATCAACTTCATCTTTTCCAAGCATCTATGAGCAGTTGTTTGACATGTTGCCATTCACAACAGTGACGGTTCTAAGGACAGGAATTAATATGACTTAACAGTTAATGTTATGTCTGTAGCTTTGTCCTAACTCAGATGCAGCGTTTACCTTTGCCATATAAACTCCCTGGAAATCAATTTTATTTTGCATACAGTATTTTATAAACCACATCAATTTAGCCAGAATCAACTCAATCCCAATTTCTGCAGTTTAGAATAATCTCTGCTATCAAGGGAATTGTTTTTGCAGCCAAATAACTAACGAGCACTAAGACCTGTGGAGAAAAATGAACAATGACACCCAAGTGTTTTGGTAAAGTAATGAGCAATACAACTGCACAGGAGCTTTTCCCAACTAAACATTTCCTGGTGATGCTTAGCAAGTGATATAAGGAGGATATAAAACAATCTCAGTGACAGAAGAGATATAGTTTAATTACTGGATACAATGTTTCTTTGGTCAGAAACATTGGTTGGCCTGTTCAAACTGTCTCACAAAAAACAGATGGAACTGGGTAGAGCTTCCCTAATAGCATCCCATTAAAGGAGTAGAGATTGCCCCCCATCAGACTTCCAAAATAAATCTAATGGACCTGTGTTTCCACAGCCTCCCAGCTCTATCATCTCCAAAACCTCCCTTAGGATTTGGCCTTGCTATTACTGAAGTTGACAACAAAGCTCCATAGCTGGACTTGAACCAGACAAAAGTGTTCACAGGGACACCAGAGTGACAAAACAGTAGCAGTTTTTCATGTCTGTTGTCCAACAAATGTCTACAGAACAGCTGAAATATCCTAGCTATTAATTTCATTAGTCAAAACACACAGGGGCTGTGTATTTCAAGATATTTGTTGACACCCTATGGCTATGACAAGAAGGATTTGCTTTGTGTTCTTTTTACCACCGAGAAGCATTTGCTCTGTGTCTCATGACAAAATAAACTCTATCAGACCAAAAATGCATTTAAAACCCAGTGGCTATGGACCTGGTTATTGAAGAAAATGCCCCTCACAATGCCATACTACAGTTGCAATAAGTAGAGGCACCCAGACCTTCCAATGGGACATTTACTATAAGGGCTCTACACCTTGGATTCCAGTACCCTCTTTTGGTTCAAAATAGGATGATTATTATGACATTCAGGACATGCTGCAACAGTCCCACTTGCAGAGAGGTTGGAGTTAATATTTTGGGATTTGGTAGGGTATTTGACTATTTTTCTTCCTGATGCCTATTTGGGAGTTTAAGGGTAGAGAGAAATTGCTGTTTTAGTCTTAATCTGATTTACTGTAAATTTTGATTTACTTGATTCAGGAGGTGCACAGTCCCACCAGAGGAGATGCCCTGCTGGACCTGGTCCTGGCCGCAGGCAACGACCTGGTAAGAGGCCTCCAGGTTCTTGACCACCTGGGCAATAGTGATCATCGCATGCTGGAATTCACCATCCAGCGTAGAGTGTCAAGGGCCCGCAGCAAGGTGGTAGCCCTAGACTTCAGGAGGGCCAACTTCAGTGAGATGAGGAGATTAGTGGGAGAGGAACTGGGGTCCTTGAGGGCAGAGGAACTCAGCGTCCAAGAGGAGTGGTCGTTCCTTGAGGAAACGATACTCGGGGCCCAAGGGGTGTCCATCCCAACAAGAAGCAAGGGGGGCAGGAGTGTCCAGAAGCCCCCCTGGCTCACCAAGGGTGTCCGGGAATGCCTGCTTGCCAAAAAGGTGGCTTACGCCCGGTGGAAGGGGGGTGTAATCTCCAAAGAGGAGTACACCTCCTCTGCTCAGGCCTGCAGGCGGGCTGTTAGGAAGGCCAAGGTGGATATAGAGCTCGGATTAGCGTCCAGGATTAAGGATAACAAAAAGTCCTTTTTCAAATATATTGGGAGGATGAAGAAGGCGCCGGGTAATGTGGGGCCCCTGCAGGATATGCGGGGCAATCTGGTGGTTGCGTCAGAGGATAAAGCGGACCTCTTTAACCAATTCTTCACCTCCGTTTTCTTGTGCAGGGACCGGGACTTCCCTGCTGTGATAGAAGCCGGACGCGAGGGGATCGCCTTCAGACCTCAGGTTGGGGAGGACCGGGTTAGAGAGCTTCTGGAGGGGCTGGACGCGTTCAAGTCAGCGGGTCCGGATGCTCTCCACCCCAGGGTGCTGAGGGAGCTGGCTGGGGTTATTGCAGGGCCCCTGGCACGGCTCTACGAGCGATCGTGGTGCTTGGGCCAGGTGCCAGACGATTGGAAGGTAGCTAATGTGGTCCCCATCTTCAAAAAAGGGAAAAGGGAGGACCCGGGCAATTATAGGCCCGTCAGTCTTACCTCAATCCTGGGGAAGCTCTTTGAGAAGATCATCAAGGAGCACATTTGTGATGGGCCGGCATCCGAGATGATGCTCAGGGGCAATCAGCATGGATTTATTAGGGGGAGATCATGTCAGACCAACCTGATTGCCTTTTATGATCAGGTCACAAAGGCCATGGATGCAGGTGTCGCGGTGGATGTAGTCTTTCTGGACTTCAGCAAGGCCTTTGACACCGTCTCTCACCCCATCCTAATTAGTAAACTAGGCGACTGTGGCATAGATGCCTACACGGTCAGATGGATTGCAGATTGGCTGAAGGGTCGCACTCAGAGGGTGGTGGTGGATGGATCATATTCGACTTGGGGGGAGGTGGGTAGTGGAGTCCCTCAGGGCTCGGTCCTGGGCCCTGCGCTGTTCAATGTCTTCATCAGCGATCTTGATGTTGGGGTGGAGAGCAACCTGTTTAAATTCGCTGATGACACCAAAATTTGGGGGGAGGTGAGCACGCTAGCAGGGAGAGAGAGATTGCAGAAGGATCTGGATAGGTTACAGGGGTGGGCAGACAGGAACAGGATGCGTTTCAATACGGACAAGTGCAGGGTGCTGCACTTGGGTAGTAGGAACCAGCAGCACACTTATACGATGGGGAACTCCCTACTTGAGAGCACGGAGGCGGAAAGGGATCTTGGTGTCATTATTGACTCCAAGATGAACATGGGCCGACAATGCGAGGTCATGGTTGGCAGGGCTAACCGGACCTTGTCGTGCATCCACAGGTGCATCTCGAGTAGAGCCAGGGAGGTGATCCTCCCCCTCTATGCGACGCTGGTCAGGCCGCAGCTGGAGTATTGTGTCCAGTTCTGTGCGCCCCATTTCAGGAGGGATGTGGACAACATGGAGAGGGTCCAGAGGAGGGCCACCCGCATGATCCGGGGACAACAGGGCAGACCCTACAGTGAGAGACTGCGGGACTTGAACCTATTCAGCCTCCACAAGAGAAGGCTGAGGGGGGACCTGGTGACCGTCTATAAACTCACTAGGGGGAACCAGATGGGTTTGGGGGAGACGCTGTTTCCCCTAGCCCCCGCTGGCATAACAAGGAGTAATGGGCACAAGTTGATGGAGAGGAGGTACAGATTGGACATCCGAAAAAACTACTTCACAGTTAGGGCGGCTAGGAGCTGGAACCAACTTCCAAGGGAGGTGGTGCTGGCCCCTACCCTGGGGATCTTTAAGAAGAGGCTGGATACTTACCTGGCTGGACTCATTTGAGTCCCGTTTTTGTTTTTAGGGTGAGTGGTTTTCCCGCCCTGGCGGGGGGTCAGGCTAGAAGATCTATTAGGTCCCTTCCGACCCTGTAACTATGAAACTATGAAACTATGAAATTTCTGCTATGCTCATAAAGGTTTCAAAAGTACAACCTTAATAGTTGCACAGTCTAACACTTGACAACATAGGAAATGCTAGAATTAAAGTCTGGGACTTTAATTTTGCTACTTTTGCATGTTCTTTCTAACAGTCTTAAATTATAGATTTCATAGACATTGGGGGCTGGAAGGGACCCCACGAGATCATCGAGACCAGCCCCCCACCACCATAGGCAGGAAGTCTGCAGGGATCAAATGATGCCAGCAAGATAAATATCCAAACACCTTTTGAATGAGTACAGAATAGGTGTTCGCATCACCTCTGGGGGGAGTCTGTTCTAGACCCTGGACACTCGGACTGTGAAGAAGTTTTTCCTTATGTTCAATCTAAATTGACCTTCTAGGTGTTTGTGGCCATTGGACCTTGTTATTCCTTGGGGAGCTCTGGTGAACAATTGTTCTCCTAGATCCTGATGCACCCTCCTTATAGGCTGCCACCAAGTCACCCCTACTCCTTCTCTTCTCCAGGCTGAAGAGTCCCATGTTCCTCAGCCTCTCATCATAAGGTTTGCTCTTTTGGCCTTTGATCATACAGGGGGCTCTCCTCTGGAATCTGGACTCTCTCAAGCCTATCCACATCCCTCCTGAACTGGGGGGCCCAAAACTGGATGTAGTACTCCAGGTGCAGCCTCACTGAGGCTGATTAAAGTGGGAGGATAACGTCCCTGGTTTTGCTAATGATATATTGATCTGTGGGCTAAAGATACATTGATGGATGTATGCCAGAGTTTTGTTAGCTTTGCTGACCACGGCATGGCATTGGTCACTAATGTTCATCTTGTGGTCAATCAGGACTCCCCAAGTCTTTTTCTGTCATAGTGAAAGCATAGCACTGCTGAGCCTACAAGTACTGGTTGCTCCTCCCAAAGTGGATCACCTTGTACTTCTCTACATTAAATGCCATCAGGTTTTGGTCCGCCCACTTTGCAAGGGTGTCCAGGTCAATCTGTATCCCCAGTCTGTTTTCTAGTGTGGCCCCCTTCCCCCATAGTTTGGTGGTGTAATCCATGAACTTTACCAGTTCACATCTGATGCCTGTATCCAGATCATTAATGAAGATGCTAAAGAATACTGGCCTGAAAACTGAGCCCTGAGGGACTCCTGTGGTCACCTTGCACCACGTTGATTCACTCCCATCAACTAGTACTCGTTGGGTCTGACTCCGGAACCAGTTCCCCAGCCCCTGGACCGTGAGAGGGTAAAGGACGCAGTTCCCCAGCTTAACCATGAGGACATCACGTGAGACCAAGTCAAAGCCTTTCTTGAAATACAGGTATATAATGTCAACCTCATCTCCCTTATTGAGGCAATGCATCACCTGGTCACAGAAGGTGATGAGGTTGGTTAGGCAGGACTTTCCAGTGACAGAACCATGTTGGCTGGCATTCAGAAGGTTGCCTATCATTAGCTTGTTGCTGATGGATTCCTTGATGATTTTCTCCAGGATCTTTCCAGGGATGGACATCAGGCTGATTGGCCTGTAGTTTCCTGGATCTTCCTTCCTTTCTTTTTTGAAGATTGGGACCACGCAGGCTCTTTTCCAGTCTTCCTACACCTCATCCAAGTGCCACAAATTCTCAAATATATTTGCCATAGTGCATGCCATGATGCCCACCATCTCCTTCAAGACTGTCGGGTGCATTCCATCTGGGCCTGTGGATTTATGGATGTCTAGCCTTTTGAGGAGTTCCTTCACCTGATCAACAACAATTATGGGCCCATCTCCCACTCCCTGAAAGTTTTGTGTTCTCTCAGACAGCGTGACACCCTTAGGCAGGTGGAAAACTGATTAAAAGTATTCGTTTAGGAGATTGGCCTTTTCTTGGGCATCAGACGTCAGCTGCCTCATTTTATCTCACAGGGCTCCAATGTTGCCTTTGTTCTTTTTCCTATTTCCCACATATCTGAAGAAGGACTTTTTGTTGTCCTTGATTTCAATGGCTAGTCTGAGTTCAGTTTCTGCCTTGGCTTTTCTGAACTGCTTTCTACAGGTGTGGGCAAGTACTGAGTAGTCCTCCTTGGTGACAATTCACATTTTCCGTTTGGTGTAGGCTTCTCTTTAAACTTTCAGGTGATCCAAGAGTTCCCTGTTTAGCAAAGGGGGCTTTTCTGCCCTCTGACTGTATTTCTTGCAAGATGGGATAGACTTCCCTTGGGCTTCTAGGATTGAGTTCTTAAGGAATAACTATTCCTCATGGACTCCCCTTCCCAAGGGGCCATGGTCTATTAGTGCCTGACTGAGCAGTCTCCTGAGTTTGTGAAAGTCTGCCTTCCCAAAGTTGAGGATTTCCATTTTACTGAGGAATTTTCTCACCCTGCATTGAATGGAGAAGGCAATCAGTTCATGGTCACTGTCACCAAGCTTCCCCTCAGTCTTTAGATTGCTCATCAGATCATCCCCTTTGGCCAGAACCAATCTGGCAGTGCCTCTCCCCTAGTCAGCCCGTAGACTTCCTGTGCTAGATAGAGGTCATCAACGAAGGTGAGAAAGCTACATGACCGGTCAGATTTGGCTGTATGCTCTTCCCACAAAATGTTGGGAAAGTTGAAGTCCCCTATGACAATCATGCATTGGGAGCATGTGACCTCAGGCAGTTCCCTATTGAATTCTCAATCCAGTTCTTCTTGGTTGGGAGGTCTGTAATATACTCCTACAGTTATATCCCCTTCCCCTTGCTCTCCCCGTATTTTAACCCAGAGGGTCTTGAGGCACCCTTTTTGGTTAGTGAACCTGGTTTGTAGGGAGGTGTACTGCTCCTTGATGTAGAAAGCTACACCCCCACCCCTCTTCCCAACATGGTCTTTCCTATACAGGATATAGCCTTCTGTACCCACAGACCAGTTGAGGGTGGAGTCCCACCAGGTCTCCGTTATCCCTAGTAGGTCATAATCCTTATTGTACAAGAGAAAAGCCAGTTCCTCTTGTTTGTTTCCCAAGCTCCTGGCATTTGTACACAGGCAGTTGAGCCTGCCATGGGAAGCCCTAGGCTTCCTTGTGTTATGGGACGTGACCTTTCCTTGGGCTGTTGTCAGAGTGGGTTCCCTTGGGCTATCAGAGCTGATGCTACTGTGATTGGCATTACCTGGGCTAGAACTGTTTATTGACCACCCATCCCCCAGCAATCTTAGTTTAAAGCCCTGTCCAGTAATTCAGCCATTCAGGCCAAGAAGAGCTTCTTCCCTTTCCAGGTGAGGTGGAGGCCATCCCTTCCCAACTTAGACTAATCCCAAATTAGACTATCACACCCCTTTTTTTTACCCCCAACAGGACTCCTGCCTCATTCAGTGCACAGTGGCTTGCTATTCAATATTTTGCCTTACCCTCTTTCCTCACAGTGTTCATTGCCAAGCCTTTTTAACTGCACATTATTTAAGCATGGTTTTGAAGATAAAATAATTAATTTCCTGAGGCTTCACCTGGTGCTCATCTATCTGAGATGCTATTTGCTAACGTGGAAACTGAAGCAATGTCTACAGCGCCTGTGTGCTGTGCCCAGGAAGACTTTCCCACTCACTAACTCTCACTCCATGAAGCTAGCTCCTAACAGTGAGGCACTGCAGCTACTTCAAGAGGGTCACTGAACTCCAGATCAGCACTGGTATTAGGGTTTTGTTTCAGGTGTGTTAACAGTAAGTATGCAGCATTCCTTAAATTGGGATATTACCCCACTTTCTCAATGTGGTATGTATCAAGAGGGGTGGGGGGTGAATGGGTCCAGTGTTCTTAACAGGGGTGTCCCCATCCATAACATGGAATCAGGGTGGTTGTGTCCCCAGAAATCTTGGGAATAGGTCCAATTCCGGAGGACTGTGTTCTCGCAGGCACTCAGGTGTCCATCCTGCCAAGGTGGACCCTCTTCTGCCCTCATTAGAACATAAGAATTGTAATTTACTGGGTCAGAGCATAGGTTCAATTTGTCTAGTATCCTGTGTCACGCAGTGGCAGAAGGGATGCAGAAATGGAGAGTGAACTGAGAGTGATCAGGTTTTTGGGGTTTTTTCCCCCAATGTTCCTCTCTCCCTTGAAGCCTCCAGCATTTAAGATACAGGAAGTTCTAAATCAGAGCTGTATCCCTAACTCCTATGCTCAATAGCTCCTTTCCTCCAAGAATTTGTCCAGGCTCCTTTTTTTAATCTGGCTAAACAGTCAGCTTCCACAGCATCTGGTGGCAATGAGTTCCACACTTGAATTATATGCCGTGTCAAAAAAAATCCTTTTTTTTAGTTTTAAATTTCCTATGTACTAGCTTCATTTTGTGACCCCCTAGTTCCTGTATTGTGAGAGATAGTAAATAATAAACCTATATTTATTTTCTTTTAGCTATTTAGTATGTTTTAAACCCCTATCATGTCCCCCCTTCATTCATATCTTTTCTAAACTGAATACATCTAATCTCTTTAGTCTCTATTCATATGGAAACCGCTCCATACTTCTAATAATACAGTATTCAAGGTGTGAGCTGATGTATTTAGCTAACTGTTCACAATGACTCCCAGATCTCTTTCTTGTGTGGTAATAGCTAATAAAGAGTCCATCACAGTGTAAGTATAGTTTGGGTTATTTTTGATCAGGTGCATCCATTTACATTTGTCTACATCAAACTTCATCTGCCATTTAGGGATGACACAAGTAACATTTTGTCATGAATCAGCCCCAGGAAGTGCTCTACAGATGTGATTTACAGATATGGGTGCAGAGAGCTTTAAAAGAGCCTGATCCAGTGACAATCTGAACCCTCATTACCCTCCAAAACAAAGTGCCTTCTTTATCTTGTGTCAACACACACCAGTTGCAGGGCTGGGCTGTTGCATCCCAGCCCTGCTCCCAGCGTTGTCTTCAGAATGGGAGGGGGGAAGGGAGAGGAGGGAGCTCAGTCTGGGGTTTGCCTACCTTGTGCTGGGGGGCGTAGATTGGAGCCCCCTGAAGTTGAGGGTGGAGGGTTCAATCCACCCACCCTCCAGCAGAGGCTGGGAAAATCCCAGATTGAGCTCCCTCTGTTCCCTTCCTCTCCTTCCCATTCTGAAGACAGCATTGGGGCTAGAAAGTGGGTGGTGAGGAGGCTACGGTAGAGCAGCTGCAGATGCACAGCCACTCTAAACTGCAGCTCAATTCCCCAACCCCCAGGACCCAACAGTCTGTTGGGTCTGGGGGATTACTGTAACTCATGGGGCTTCCTGAGAAGTTACAGCATGAGTTACAGCAGGGAGCTGCATGTCTGTCAGCGCCCTTAGTTGCTCATTTGCTTAAAAATGTCAGATCCTTTGGTAGTTCCTCAAAATCTGCCTTGGTCTTTACCATTTTGAATAATATTGTGTCATCTGCAAATCTGGCCACCTCACTGCTCACCCCTTTTCCAGATCGTTTATAGATATGTTAAACAGCACTAGTCCCATCACAGATCCCTAGAGGACCCTGCTGTTTACTTCTTTCCATTCTGAAACCTGACCATTTATGCTCTGTGCTTTCTATCTTTCAGCTAATTTCTAATCTACAAATAGATGTTCCCTGTAATCCTGTAACTACCTAATTTAGTTAAGAGCCTCTGATATCAAAGGCTTTTCAGAGTCCAAATATACTACGTCAACTGGATGACCCCAATTTACCTGCTTATTGACACCCTCAAAGAACTCTAGTAGGTGGGTGAGGCATGATATCCCTTTGTTGCATATTACAATTAAGAGCTCAGCAGTTTTCGATCTGAGCTCCTTCAGGGGTCTAATCTGAAGTGGTGGGAACTGGCAGGGGGAGTGGGGGGCTGTACTGCAGGCTGCAGGGGAAGGTTTCACATGCTTTCCTTTGCTCCCTGCTTGCTGCTCCTCTCCAGTAAGGTTTTTTTTTCCTCCCCCCACCCCCAGGCAATTTTGCACCAATTTCAGGTGGTAAGGGCGTTTTCCATTTTCCTGCTCTTCGGGGAAAGTGGGGGATTTCTTGCTTTCCCTGAAAACGTGAAAATGGGATTTAAGTAGATACCTACTTATGGGAAGTGTCAAGCAACCTGAACTGCTGAGTGGCAATAGCAATACTGTCCACAATCAAAAGCACCATGAGGTTGAGAAAGTTACTTTTTTGCAGAGATGATAAATAAAAGCCATGACTGTACCAATTATCTCTCTTCATCACACTTTAAAGGATTATTCTTAACTGCTGTTGAAATAATAAGGCTATCACTGTACTACCCTAAAAATACAAAGTATCCATATTGCAGTAAGTTCAGGCAGAGACAACAGTACAAGGGTGCGGTGCCCAGGGCAAATCAGCCTGTGCGAGGCCCCTTTAACACTGTGAGGTGCAGGGCCCCCCCAAAGTATGGGGCCTGGGGCAGTCACCACGATTCACCTCCCCCAAAGGCTGGCCCTGGGTTCAGGGGTGCCCAACTGTGTTGGGTGCTGTACAAACCTGCAGTAAAGATGCTCTTTTGAAGTCTGTCTAGTTTACAACGAGGTACAACAGAGGTTGATGAGACTGATACGAAAAAGAGAGAGAAAGAACAGCCATATAGTATGCAGATTACAGTACCAGGAGTCACTGCTTATTAGTTATCTATGGAAATCAGTGTCCCAAAATAAAATTCTGTCACTGTACATCAAGAACGCATTGAAGTATTAATCCTTACATTGAAAGGCACCCGGCATCACATGATGCCAACTTACTGCTGTGCGACCATCACTTTGTAAGACTCCAACATACAAGATCTAGACTAGATGAACAAAAAACAGGGGGGCAATGCAGTACTTGCTGAATAACATGAGGGTAAGGCAGAAAGGAGTTCTACCAGCCATGTACTATCTGAGGTGGGAAGAAGTTTCCAAGAAAGATTCTCTACATGAGTATTCTCTTTTCCTCTCTTCTCCAAGACATGAACATATGCCATAGTCTGATGTTTGCATTTATTCTTCACATGCAGAATAACAAGGTAAAGACAGATCTCTGGGCTATATCTAGTGGGTGGGTCTTTAAGCCTGGTGAGAGAACAAAGGAGTTAAATTCAGTGCACCTTAGAGTTGGTACAAATTTAATACAGGTGGCCAAGATAGAATTGGCCCTCTCTTATCCACAGGATATTTGAAGAGGAATCTGGAATGCAGGTCAAAACCACAAGTATAGACTGCAAGATTGTTGAATCCTAGCCTACATACAGTGTGTGTATATATGATTCCCCTGTCTGTATATAGTGAGTGGGGGAGGGGGGAAGGGAAAGCATTCTGGGCCCATTTTGTCAATGTAGATAGAGGTGCAGATAGCTTATTAGTAAATGATATGGGCCTGAGCAAACAGGGACAAGATTAAAGTTGATGCTGGAACCTCTGGCCAGATGTTCCATTTTCCTGCATTTTACATAATCAGTTACCAGTACAAGGTGACTGATATTTTTTGCCATTCAGACTAGTAACTTTTCACTCATTTGCAGTAGCATAAATAATAATTACATAGCTTGGAGGAAAGTTAGCAAATGTGGTCCAAGAAGTTCCCATAGGAAGGATGCCACAGTCTGTCCCTCTCACAAGAAGTATTATTTTGCTATTTATGTGCCCCAGGCATGGAAAGCGATACTGTATCTCTGAATGCCCACTCAGAGAACAGAATAGGAAGAGAAAAGTCTGATACTTCTGTGACTTCAGAGGTGACCTCAGACAGACAAGATTTAGAATTTAGCCCCAGAAGCAGGAAACAAGGGCAAAGAAACTTCTACTATACAACCTAACTCTATACAGTACAGCATACAGGATGGCTTCTAGGAAGCATCAAACTGCCTTGCTCAAGGAGACTATCCCCCTGAGGAGGAACAGCAGCAATCAGAAATGATCCAAACTTGAGGAAGTGTGTGTGTTGTGGGGAGGGGAGAGTGAGGTGTCATGCCAGTCTCTACCTTAAGAAAACTACTGAACCACATGATAGACAACTGAGGGCAAAGCAAGGGGATTAACATTTTATCATACTTGTAACCCCTGCAATAGGAAAAGGCATGTGAACATTCTGGCTGCCAGGAAAGATTATTCGGTGTTGGACAGCTCTGTCAGACAGTGGTTGATGCTGAAAGGATGAAAGTACGAGTGAAGGGATTGTTGTTTTCCTTGCAGAGACACTGAATTTATTTTGTCATGTATCCTATTGTATTATTTGCTTTTCCCAAGATCTGTGCACCTTAGATCATTTAATACAACATATACAGAGCACTGCACATTTACATACAAAAAACTTCCACCTGAAACAAATAATTACTTGCAATAAGGGACTGAATTCTGTTCATCAATAAGCTCAATGACTGAACAGAAAATGGGCAGGATATTGTGCCTGTGCTATGCTTCAAAGAGATATCTTTGTAAAAGAAAAAAAAGAAATGTCTTCCCTAGGTTAGGGTGAAAAAAAGGGCTTGCAGAATTCACTGGAACTTTTATTGAAGCACATATGGAGAGCACCTCTAATAAGAAAAATAACTTTTGCTTTAGAACTTGGTAAAAATAGCACTACAGGAAGTATTGTCCTCACTGGTGTATGAAATAAGTTTGACCTTTTTGCATAGTCATGGGTTGGCAAATATGCTAGAATGATTTTCTAAAAAGTGAAGGGTTATAAGATGTTCAGAATCTTGTGACTGCAAAAATGGCTTGTCCAGTTAACTTAAAACTGCCTGCCTCCTTCATATCATGATAAACCCATGTTCTGACCCCTGCACCTATATATATACACATATACACCTATATATATAGTATGTGTGTGTGTGTGTGTGTGTGTGTGTACTGTATACACACACACATACACACATACTTTTAAAGCATGTCTACACTGTCAAAGGATCATCTGGGAGTGCTGCATTGAAGCATAGCACATCTGGTCATCTACCTGCCACACCCTAAAAAGCCTTAAAACAGCACTACACTGTGGCTACACTATGTGGCCATTTTAGAACAGTGATGGGAAAAACAGAGACTTGGTGGGATAGTTTGCATGACTGGATGGACTGTCATGGATGGGTTAAAAAGGACAGGCAGGGGAGAAGAGGAGGAGGAGTTGTACTGTATGTAAAAGAGCAGTATGATTGCTCAGAGCTCCACTATGGAACTGGAGATAGGGTCGTTGAAAATCTCTGGGTTAAGGTTAGAAGGGAAAGCAACTAGGGTGATATTCTGGTGAGTGTCTGATACCAGATCAGGAGGATGTGGTAGATGAGGCTCTCTTCAGACAACTATGGCTGAAGTTTCTAAATCACTGGCCCTGGTTCTCATGGGGGACTTCAAACTCCCTGAGATCTGCTTAGTGGGCAATACAGGAGTGCACAGGCAATCTAGGAACTTTTTGGAGAACATTGGAAACAACTTCCTGGTGCAAATGTTGCAGAGACCAACTAGCGGTCATGCTCTTCTCAATCTGCTGCTCACAAACAGGGAAGAATTGGTGGGGGATGCAGAAGTGGATGGCAACTTGGGGAGCAATGACCATGAGATGATCAAGTTTAGGATCCTGACAAAAGGAAGAAAGGAGAGCAGCAGAGTATGGATAGTAGACTTCAGAATTTGATTCCTTCAGGGAACTCCCTGGGAGGTCAGTCTGTGGGGGAAGGAGTCCAAGAGAGTTGGGTGTACTTTAAAGAAACCTTATTAAGGGCACAAGAAGTAGAAAGTTAGACAGATGACTAGGGAAGAGTATAAGAATATTGCTTGTGCATGCAGGGATGAAACCACCTTTCTCACTAGGAAAGTGGTGAAGCACTGGAATGGGTTAATTAGAGACATAGTGGAATCTCCAACCTTGGAGGTGTTGAAGACCCTCCTCAACAAATCCCTGGCTGGGATGATCTAGCTGGGGATGGGACCAACTGTGGGTTATCTGCTTTGACTAGATAACCTCCTGTGGTTCCTTCCAACCTTAATTTTCTATGATACTATGAGTCTATGTACATCTTGGGGTGCAATGCATGCAGAGAAGGCACGTGTTCTTTATTATGGTGGTTCTTTCACTGCCTCCAGACTCCCGAGTGTCTTTACGAGTCTTGATGGTACCTTGCTTTAGATAGTTAAACAAGGTGAAAAATGGCCAAGGGATATTTGCCTCAGCCACTTAATTAACATAATTGCTGTACCTTCCTCAGTTCAGAGGCTGCTCCCTTTCAGACATGAGGAAAACTCTGAATTGTGGTTCCATCTTTTTAAACCCTCGTCATGCTGGTTTCCTCTAAAAGGCAATTTAGATCCCTGAGGCACACTACACTGGTGAGCGGCTTTTGGGACAGTACTGCTCCAGCCCAGTGCAGACCTATACCTTCATGGCACCGTCTAGATCCTTGTGAGATGCAGACTTTATGCTCTTCCCACATCTGTGTGTATTAGTGTGTAAGTAAACCCATTAAAATGCAAACTGCAGTCTCACAGTGTCCTCCTTTTTCTATTTTGGGCTTTAAAAATTTCTGCAAACATAAGGTCTTGATGGGTTTGTTTTGTGGTGTCCTGCTCATGGACACAAAATTGTCACACTTGCCAAGCCTCTATCCTGAACTCCAGTTTATAAGGCAGATGCTTTCAGAAGGCTGAAAATATACTTTTTTCTTGGCATTTCAAATTAGCGAGTGAGAGAAACGAGCAGGAACTGAAATTCAAACAGAACAACTGATAAAGCATTACCTGTTATTTTTAATGCAAATATCCTGCCAGGGACGGTTTGGACAAACCATGAGTAGACAAGTCCTGTGGGGAGCCATGCCAGCCCAACAGGGAAATGGACTGGATAACTTAATAGTTATTTTTCCTTTTTAATTTTTATGATCCTGTAATCGTCCTTTCTCCCTGCTCCACTGCAATTTGGGTTGTTAGACTTGTAATTAAAATTAATTAATATACTCTAACTACTATTCTCAGGTGACATCTTGACTATTAAAATTTAGGTAAAACAATGTACATTTTTAATGAACTAAGGAATACTGTGTTTTTCTGTCTGTGGCATGAGGGAAACTCTGTGGTTACTAAAATGAGGTCCTTCCTTCTAAGTCTCTGGAAAGTCAAATAAGGGCAGCTAGCAGCATTTTAGTTATAAAATGAAGCCTTTAGAATTATGCCTGCTTCTGCTGATTTATGAATTTAGTATCAAAATATATGAACAGTTTGCAACGCTGAAAAGTTACTTCTAACTGAACATTCATTTACAGTAGGTGACCGTGTGACATGACACGAAACACTTACCTACTGCCTGAAGAAATCTTTAGAATGAACTTTCTCTGGCTCTAAACGCCAGGCTTGGAATTGCCAAACCCCTGCAGCTAAATATTTGACATGTTCTAACTCCATTTTTTGCTGAATTTGAACCAGTTGAAGTGCTAGCAGCAAATGGAAGTCTTTTTTCATGGTAGCTAGCAAAGTGCAACAAGAGTTTATTTCGGAACCAAAACTTCTGTTCCTAAATGTACTCATGCTCATTCCCACTGAAGTCATTGAAGCTCATAGGTTACATTGGAGAAGGAAGTTTGGTCATTCAGATTCTATTTAGAGCAAACTATGACCAACCTCTGCCAGCCCAGAAAGCTGTTCAGGTAACAAACTCAGAGCCGAACAAGGAGCCAATCCAGAATACTTTGTTCTGCCTCTACAACAGCAGTTCTCAACCTTTTGGGACTCAAAAGCACCCCTCCATAACTTTTGTGAAATAAGTGGCACCCAATTTTTAAAAGTAATTTATATATTGCAGTACTTACCTCTTTGCAGGGGGGTTGGGTGTGTATGGGGGATGGTGGTGGTCAGGCATCATCCAGGGAGGGTAAGCCTGCAAGGGTGAGCCTGTGCTTACCACCTTCCATCTCCTGGCACCCTTCAGAGGATCTGGCAGCATCCCAAGATGCCCCAGCACCCTAGTTGAGAATCACTGCTCTAGAAGTACAAATTTCTGGTTTCATCTTACATTATACAACAGCCCATCAGCACTGGGTCTTATAGCTGCCTGCTGCAACTAACAGCAGTCTATCTATCTTTCCAGCTGTAGCTGCCTTGTGCTACAACGCTTCTATAAACCAATTACTTCCCATTCCTCATACTAGGCATAATGGGGTTCTCTGGTGTAGCAGCATTAAAAATGGACCCACCTGAAGGAATAGGAAGGGCTGCCCTGCAGAGGGACAGGGTGCGAAGAGACAGAGTTTGTCCCAGTAGGGACACGGTTTGCCCTGAGGGTGAGTGAAGCTGCTTTGGAGGTAGCCCTCGTGGAAGTGGGAGGGGTGATGTAACCCCAGCAGGGTTTGAATGAGAGAGGTTAGCAAAAGCCCGGGAAGAGCCCTGGCCTGGGATTGGTTGAAAGGCTTGGTTAAAAGAGCAGAGCAGTTTTCCCGGCAGGAGAATAAAGGGTGGAGGGTGAAAGACAGGCTGAAGACCAGGGAAAGGATCTCCCTATGGCCACCCCTCCAAGAGGCCCTGGCAGAACGCTGCAGAAGTAGCAGCAGAGGCTGCATGGAGAGTGCTGCACTGTGTCCGTTCTCCCTCCCTTCCCCTCCGAGCCCTGTGCAAGTGAGGAGCTCCCTGTGAGGAGACTCCAAGCCTGGGAAGACCCTTCTGCAAGCCTTGGCACGGCTGGATGAGCACAGCAGAGGGGGGGGATGCAGGGCCAAGGGAAGAGACTGGAGACTGCCCTAGTTTTTTTTCCTCTGAGTAAGAAGGCACCAGGGAGGGGCTGCATTTGCTGGGTGCTGTGCAGCTGTGCTGGCCAGGGGGAACTGTTACAACCTGCAGCCCAGACGCTGCTCCCTGCTAAGCCAGGGCAGAGGTCTGGGCAAGAATAAGCTCTCTTACAGGGACTGCAGGGGAGGAGCCACCACCTGCTGCATGGAGACCCCTGGAGCTTGTACGAGTGATGCCAGCACCAGGGACCGCCCACAGATCCTGTGCAGGGGCACAAACAGTCCTGCTCCCTGAGACACCCCGCCAGGGACGGTGCACACAGGGTTCTTAGTACACACTGTACGAGTTATAGACTGTGTAAATAAGTTCTTGATGATTTATTAGCTGGAGTATCAATGTATTTATGTATTGGTTACTTATTTATCATGGGTAATTTGCATACCTTTCCCTAGAGTAAAGTGTATCCAAGAAGCATTAACCTTAAGCCACCATCACCGGGTCATGCAATGTAACATTTGTTCTATTGCATTCATTATATGTTACCTTGTAAATAATTAAATCCTATAAATAGTTTTATAATGGTCTGTAAGGCTGTTTGATTGTAAGGGGAGGTTCTCTTCTAGGGGACCCTGCAACAGCTACCCAGGGAACTGGGCAGAGCTACTGGCTACCAGGCACCCCAGGATCCCACTATTCAGGTGAGGGCACAGGTAGTGTCACGCCCAGGGTTACACTGGTATTTCAGGGGTGAGCGCTTTGCCACATCCAGAGTTCATATGGAACTGCTCAAGCCAGCATAGCTTAGAGACGTCCACAAGATGCTTTAAGTTATCACTACCATTTCAACCCCAACCAGTTTAAGACTGAAGAATTGAAGAAGTGGCTTAGACCTACATTTGCCCTTGCAGGAGGTGGGTGGGGGCTTAGCACCACTACCAAGACCAGCATCATGAATGACTTGTGCCCCTGGCGGCTGGAGGGGCATGGTGGCAGCGGGAGCATGGTGGTGGCAGTAAGTGGGGGGAGCTCTTACAGATACCACCGGCACTATCGGTGGGTAGGGTGGCTGTGGGCAGCATCAGTGGCAGCCAGCAGGGATTGTGGACCACCCACAGATGCCATGGGAGCGGCCTTTTTGTGGGTGGTGCACTGCCACGCTCAGGGGGTGCACGTGCACCCATGTGCACCCCAATGTATCACCCCTGACAAGCGTATTTTCTTTTCAAGGACAAAACACCCATAAAGAATAAGCAGAGATCACTCAGGCAAGTTCCTCCTGGGGTTAAGGGATTATCCCTGACTTTGACAAGAACTGAGTTTGAATTTTCACTAGTGTAACTCCACAAACTGTAACTGAACCTTCCCTGATCTACAGACCCCAGCATACCTGATCAAAGGGGGCAAGAGGGCACAAAAGCCCCCATGGCTCACCAAAAGCATATGGGAATGTCTCCTAGCTAAAAAGGAGGCGTACACCCAATGGAAGGGAGGGGCCATCACCAGGGAGGACTATACCTCGGTTGCTTAGGGCTGTAGGGGGCAGTCAGGAAGACCAAGGTGGAGATTAAACTGAGACTAGCTACCCAGATCAAGGACAAGAAGAAGTCCTTTTTTAAACACATAGGGGCTAAAAGGAAGGTACCGGGTAATGTGGGGCCTCTGCAGGACACGCTAGAAAATCTGGTTGTCACACCAGACAGCAAAGCTAACCTATTTAACAATTTCTTTGCCTCCATTTTTCTGAGCAGGGACTGGGTCACCCCCCCCCCACACACAACCCTGGGACCCCTATAGGACCCAGGGGAGGCGCACCCAGGCCTAGGGTCAGGGAGGACCTAGTCAGGGAACTTCTGGAGTGGCTGGATGTATTCAAATCAGCAGGTCCTGACGACCTCCACCCCAGAGTGCTGAGGGAATTAGCAGAGGTCATTGTGGGACCCCTGGCACAGCTTTACAAGCACTTGTGGTGCTCTGGTGTGGTGCCAGAGGACTGGAAAAGGGCCAATGTGGTTCCCATTTTCAAAAAAGGGAGGAAGGAGGACCAAGGAAACTGTAGGCCAGTCAGTCTTACCTCGATCCTGGGTAAGCTTTTTGAGAGAATTATCCTGGCGCATGTCTGCGAGGGACCAGCAGGGAAGATTATGCTTAGGGGCAACCAAGATGGGTTCATTAGAGGCAGGTCCTGTCAGACCAACCTGGTGGCCTTCCATGACCAAGTCACAGAATCCTTAGACGCAGGGATAGCAGTGGACGTAGTCTTTCTGGACTTCAGGAAGGCCTTCCACACTGTCTCCCACCCCATTCTCATTAAAAAACTAGGAGACTGTGGCGTTGACACCTACACAGTCAAATGGGTCACTAGTTGGCTGGAGGGCCACACCCAGAGAGTGGTGGTGGATGGGTCATTTTCGACCTGGAGGGATGTGGGCAGTGGGGTTCCCCAGGGCTTGGTCCTCGGGCCTGCACTTTCAACATCTTCATCAGCGACTTGGACGAGGGGGTAAAAAGCACCCTGTTCAAATTCGCAGACAACACTAAGTTGTGGAGGAAAGTGGGCATGCTAGAAGGGAGGAATAGGCTGCAATCAGACCTAGACAGGTTACAGGGGTGAGCAGATGCGAACAGAATGGGTTTCAACACTGACAAGTGCAAGGTGCTGCACCTGGAGAGGAAGAACCAGCAGAAGACCTACAGGCTGGGGAGCTCCCTTCTCATCAGTGCAGAGGCAGAAAAGGATCTTGGAGTCATTATTGATGCCAAAATGAATGTGGGCCAACAGTGGGGGGACATGGTCAGGAAGACCAACCACACCTTGTTATGCATCCACAGATGCATCTCAAGCAGGTCCAAGGAGGTGATCCTCCCCCTCTATGCGACACTGATCAGGCTGCAGTTGGAGTACTGCATCCGGTTCTGGACACCGCACTTCAGGAGGAATGTGGACAACATGGAGAGGGTCCAGAGGAGGGCCACTTGCATGATTAGGGGTCAGCAGGGCAGGCCGTATGAGGAGAGGCTACGGGATCTGAACCTGTTCAGGCTCCACAAGAGAAGGATGAGGGGGGATCTAGTGGCCGTTTACAAACTAGTCAGGGGGGACCAGCAGGCATTGGAGGAGTCCCTGTTCCCCCGAGCGCTACCAGGAGTGATAAAAAATAATGGTCACAAGCTGGCAGAGGGTAAATTCAGGCTAGATATCAGGAGGTGCTACTTCACTGTCAGGGCAGCTAGGATCTAGAACCAACTTCCAAGAGAAGTGGTGCTGGCTCCTACCCTGTGGGTCTTTAAGAGGAGGCTGAATGAACACCTTGCTGGGGTCATTTGACCCCAGTACTCTTTCCTGCCATGGCGGGGGTCAGACTTGATGATCTGCTCTGGTCCCTTCCGATCCTACCAACTATGAAACTATAAAGCCTGAGATCAGAGTGAGATTTTGGAGAGCTGCATTTACTAGTCTCCAGAGAAGTCTGACATTTACAACACACAGTTAGAACTATCCTTTCCACTTAGACATACACAATTCAAAATGGATTCTGAGTAGGAACAACATTTTAGCATATCGGCAGCAATTTATTGTGGCATACCCTGTTGCATATGTGTACAAAAGTCAGGGTGAGCATATGTGTACAAAGTCAGGGGTTCCATGGGATGCTGCACAATGGTAGCACTGTCAGGTGTGTCAACAAGGTTCATAAGATAAACCCAATAATTTCAAATAAAAATCCATGGTGTTAAAACCTTCTGTCCTGTCTGTTCTTTCTGAATTCTTTGCAACAGAAAAATTGCTGCATTATTGTTCCATAATCAAAACATGAACGCAAACTAAGCACTGGCATTTTTGACTGGTGCCTTGAACCTAACAAGGGGTGCTTGTGTCTAAAAGGGCTGTAAAGACTGCAGGCTACATTGCCAGGGCCCTGCCAAGAGAAATCAGAACTGCCAGCAGTTGAGGGACACCTCTGGGCATAGACGACCACAGGTCTCAGAGCAAAGCACATCCAGCCAGACCCTGGTTCTGCTCCTAGCCGCTGTCCAGGTTCAGCCTATCCCCAACAGTACCACATTCTGCAGCTAATGATCTGTGGTTAGGTGGTCAGCTGGAGTGTGAGTGGACGTGCACATGGCCAGCTTGCTTATGCACTTTATTCCCATGCAGGGACAACAGAGGGGCAACAGACACTCTAACACTCACCCAAAGATAAAACTGGCTTGCAAATCTCCATCACAACAAAACAGACACTTGACTTCCTGACACCCAACTGATTAGCCACTTACATGTACCAATCTGGTGTAGCAAGTTTTCAGATGGCAAAAGCAGCCCTGCGCTAGTGTATGCTCTCTCATCCGCATAACACGATATTGAAGGTCTGGGAATACTGCTCGCACATCTCCAGGAATGTGGTCTTCCTTGTGTGGATGTTCTGGACCCACTGTTGCCTCCCCCCAACTCTAGTATAGTCCCACAACTAATTGCTGGCCCTGCTCCAGAATCACAGTAGTCCAGTGAGAGTCCTCAGTTAGCAAAATCTGCCTGAATTTTCCACTCTTCCAGCATGTCTTCATGTAGCCTTTAGCAAAGCATGCTGCCACCTTCTGAGGCAACAAGCTGCTGTGGAAGGGCCTCTGCTACATTTTTACCCTGTGTCTGCCTTTTGTTCATAAAATGAGAATTCTTTTAACACCATCCCTGACACATGAACAGGTTGTCATTCTGAGTGAGAGCACTACCTTCCAATAATGATGCAGACCATGAACACATAACTGGAACTATTGCACTATCAAGAGGTTGTTTTTGGTTTTTTGCCTAGTACCCAGAAAAAAAGAAGCAATTTTTCCTGAATTATTCTGTAAAAAGTTTTTAAAAAATTAGCTGTCTGAAATGCCAAGCCAAGAACCCAGGGTGCCCCAGAAGATCTCACTCCATTTCATACAGAGCCAATGATCATGTGGTCGCGGAATATAAAACTGTGTTACATTTTGCAGTAGGTGCTCTCAAACTAGCCAAGTATGAATAGCAAAACTCAAGTTAGTTCAGCAACAAGACCTATGAAACAAGCCATTCCAGGCTTTAAAAAAATAATGACCCCTATAAAGTACAATAGACACAAACTAGAATAATGTGGCATTTAAACTCAAACTCCCACATACCCATCTATGTTCATATCATCATAAGGTTATCAGTAAGAGCCAATGGGACTGCAAGCCATGCATAATGAGAGTCGTGGAGTTCAATGGCCAATTGAACTAGAAGGCGAATTTCCCAGTGTCTGCTAAAATCCTTTGGCACTCTTGACCTGGCTATATGTGACTTTCCCTTGCAAAAATGAGAATATACATAAAATACATTGAGGTCTTGTCAACAAAAATACGGTAGGCATGTGTGAAGGGGAAATCTATAACTGCATCACATAAGATAAAATTATCACTCCAATTTCCTTTCTCGTATTATGGGTGCAAACCTGTGAAATGCTGACTGGTACCTCCCATGAGGTGACAAAGTAGGATCATCAAGTCCTTAGAACTCAATGGCAACCTGTCATGATGAGAATTCATGTTAGCTTTAATACCCAGCACTGCAGGCCTCGCTGGAACATTAATTAATACACACACACACACCTCGCACGAAGCATTTGCTAAAGCATTGCCAGAGTAGGCCTGACCGGCAAACCTGATGGATGTATGAACCCCTTACATAGACAGAAGTTGGAAAAAGAAGCTGCAGTGTGCAAACATGGTCAGGATGGTGGCATAAGATGTGTGACTTTATCAAGCGACAGGTGGCAGAGATGGCTGTGGTAGGCCTGAGATGACCCAGTCCCTGCATTATAAGGCTAGAATGGGAACACTCACATCAGGAGGTAAAACAAGCTCATGGCACAAGATTAAGATATCCAAAATGCAGGTGGAATGGGCTATTCAATTTGTTTTGACCACCGTATAAAAGGAGAATTAGAAATCAGAGGAACTTTGTAGAGGCCTGGGGGAGCCTACATGGTGTTGTGCTGACTACCTTGTCACAGGTACAATTGTGTTAACATCTGCTCTCATGTACTTGTTAGGCCAAGATGTGTTAGGGCTGCGCTTGTAGACAATAAGCCCAGCCAAATCTTGGCCACCAAACTTGGTTCTTTAAAACAAAATTGTTGTTAGGATCTCCTGGCTGCAATTTTGCCAGCACCACAGTCCCTGAGATTTCAGCACTGACAACACATCAGTAATAGCTAAGGACGACGGCAACGGTGACAGGCATGACTGGCATAGAAAAGTTGCAGACACTCTCCCACCCCACAAACTCTCTGGTTGCTAGTCCTGGTTGGCTACCTCTGTGCTGTATCCACCCTATAGGTAGAGAGGATTTAGAGTCCTAGAATCACAGGATTGAACAGGCTCTGAAGGGTCACTCGATCCAATTCCCTGTCCAGGTGCAGGGTTTGCATTTCCTAAATTTTCCCAGATTGATTTCCTAGGCCCTTTTTGAAAGCTTCCAGCAAGGGAGATTTCACCAGTTCTTCAGGCAGCTGTTTTATAATCCTACTGCTCTTCCTGTTAGGAAGGTTTTGTGGCGATCTGATCTAAATCTGCTTTGCTGGAGTTTAAACCCCTTGGTTTTATGTCTTGCTCCTTGTTGCAAGAAAAAACAATTTTTCCTTATCTCCTTTATGGCAGCTTTTCAAATATCTGAAAACCTATCAAGGCCCTACTTATTTCCTTTTTTTCATAGTAAACATACACAGCTCTATCAACTTTTCCTATCATGGCTTGCATTCCTACCCTATCATCAGCATCTGGATCACTTGTATCCACCCATCACCTAGATCCATACTCATTCACTCATTTTTGTCTACCCATAGCAAGTACTTGAAGAGAACTGCCAACAATCCAATCACAAAGTAAAAAAAATCTACATCACAGAAATACTAATCAAATACTTTTAAATAAAATATACACTCTCAGGCAACAGTCTGTTGGTACAATCTATTGTGGACTTTCCAGGTGCTGCAATTAGCAGATGAATCATACTGCAAATGAAGCTGGTCCAATAATATTTGCAGAATCATCTATTCATTTTTCCTTCATCTTTATTATTCAAAACATTCTTTACTATTTAAACCATTTACAGACTATAAAAATATTATATTAATATTCATGACTATATTATGAGATTCATTATTTTTTCCCAAAGATTGTTTTCTAGACTCTCTCAAGCTTTGGTTGTAAATTACCAGAGACAGGCAGACTGTCTTAAAATTAAGACTTTGGACCAGGACTTGAGAGATGTTGATTTCAGTACATTCCAGCTTGAGGCATGTGAGCAATCATGGGACAAGCAAGCTCTCTTAGCTGGATCGGAGTAGCCGGGTGGCTGGTTGCCCTGTGGGACTGGCTGTTGTGAGCATTAGCTTAGGTTTTAGGGCAGCATCTGCAGTTGCTCCATGGCTGGTCAATGCTGGACATGTCTACACATTTGTTAATGCACCATAGTCACAGTGCATTAAGTTTAGTACCTGTAATAACAGGTGCTAACTCAATGTGCAGGAACTGGCAGACATGTTTTAAGTGACGCTAATGCGCAGTAGACTAATTCTAGTGCACATTAGCATATTAGCACAACTTTTGCCATGTGCAGCAGAATTAGCCTACTGTGCATTTAGCATCTCATGTAGACATGCCCAATGAAATCAATGACTGTTGTTCTAAGCCCCATTCCAGAGCTTTTTTTGTATCCTGGTTTCTGTTTTTGGCTCCTGGCATATGGCTGCTCTGTATTCCTATCCCAGTTCCTGACACTTGGTTTATATTCCAGCTCCAGACCTCAGCCCTAGTCCACCCTCTGGTCCCAGACATCAGTGCCAAAACAACTACTTGAGAATGCCTTTTTTATGTATTTGCTTGTCAACATATCTCAAGAACTTGTTATAGTTTTTTAAAGGAAGTAGGGATTCTTTTTAAAATACTTAAAGAAAAGAATGCACAAAAGAAAACATTTAATAATAAAGATAGAGAAAGCTTTATGAGTCATGGTTGGATTAAGGCAGTTGTTCTCAACCACGGTGCCTTGGCATGAGGTGGTTCTGTGAGATTCTTTGAAGAGCAGTAGAAGATATGAGGAGGTGTATGAGGAGATAAGCAAATAAGCACAGGCTGATCCCCTTCTCCTACTGCCAGGCCTGAGAAGGAAGCAAGCACTGTACTATATATACATATATATATATTTTTTTTTTTTTAAACTGTGCACCACTCAGTTCACAAAACTTATGAAGAGGTACCTCAGGGCCAAAAGGTTGAGACCCAATGAACAAAGGTCACCAAGAACAAAGCCAGCCAAAAAGAGATTTTTTTTTTAACTACTTACACCAGTGCCAACCTATAGAAGCAATTGTGCTAATGGAAGCAGACTGGCCCAGCATGTTTAGGAAGGACTTGGAAGCTTTCAAAACATTAGGATTAGAATATGAACTTAGTTCCTTGCTGACTGAGAGGCAAACATGGACATGTCACCCTACAGCACCCAGATTCTGGGACTATGCTAGCCTACAATGAGGGTAGCCAAAAGCCCCATAGGCATAGTCTAAGAGCCTCAGCTAATGGAATCTAGATAGTCTCCTGCCAAACAATTGTGCAAGTTGAAGGACATTTTTACATTACTCACTGATTTCCCTCAAGCAAGAGGAATTCCCAGCTGCAGTGGGGAAAAATTCCTAGTTTGAAATTCTGGTTGCAGTACTAAAACGACATATAAGGATTAGACCCACATACTTTCTCTAGCTGGCACTTTCAGACTTTAATAAATATTGACATTAGAAATACATTAAGTAAAGGTGTTGACTCAGACTGACAAGAATAAAGGAAATTCAAAGATGGGAAGAGGCTCCATCCGAAAGGACAGTTTCTTAATGAGAAATATTTTCCATGCATCATAGGTGCCACATAGACTTATTTTACTGTACTGTACTGTATTACTCTTTTGTAATCAATCTTAAAATTGACTTCCCTGTGCTATTTTGCTACTTTTCATAAAGATATATTTATATCTGGGTTGTTTATTAATTTACAAGGTGAAATTGTGAATAGTGAAATTGTAATAATCTAATCATTCCCCAGATAATAATTTAGGCTAAGTAAAGACATTTGGGGAAGGTTGGGGGAGGTCAGATTGGGTTAAAAGTAGCCACTCAATCTAAGGTAAGTTGGGATGTGGGGACTAGCAGGGGGGGATTGGAGGGACCAGGGGGCAAGCAGGCTTGGAGTGGGGATCAACGGGCTCTGTAGGGGATTCAGGGGGCTCTGGGGAATCAAGAATGCAGGCAGCATTCACATGGGGATCGGGGGAGCATGCAGGGTCCTCAGGGGACTGGTGGGTTTGGCAGGATCAGGGGGACTTGCAGGTTCCACAGAAGGGCTGGGGAAGGAGTATTTTTAGCCCCCGGCATACCTACACCCCCCTCCCCTCTCTCCCATCTCTGCCCCCACTTGGACTTACTTCCCGGGCTTCTGGCATTGGTAAACATTTATAAAACCAGCACCAGGAGTGAGGATGGGGGACTTGGGGGTGGGGGCAGCTGGCTGGTCTAAGGGAAGGGGGCAAGAGATTGGGGGGCTAAAAATAACCCAGTGCCAGAGGGTGGGTAGGAAAAGTGATGCCCTGGAGTTGCTCTGGGAACTGTACAGAAGTTCAGGAAAGTTAGATTGGTCTAAAAATGGCCAAACAGATCTAAGAGACTACCTTGGTACAGGGTTAATTTAGAACAGGTCTGCTATTTTTAGACCGATCTCACCTTCCTGGAACTCCTATACAGTTCACACATAAATTGACCTAACTAGGGATCTAATGGTGCCTGTAGATGTGCTGTGGGGCTGCTCTGACATGCTTTAATTACAGCGCGTCGGAGCACGCTTGATTAATTGAGTTTGCTAGAGCATGGTAATTACTGGACTCCAACCAGCCAGCTTCATGACTCAGTGTCCCCACACTTTAAAATGGTGGCAAACTAGCTTTAGTTCAAGCACCCCTGCTGCCAGTTTGAAGTGTGGGGACATTGATACGTGAGACGCTGAAGTGCTTTAATTAAAGCGGCTCTCAGAGCCGCTCTAATGAAAAGTGGCCCACCCCCAGAGCACATATAAAAGTGTCCTAAGTGTAATGTCCACACTTGGGCAAACTAAGTTAGATTGTGTGGACATTTTTAATGCAATCTAACCTCCCTCTAACCCCTCCCCCCCCCAACAACTGTACTTAGCCATAATATCATAAACTAAAGGTGTATTCGTTCTCCCACCTGAATTATTTGCTTGAAAGAATAACCCATCTATAAAAAGCATCCATGTTTTGCACTTTAACCTGTGCCTTGTAGTCAGTGATCAGTGGCCCACAAATGAGCTCTTAGGTGTCTATACTCTAGCACAGCCATGAAAGATGCAAAACACCTGCAAAAATAAGTAGATTAGGAGGACATATTTGAAATGGATGCCCAAAGTATTCAATTAAAATATATTCTTGATTTTAAAAAAATGAAATAAGGAAAATAGCATTTGTGCTATGTTAGTAGGCAATTAATAGCTTTTAACATACTTGAAACTCTTAGAAGAGATGAAACTCACTTGGCATTCTAAATATGAACCCTGCTCTCTTTCTTTGTGTATAGGTATATTTTTCCTAAAATAGAGATATTTTTCCTAAAGATTCAGTAGCTACTACAAATCAAGAACAGAGTTAATTTTCCATTAAGAATGTAGTACCTTTTGAGCCTAGCAACTTGCGCTAAATTAAAACCTGCACCCATGCACAGAACCCAGTAGCACTTGGCTCTGCTGTACTCCTTGTTGATGAAGAGTATGCTGTGGTTCTTCATGCTTACATCACAGGAATAGCTTAACAGGTGAAGATACGATACAGGAAATCTGAAATTCACAGGGGGGGAAATGATATTTTTATCTGATTAAAGAATATTCTGATGTAGATACTGAGATCCACTGAGAGAAACTGTAATTTAAAGGGAAAGACTATACTTACATAGGTTTACTTAAAAGATTTATTGAGAGTTCACACTAGAGGGCGCTAGTATTTAAATAGATTACTAATAAAGTTTACAGCCAATGGGAGAAACTCATGCAGGAGAGAAATATTCTCTCTGTTCAAAATAAAGAACAAGTTGTGAAACTTGTTCCTATTTCTTGGATCCAACATATCTTCCAAATAAGTTATCAATCAGTTTATACAGATATTTCCATCTACTTATCTTTTTGCTGTTAATAGTCTTTTGCTAAGATACATGGGTAAAAAAATGTTTTGACCCGGCTTTCAATAATGGCTTTTCTGTCAAAACAAAAATCTTAATAAAAAATAACACCTTTGTTTAAAAATAAACAGAAAATTATATCCTTTCAATAAAAGACCTTTGAATTTGAAAATTACTTATTCGGTGAAACTTTTTTATCAGTTGGTTTTCAAAAAATGAAATTGTTTTAAATTTGCCTCCAGTTTTTCACTGAAAACTTTTTTTAAATCCTCATGAAATTTTCAGAATCTTAAAAATAATAAGTGGCATTTTAGCAGCTTTATTTATAGGGGAAATATTTCGGAGCATCCAAATGATCTAATGAGCACAAATCAATGGACTTATCCCCTTAAATCATCCAGATCCTCAAAGGCATTTCTTTTGCAATGGGAGCTGGGCGCTTACATACAAGGATCAGAGACTTAAACACAAATCCTATGCCATATAAGATCAGACATATGCAGTATTTCTGCCTCTGATTTTACAGTGGTAGAAAAGTACTCCAGAGATCGCAGAAAGGGGAAGATGAAGAAATGTAGCATGATGAATTATATGCTGAAACCTTTGGCTTAAATATTGCCTTCAATCTCAGAAAGCTGGCTGGTCTATATTGCTAAGAACTTCATACCAGCACTTGACAGGTTAGACAGGTATTGTATAGTAACAGATATAAGAGCTAGGTCACTACTCAGCCGTATTTATTATACCTGCTTACAGCAGCATGATTAGTCTCTTGCTTTCATAAGCAATTCAACAAAACATCTGAAAACATAAGATTAGGAGAAAAAGACAATAAATGAATAAATGGAAGATGACAAGATAAATGAGAAGAAAGATTTACATGTTTCAAATACAGGCCAGAAAGAAATCTCTCACTGACATTTAACAAAATGACCACATGATAATCCTGAGAAATTATTTAGCACTCAGTATAGTATTGCTACTGAACGATGAAGGAGTTTGCTGGCAGAAATGTTGAAGGACTGACATCAATCAAAGTTAACTGTGGTGTCTTTACTGCTACTGCGTACCCTGGAGTGCTGCCAAAGCACATCGCAGATGTAACTGATGAGGAGACTATGGCTGATTGATGATAACCCTGCCAATACTCAGCCTCTGAAGGACTTTTTTTTATTACGTATGACAACTCATTATTTTATTTACTGGATCCCTCCAAGTATCTGTGTTACCTACAAGCACCTATACAAATACTACTAGTAAAAATTCCAGATCTTATATACTAGGGTAATATCTATAATATACTATTCCCTTTTCAACCCACTTGGCTCAATGGACAAAACTGTGTCCTTTGACAAGCTTGTACCCTTGTCAAAAGTGCAAGGAATTAGACTGCCTTTGCATCTTGTCCAGCAGAACATTGCAACGAAGGGGGAAGGGAATGGAGAGCTTCTGATGTCCTTTTGCCAGTCTGAGAGCTGTAATTTATCTCAACTATCACACAAAGAGGGAAGCCAATTTTCGGACCCAAGAGTGGAATCATGTAAGGCTCTGTGGGTTATCACTACCTCTGTTATTATAACATGGAATCCTGAATTGTCTGTGCTAAGTGTTACCAAACTGCATATAGTAATGCCATAGGTAGATTGTTTGTTTATTGTTGCTTGATGATAAATTAAAGGAGAATGAGGAAGACTCTAATCCTGGAGAGCTTTGCTATGATTTATTCAGCCTTATAAATGCATTCTTAGGAGCAAGAGTGTATAGGTCACAGCATACATGAACAAAATTCAGGAGTGAAACCATTACATTCTGTCACAGTCCAGAATAGCAGCCTGGAGATTTTGTGAAGCAGAATTAAAACTTTGAGAAATTATTTATTACATTAGATGTGAAAATAAACAACATGAGGGCAGCAGGGCACACTGTTGCTCAATGCAATGGCAAATTCTTTTAATTTCACTTTGCCTCCAACTTTCTGATTTACAGCATGGGGGGCAAATTTTGTACTGAAGCTGCACAGCTGCCCCTGACAAGTCTTTAATGGAGTGATTTATTTTTTTTAAAGCTGCTAAGCAAAGCTTGGGTGCAATATCATGGGACAAAGATGTGGCATTTCCCTAGCGCTAGGCTTTTTTCCCCTGCCATATGTCAAAGGCTTATTAAAACCAATTCATAGATTCATAGATGTTAGGGTCGGAAGGGACCTCAATAGATCATCGAGTCCGACCCCCTGCATAGGCAGGGAAGAGTGCTGGGTCTAGATGACTCCAGCTAGATGCATATCCAACCTCCTCTTGAAGACCCCCAGGGTAGGGGAGAGCACCACCTCCCTTGGGAGCCCGTTCCAGACCTTGGCCACTCGAACTGTGAAGAAGTTCTTCCTAATGTCTAGTCTAAATCTGCTCTCTGCTAGCTGTGGCCATTATTTCTTGTAACCCCCGGGGGCACCTTGGTGAACAAAACCTCACCAATTCCCTTCTGTGCCCCCGTGATGAACTTAATTGAGTTATTAGAGCTCAACACAGTTCACACACTTTTATTATGGTAAGTGTTAGATCATCTAAATATAAGGGCTGCTATCACTTTGATAATAACTATCTAAAAAGTGGAATCTGTGCAAAGGAATAGGAGCACTTGTATGAGGAGCTTGCAGGTGGGTAACAAACTTCACATGGCTGAATAAATCAAGACAAGAAGACATTTGCTGGTCTTCACGTAGTCTGAAACAACATAATTCTGCCTGCTTGAAAAGGTTTTTCTTTAGCCTTTAGTCATAGAAACGCTTTTCTGAAGTTCATGTAAAACTTGCAAAAGATGTTTTGCAAGCCCACCTTTTGTTTCATAACAGCCCTGTCATATTAGAGATCAAGGTGCACATGAAGATGCTATGCCCGGGAGCAGCTGACTCCAGCATGAACTGTGCTGGAGTTTATCACATTCCCTTAATGGCATGTGTAGATGCACTCAGAATAGCTGTATGTTTTGAGAAAAACATAATCCACTAGAGGGTCCTGGGAGTCAACACTGGGAGTGCAAAGTCCCATTTCCATGAAGAGGTTACTATTTCCATGCTACCAGAGATTCTGTCCCCCAAGAAGTATGCCAGAGAGGCAAAGGAAAGAGCCAGTCTGCTGTCTAGTAAAAGCAAGAGAAACTTAAGAGCCGCTTAGCCCAATGTGTTGGGACACAAACATAGGAGCCTAGCGAGTATCCAAAATGAGGGACAAGTACCAGGACTCTGTGGCAAGGAGTTCATGACTTCTTAATTCCACCCTCTAAAAATTATATGTATAATAAGGAACATCTTTATCTTAATAAGGACAAGAGTTTAAAAATGCTCAAGACTAAAGAAAAGGAAAAAGCAAAAGCAGCATTGTGAGTAGATAGAAAGAATTAAAAATAGGGTGATGAGGAAGGGGAGGGATGAGAAAAAGTGGGACAGGAAAGATGATGAAGGTACTGCAGAGCAGCCATAGGGGAAAAGCTGGGAAGAGGTTGGAGCAAATAGTCAATCATCTGGAAGAAAATGTACCCAAAATCAAAACAAAGTTGAGCCTGCTGACATCAGCACCTCCTAAGAGGTCCACAACCAAAAGTTCTTGTGCATCAGTTTGCCTTATGGACTGGTGTGGAGGAGGAAGCAGGTCATGGTTTTGTTTTTCACCCATGTTATATGCTACACACCAGCATTTCTCAGCCTGTGGGTCGCGACCCAAAAGTGGGTTAAAAGAATATATGAAAGGGTTGTGAACAAACTTTAAAAATGGATCAACAAACTTTAAAAAATGTATTCTCCTTTAAAGGAGAAAAACATGGGAAACCGTGGCTTTTCCCTTGCAGGCTGTCAGAGTTCCAGCCTGCAAGGGGCTGCTTGGGGCCCCCATGCCCCACACACTGGGGTGTGGGGCCTGAAGCTGGGGACAGTGGGTTGGGAGTGAGGGGCACTGGGTTGGGACTGGCCATCAATGTTTATAAATGGGTCCTGGTAAAAAAAAGTCAAGAACTACTGCTATACACTTTTGGGACTCACCCACAGAGATGTTTCTATATCCCCTTCACAGTGCAAAGCCTCTAAGTGAATCATGTGGGGTTGCAGATAATCCAAGTGAGAAATAATAGCATCTGGTCTCCACTCTATTCTCCTGTGGGGTGGAATGGATAAGATGTATGCCTAAATCTATTCATTCCGTTATAAATAAACTCTAAATCATGTAGGCATAACTATTCTTTCTGCTGAGTATTGCATAAAAACACTAGTTATTGCATTCTTTCATTTGACTTTAATAATGTCCAGAAACAGTACAGACAAACCTGAAACATGAAAGTATACTGACACAAAGGTAAAATTCTTTAAGAGTACTGATGTCACCATTGATTTTTCAGACCTTGTACAGTGGCAGCGTGATACTCTCATCCCCATGTAAAATCCTGCTGTACTCCAAATACATAATGAATCTTATTACATATCCAAAACCATGGCATCAAGTTAGAGATGCGCTTGTGACAAATGATGTGAAGCAGACTTCAAACCTCTCCCCCTAATAACACAGAGGTATTTGACCCTGAGATTCTGTTTCAGTTTCTAGAAGAATTTACAATCCCAGCACCCTTTAAATGGATGTGAGGTCCATCTTCACTTCTGACATCTAACATAGTTCATAGGCTGTCTCCATGCTGGATATTTTAACTTTGGTAAAATGACAGAATCAAAACATTCCTTCTGGGCAGAAATAATACCCCACACATCCCTTTTCCTGCAATAATAAAAGCTGTGTTTTTCCCAGAAAAAAGTTTGATAGGAAAGGTTTTATAACTGACTTGGAGGTAAATGGCCATAGCTCACACCTTGTTATTGCTCCAAAGCAAACATATAACCTGAATTAAATGTTAAAATACTGAGCAAACACAGAGTAGAAAAATAAATCAAACAGCAAGCCCACCTTTTGTTTCATAACAGCCCTGTCATATTAGAGATCATTGTACAAAGAGCAGCACAGAAAAATCTCTGCTTTCCTCTCTGCTCCCCTATTATTGAAACAATTTTAGGTACATAGAATGAATTCAGAACAAAAGACCTGAAATCACACACTTGATTAAAAGGCTTTCTCCCAACTCTTTTATCAGCCAAACCGCCATTTTATGGTCACACCAAATTACATGTATTTAGTCTATGACAATGCATACTTAAACCAAAATAAACTCATATTATAAAGTGATAATATATCAGTCAACACAGATCAAAATCAAATGTTTTAATGCAAAGTCATAACAATACAATTTTGCATTTCTGTTTTGCTTTTCATTTGCTGATGTCAAGGAGCTTTAGGTACATTAAACCAAGCCTCACAATTCCCCCTGTGGTAGTAATGCATTATTTAAGAAAATAGGACTGGTCTTAAGTCTGTGCCACTTTTATGATTCCACAGGACCCCACCGACTAGGAACCCTGTGCACTGGTGTAGTTCAGTGGTTCTCAGCCAGCAGCCTGCTTAAGAAGAGTTCAACATAGGATGGGTAGGAAGAAATCTTTCTCTGCTCCATATAGTTCAGTGAGACCATTGTCTCAGATGCAGAGATAAACGCAGCTCATTTATTTACACCTGTTGTTGGAGACAGACAAGAGTCTCTTAGAAAATCTGGTATTCTCTCAGTCATCTTCAGTTGCTGCTCCTTGGTGAATTTCAGTACCTAGAAACAGTATCTCCTGGTTAAGAAACCATGGTCAATATACAATGAAAGCTGGCAACCACTCTTTGTGAGCTTTTGCACATTAAATTCTCCCTGAAAGTGAGGTTACGGTTAGAGGAATAATACCTTACTCCCCCACAATGGAGAACTAACAATTATCAATTTAGATATGTATCTTATAGATGTGCACCAGTAGAGATTTTGGGGCTGATACCGATAGCCGATATGTAAGGAGGCATATCAGCCGATACCGATCCAATATCTGATACAGCTGCCATCAGGTGGTAAGTCCCATGTGATGGAAGGGGAGAGGGGAGAGAAGGGGCATGGTGAGGGCAGATCAACGGCACCCATGGTGAGGGAGGGGGCAGGAGCAGGCGCTGCCCCGCTGGGGAAGGAGGGGCACGGGACAGGAGCACGGCTCATGGGGTGGGGGCAGCTGCTGCTGCTGCTTGCACCCCAGGAGGGTGGAGGCAGAGGGGGAATGTGACCCCTGGATCTACAGAGCATGGGGCAGGCTGTGCTGTGGGGTGGAGCTGGAGTCAGCACTGCATGGGGCTTTTCTTGCTGGGGGCTGGGCTTGGAGCAGGCTCCAGCGGCACTGGGAGGAGGCTGCAGTCACCCCAAATTTCACTGCAGTACCACTCCCAGCCCCGTGCCACCTAGCTGAATGCCCCACCTCCATTCAAGTGCTGGAAAAAGCCACAGCTGCACCGGGTGGCAGTGCAGGGCTGGGAGCAGAGCTGCGGTGAAATCTGGAGTGTCTGCAGCCTTCTCCCAGTAGCACCAGAGTCTGCTCCAAGCTCAGCCCCCAGTAAGAAAAGCCCCATCCAGCACCAGCTCCGGCTCTACCCTGCAGCTGCCGCCCACCCTGCACTGTGCAGATCTGGGGGCACACCCCTACACCCCACCCTCCCAGGGTGCAAGCAGTGGTGGAAGCTGCCCCCCCCCCACGAGCTGTGCCTC
>NW_005842363.1:992928-1008583 GCF_000455745.1 Alligator sinensis
CCAGTTCCCTCCCCCGATTCCCTTCCAACTTACCAGCTGGAGGTAGTCCTCCATGCTGCTGGCTCTGCTCTGTGCTGTGTTGTGGCTGTGCACAACACGGGCCTTTATCAGCCAAATTATTGGCCCCATAGGGCTAATCAACAGGTAGCTGGTAACAGTGGCAATGTGTAGGCGGTGCACGGGGGTGCTCATGCACCCCCTGAGAGCATTGGTGCACCCCTGACTCCCTGCTTAGGCGATGGGCAGCGGGGGCAGGTGGGAGTGCCGGTGCCCTGCCTGCAAATGCTGGCCATGGAGTGGGAGCACTGGATGTAGCACCACAGCCATTTCTGGGAGTGCTGCAGCCACTTCCCAGTCGATGAGTTTTGCCATGGGGGGGAACCCCATTCCCCTGGTCGGTGAGTTTGGCTATGGGGGGACTCCCCCTGGTTGCTGAATGGTTGCTGGGGGGGGGGCACATGCCCCCCTGACTAAAGTGGCACCAGTCACCCATTACTGGTAATGTCCCTCCATTCCTTCTTTGGAATAAGTTGTTTAAGAAGAGCTTGAACTAATGAGAGATCCTTCTGTTTTACTGATGAGATGATAAATGCTCCCTGCTGTGTAAGTAAATGCTGTGTAAATCTCTCCTGGCTCCCTCACTGACCAACGGGGGGGGGGAGGGGGGGGGACACGCCTCCTCCCTAATCAGAGCGTCCTGCCAGAGCCTGGCCACACCCCCCACCCTAGGTCAGCACTGTGGAAGGGAAGAGATGGGTTGCTCTACTGCCCCGGCCTGGCTTCTAGCCTGAGCCACTGCAGGCATGTGCCTGCATTTTTTCAGTCCAAAGGGGATGTCTGTATGGTTACGAACTGATTCAGCGTAAGCAGAATCAACAGATAGCTGGTAATGTCCCTCTGTTTTCTTAATGGTGTGACAGACACTGAGTTAAGGGTGATAAACTTTCCCCACTGGGCTGCTTGGAGAGGGGAGGACCCTCCCTAATCAGAGCATCCTGTTGGGGCCTGGCCACACCCCCCAATCTTATCTCTGTGCAAGGGAAGGGAGGGCTGCTCTAACGCCCCCACCCCCCACTTCTAGCCTGAGCCACTGCAGGCATTTCTGGGATGTCTGTCTGGTTACAGAACTGATTTAGCCTAGCCAGGTAAGACTAACCTGCAAAGACTGAATGAATTCAGGCTCAGGCTTTCTGAATGGCTGTCCCTTCCCTGACAGTTACCCTTTTCCATTACTCCAGTACTGTCAGTAAAATATAGTGCTAGACTATTTGTCGCAACCCAAACAAAGGTCTGGCACTTTATGAAGGAAAGTAACAGTGGGAGACAGCTTGGAGTGCAAGGGGTTGAAAACTCTGGGAGTTGATTTTTTCTTGAGTGCTCTCTCTCTCTAACCTTCCCTTCTGAAAGGGAGCAAGGTTAGGCTGCACAATAGGTGTACACCTTGTTCCAGCATTTTCCACCTGTTCCCCACTTGATCTATTTTTTTATCACCCTGTTTCCTTTCTTTTTCTTGGTTAAAGAAATATATATTTTTTGGATGTTCCTCTACCATGTTTATGTGGCAACAGGCATTCAAAATGGGGGCAACATATTTACAGAATCAGTCTGTCTATTAACAGCTGGAGCTGTGCCCTGATGCAAGTGGTCCTAAAACCTAAGATGAAAAGCCTGGGATAGGGTTAGAGGACAAAAACATTGGAAAGAGCCAAGCCTATTGGCTTTCTGGCTGCCTGAAGCTTTCCCCTTTGCGTTACATAGATATTTATTATTTTACTGCCTATTCATTGTTGTATTTTATATCACTTAAAAACATGGCTACTGAGTATTCCTTCTGTTATAATACAAAACACACAAGCACTTTGCGTTAAACCACAAAATTGTAGCTATTAGCCCCTCTCCTCCATACTATATCAAGTACTGTGACAGACAGACCCACAAAAACACAATACAAACTAAGTGTAATAACATATCTATACATCCATTACTAGGCATTAATGACATTAATTGTAAATTGTTTCCTAACTGTAATCTACATTCTAACAATTAACATTTGAAATCAAAGCAATGCCAAATATCAGACTATAAATGTTTGCCTACTTCTATTTATATTTAAAAGCCAAGAAGGAATAGGAAACAAGTTAGACTTCCAGAACTGCATATTGCAGGCTCAAATCTGACATGATTCAGTTGCTATCTATAACATCAACATTTCTTGTGTTATTAAAGTAACTGCATACATAAAATAGAGGAGCAAATACATCTACCTCTTTGCACCAATAGTTCTGATTTTTTAAAAGCTTTTTTGAATGATCATTGTGTTTGTTCTTTAAATTTAATAAATGCTATAATACACTGTCAAGGTGTATATGTATTTTTCAAATGGCCAATTACAGAAATTACAAGAGGTATGTAATAAGGAAGTCAAATCTGGGAGAAAACAGAAAGCCAATTAACTTCTGAAAGAAGAGGAAACAAGTAGTTTGCTTTGCTCTGGTTCTGATACAGCCTCAGTAATATTCTCCATGTGTTCTCTCTTGCTTCTATAACGATTCACTTTCCCAGTTTAAAAAAAATCACAGTCCTACTCCATTCCCTTTTACTCAATGCACAATTTATGTGTTCATTCTGCTTTTCTATTATTTACATTTTCTCTATTTTTATCCACCCAGTTCATTCAAAGAAAGACTTAATTCCTTGAACTACTCCCTCCCTCCCCCCAAAACACTTGCAATTACTTTTGTTGTAATAATTGTATCTCTTATTCATGTTTCCTGTTCAAAAAGCCAGAATCCAGTCCTAATGTGGAGATTTACATGGGACAAGTCACCTGAGCAAGGACTGCTCACTTTAAATTCAAACTTCAGGCCCAGATCTGCAAACTTACTCATGTGAGTAAGACCCTCATTATAATCAATGGGGCTAATCATGTGAAGAAACTTTTATAGAATCAGATCTCTAGTTTAAACCCAATGCCTTTTCTGCACAAGTAATTTGATTTACATTCCTCTCCTGGACCTATCTCACTGACATGTGGCCCCATTTCTTTGTATGCAAAGGAGAGATGTGTTCTGAAAAAGGCTGTCATTTTCCATGAGAAGGTATCTATCAGTGCCCCACGAAGATGTATTTTGACTTTCCAGATTTTAAGTTTCAATAAGAGACCTTTATTTGCATGAGACTAGGGTATAACTCAATACGACCCTACTGGGATGTCATTCTGAATTTACATCTTCTGCAGCCACCATGGGGGAAAGGGGTTGAATCAATGTCATCCAGCCAGCTAAAATGATGGAATTTAAATTCTCATTTCCATGGAAAGGGAATAAATGCATTTATTTTAAACATCAGAAAAAGCAAAGATATGCTCATTGTTAAAATGCAGATGGCACTGGTATATCTTAATTTTACATTATATGAGATGTAATATAACTCAATATCCCATTTTTCAATTAATATCTTATATTGCTCACTATGTATTCTTGTAAAATATACAGAAATGTGGTAGTGATATAATTATGAACTGGGTCATAAATAAGATGATTCAAGCACCACCTTCAAACTGTTTCACCTTCATTCTGCCAATATTCCAGTTTTGGCAGGTCTACTGCTAATACACAAAGCCTCTGAGCAGCTTTCAAAAGGCTAGTCATGAAGGATTCCGAGATACAGGGCCTTAAAATAGTTATTGTGTGATTTATAGAAAAGCTATCATCAATCATTTGTAAAGGTTGCTAAAATTTATGAGGATTCTCATTATTATTATTATTATTATTATTTCTGTATAAGGCCGACATAGTTGGACTCATGCTGTTAAGACTATCTGGCTTTATAGGCAAAGGGATATGAAAAATAGTGCCAATAAAAAATTTACACCTCTTAAAGTAATTTTCAAAATAGGTTCTCTGTCCAATATGTGGCTTCTACAGAGAAGGCAAGAGGGACAGATGAGGAACCCCTGAAAAAAATGTTAACCTAGCAGCCAGTCAGATAAGAGAGAATAGGAAAGTACACAGCCATGGAAGCTCAGGGTCAGGGAACCATTGAGCAGGAAGGAGCGCTTAACTATGTCAAAGGCAATAGCCTGTGGATTGGGAAAAAGCAGTAAATTAAGCTTGGTCAAGAGGCAGTGATTGGCAAGTTTGGTCATGGAGTGTAAAAGTTGAAATTCATACTGTGTGAGGTCAAAGAATGAGATGCAGAGTGGGGAAAACAAATCAAGGCAGTAGGAGAAGACCATTGTCTCTCAAAGTTTAAAACTAAAGTGGGGAAGGAGACAGAACAGTAAAAAAGCAAGTAGGAATGCAAGCATGTTTTTTTCAAAAGAAAAGAGAGAAAGGCAAGATTTAAGCAGACAGGAAACTGAAAAGAAAGATGTTGATGTCACAACCCAAAGTTGTGGATTTTTTGATTGTGTGTGCTTCGGCACCGCTAAATTATGTTCCCGCCGAATTGCAGCTCTTTTGCACGACGGAGTGTTCCGTTGTTATAGAGAACCTGCGTGCAGAAAAGTGTTTCCCGCCGTTTTGTAGCCTTCTTTGCATTGTGCATTTCCCTTGCATTTAGTGATGCACACTGCAAAGGAGTTCCCGCCAGTTGTATTGAGATTTGAGCCACATTATTGGCCGGTCTTAATTTAGGCACACGTGGCGGCTAGCTATTGGCTTGCTAGCCGTACAAAAGGCTTGGGTGGTTTCCGCCCAAGTTGGAGAGAAAGACGGAGAGAGACGGAGGGAGATACGGAGAGACGGAACTCTAAGCGCTGTGGGTCCTTTCGAACCCAGCGCGTCTTTCTTAAGAAAGCGATAGAGGCTCCAATTGCCGAACCCCCAGAGCCTAGCAAACTCCGGGGCACTACTTACCAATGGCCTCTAGCTTCTCCCCATCACCGATCGCAGCCCAGACGAATCCTTACCCCAGAACCCAGTTATTGACACCACGGAGTCTTAACCGCTCCGGGGATCCTGGGAACCGAGTTTTAGAGTCCTCCAATGAGGATTGAAGCGGAGCTGTACCTGGGAAACTGTCCAGCCTGCACTGCGACCATCTCCGGTGTAAGTAAATAATCTTTTCAATCAACCATTACGCCTCCATGACTAGCTCAAGCGTACTACTCCACCCCGCGGCTTTTCTCCGGCCCCGCGTGCCCGGGCTGCCGGCCACAGCCCGCGTGCACACAGACGGGCCTGGCTCCCGCCCGGCGAGGATGGGACCGGGAGCCGGCCCGCACAGTTGAGAGTGAAGAATACTAGAGAGGGAGAAAAGGATGGGACTGAGAAGGCATAATTTAAGGTTGAAGGAGGGTAGAAGAAAGCCCTTGTGGAAGTAAAGAAGACAGGAGGAGGATCCTTGATGTTAGCACTGATTTTTCCCATCAACTGCTCAACAGCTTTGGCAGAGATGGCAGAGACCCATTCTTTTGAGCTCAGGATTTGAAGGAAGAGTCAAAGGTAATGAATAATAGGAAATGGAGAAAAGGGGATGTGGATTAATGAGAAGAAAAATAAGCCTGTTGGACAAGAGAATGGGAAGAATTAAGCAGGAAATAACAAACTTCTGTAAAAGAGGAAATCCATGGAGGATTAAAATGTTCTTCAGAAACACTGACCAATAGGGAGCTGATCAACAAACCACCACTGCGTTCTGGGGGGCAAAGAAGGTTTTGAAAGAAAGACTGGTAGAGGTTTTAACTGAAGAGGAGTGTGCAGGCTTGTAAACAGGTATATGGAACATATAGAGGAGGAAAGCATTAGAGAAGGCAGGAGAACTGAGAGAAACTGACAAGTCACAATGGCCCATAGACTGACATTCAGTCTGCAAGAAAGAGTGAGAATTGGGCTGGTGATGAAAGAAAGAAAATTCAGAGAAAGAAAAATACCAAGTGAAAGCTAAGCCAGGCAGAATGGAGTATGTATATGCGAGTTAATAGGCTGATGTGGACCCAAAGAGGTAAACAGAAAGGGGAGGTGATGAACCCCAAAGACAGACACATCATTAGTAAAGAAAATGAGATTTCCACAGAATGGAAGACTAAGGAAGGAAAAATCAGAAGGATGACAGATAATAGAAATTTGGAACTAAACCATGAACTAAACAGAAATTACAGAAATGCATGGGAACAGAATATTATCTGGACTTATGTTCTGTTTATTGGTTTTAAAAATGTATGGATTAAATCAAATGGTTTCTTAAAATATATATACTATATAACTGATTTGTTTCCTTTGAGATACTGCTTTTAGGAAGATATAAAAAATATTTGATGAAGCCTGCAAGGGATTTATCATAATTGTTTGAGTGACATGCACATCCTAATAAGAAATTGTAGAATAATTGGAAGTGATTGTTGTTGTAAGGACTTTAACACAAAACATCACCTCTTAGTATTGAAGAAAGTAGAGGCAGGGTTTTCAGAGTAAGAATAAAGAAAAAGACCACCACAGAGGGATATTGCACATAGCTTTTCATGGATACTAATGATAAATTTAAATTAAATTTAAAATTAAGCATTTTGGTAATTACCTATTTTTATTAAGCATTTGTAATGAGATGTAGCAAATACATGTGTGTTTTGTGCATGTGTAATATTAATTTGTTGTTAAATCCCATTCTTATCATGTTCCTCAAAAGCAATGTATACTTAATAAATGCGCACCTATCTTGTTAAACAGAGTTGCATGCTAAGGGTTCAGATGTGGCTTTGCCACAAGTCCTGCAGACAATAATATAACAAGTCCTACATCATCTTTTAAAGGCAAAATTCCTCTTCACTGAACTCTAGGGAAGGTTCAAGCTTCATAAAACATTCACTTGCTACTCTCTAACACCAGAAACAGGTTTTTAAAGCCCCAACATTAACTAAGTTCCATTTCATCTACAGATCCCTCACATACCTAACTCAACTCCAGTGAGAGGAGTGGTGGGATGAATTTTTCTACGTGGTGAAAAATCAGGGTCAGTATCTATTTCCTTCTTTCACTGACTCTTGTTCTGAGGATTCTCTGAGTAACAGGGAGAAGTGGGGAGTGAGGAAAAATGGTGCTGCAGCATAGTTGCCTTTTAATACCATCATTGTTTTTCTAGAGTATGCAGTGGATAGAGATATCATTATTGCTTTTAGTAATGGTGCATATTTACCAGACAGTTTCTGCAGCAGTTTTGGTAAACAGAAACACCGTCAGGAGAAGCCCTAACATGTCCAGCTTTGGGGGCCTTCTTTACTTTGTAGATTACCTTGTGAAACCCAAAGGGGCCATAGCATCCCAGAGAGGACTCATTCCTTTCTCCTAGTAATTACCGCTTTACATTCTAAGCAAGCCTGCCTGTTGAGTAGACATTGAACTGGACCATCAGCAAGTCCCTCTCTCTTGGTGTTAGTCAGAACATGAACAATAACTATCAAAGGAAAACACAAATGCTCTTAGCCCCATACACTTTCAAAAGGAAAGAAAAATAGCATCTAAAACAGACTCTTCTTCTTTGACAATCCCTTGCAGTTGAGGATGATTGTCTTCCATGATTGTCTTCTTTGTTTGTCTGAAGATGGCTGACAAAGTTTATCTGGGATCAACAGACTGTGCAACTTGGGCGTATGTTTCTGTGCATCTGGGTGGCTCCAGATTCTTGATTTGGTCCACAACACACTGTTTATGCTGCTCACACTGAGATCCTTGCAGCAGACTCTTCCTCTATTTGGCGCAGTCCTGGGTGATAATCTCCTACAAGTTGATGCCAATGTTGCATTTTTTCAAATTGGTCTTGAGGACACCCTTGAAGTGGTTTCTCTTCCCTCCTCTTGAGCATACACCTTGACTGAGCTGGGAGAAAAAAACTTGCTTGGAAGACATCTGGATGACATGGCTGGCCCAGCAAAATCGATGTTGGATGATCATCACTTTGATTCTAAAGGTGTTTGCTTGCAAAAGGATGCTAATGTTGGTGCATCTATCTTCCTACTGGATTCAAAGGCTCTTGTGCAGGCAGCATTGATGGTACTTCTCGAACTACTTGAGGTGTATCCAGTATGCTGCCTGTGTCTCAGGTCCATATGGTAAGATGGCAATCACAGCTGCTTGATAAACCATGAACTTGGTTTTGGATCTGATGTCATGATCTTTGAACATTCATTTCCTCAGGCATCTGAAGACTGAACTTTCATATTTGAGATGATGTTGGATTCTTTGCTGATGATACCCTTCTGCAAGGGATGGCTTCTGTGGTAATGGAAATACTCAACATTCTCCAGAGTTTCAATGTGAATCTGAATTACTGGTGCTGAGGACAATCAGCACCAGTAGAACATGGAGGTTTCTATACTGTCTTCTGGAAAGGTAAACAGGAAAGAGAATGTCAGCTTCATGGGCTAAGGACAGGAGTTACACATAAACTGGTTTAAGTGATCAGAAATTGGTTTAAACCTGTAACAGAATATAAATTTAGTGCACATAAACCAGTTTCAAAATGGCCAAAACTGGTTTAAGATAAACCTGGATGAATGTAGTAGCAGACCTGATTTGGGTCAAACCAGTTTATGCAGCTTCTGTCCCAGACCCCTTCCTGGTTTAAGTTAAACCCGACTCCCCCGGTATTTTGGCATGCTCTGAAGTCCTGGGGTGAGCTGTGTTTTCTGCTCCAGAGAGAAGGGCTGGCCCTGACACTCTGCTCTCTAGCTAAGGACAGGGTAGTGGTCAGACACCAGCTAGTATGGCCTCCTGAGGTAAAAGGAGCAGGGAAGGGGTTTATTCCACCCCGCCCCTCTCCCACAGGGGGACCACAGCTGAGGTCTGCCTGGCCAGGGTATAGCAGCCTGTCAGGCAGCCCCCTTCCCCACTCCAACAGCAGGGGTAGAGGCATGGCCAGAGCTGGCCACCATGGCACCGCCATCTGCCTGCCTCCTCCGCAGCTGTTGGGCTGGGGCTGCAGGGCTGACCTAGGCTGGCCCACAGGTGCTGCTGAGGGTGGATACGCAGGGGCTGGCCCAGGCTTGGCTGTGAGGGCTGGGCCCTTGGCTCAGGCTGGGGGGCATGGGTGGCAGCTGGCCAAGCAGTGGGATGTCCAGGCCTCAGAGGTACCAGCAGGCCAAGAGCCTGGCAGCCACCTGCTCTTGGGGCTTGCAGCCCCTGCCACATCCCTGTCCTGTGCAGCACCCACCAGCTGCAGCCACACCACAGGCTGTGCACTGACCAGGGCTGACAGGGCTCTTCTGCCTCCCTCCAGCTGCCACTGCCACTGCCATCTGGCTCTGGGTGGGTGGGTGGAAGCTTTAGCCCTTCAGCTTCTGCCCAGTGCCTGGAGCTCTGGCTCCAGCTGCTTTTCAACCCCTCCTGCCCAGGGACTGCCCATCATGCCAGGCAGATGGAGCAGGCAGAAGGTAGTCAGAGCTTGAGCCAGAGCTCCAGGCACTGGGCAGAACCCACCAGGCTAAAGCTTCTACCCACACAGAGCAGGGCTGTGGCAGGGCAGGAGCAGGAGCAGGAGCAGGAGCAGGAGCAGGAGCTGGAGGTGAGGGGAACAGAACAGCCCTGCCAGGTCCAACCAGCATGCAGCTTCCCCCCGCCTCCAGGGGCTATTCCCACTTCCGCCCCTGCCGTGCTGCTCTGAGCAGTAAGGGCTGGGGGGGTAGCTTTAGCCCAGAGGCTTGTGCGTTGAGCAGGCATAGGCAACGCTTTTTGGCCGGAGTGCCGAAAAAACCACAATGTCTACCTTGGAAGGTGCTGGAGTGCCGACGTGCTGGAGCCTGGAGCAGCTGTTTGCATTCTCCCGGCTGCAGCTGGCCCACAGGGCCCAGTCTGCTTGCAGAGGGGCTTGTAGCCTCCCAGCCGCCTGCTGGGAGCAGCCTGGGCTCTGTGGCTGGCAGGAGCTGCTTAGAGCCTGGGCTGGTGGTGGTGTGCTGAGCAAAATGGCCTTGCATGCCATACTCAGCACACGTGCCAGGGGTTGCTGACCCCTGGCTTAGAGCATGGAGATCCAGCTCAAGCTGCAGCTGTTTTCCACCTGCTCCCCCCTCAGGGGTTGCTCATTGCACTGGGCAGGTGGAGGAAGGCAGCTGAAGCTGGAGCTAGAGCTCAATGCTCTGGGCTGAGGCAACCCCGCATCCCTTGTCGCTTGGAGCAGCACAGCAGGGGCAGGAGTGGGAGGGGAAGTAGCCACAGGAGATGAGGGAAAGTGGCATACTGGCTGGGCCCAGCAGAGCTGTTTTGCTCCCCTCACCTCCAGCTGCAGCTCCTGCTCGTGCCTTGCCATGTAGTGCTGCTCCATCTGGGTGGAAGCTTTAGCTCAGAAGTTTCTTCCCGGTGCCTGGAGTTCTGGCTCCAGCTCTGGCTGCCTTCTGCCCGCTCTGGCACCCAGCATGATGAACAGCCCCTTGGGACTAACCTGCAAAGATTGAATCAATTCAGGCTTGGGTTTTTTGAATATCTGTCTCTACCTAGCTATGGAGTTGGTTTTGCCATCAAGAATAAACTTATAAATCAATTCATTGAGTTCCCTACTACAATTAATGAGCGCCTTATGACTCTGCATCTTAGACTGGAAGGAGCCAATACATCACTGTCATCAGCACGTATGCCCCGACTCTCGACACCACCAATGAAACCAAAGAGGAATTCTATGCTGACTTCCACCAACTCATTTCTGATGGTCTGGAAGGGGACAGACTTATTTTTCCTTGGCAGTTTCAACACCAGAGTTGGAAGGGATTCAAACTTCTAAAATGGAACCATCGGCGAGGAAGGAGTAGGAAAAGTCATCTCTAAAACACAGAATGATGTCCTTGACAGCATTTTATTCAGACATTTTCTGTTCTGCTTCAGGTATATTTTTTAATTAGTTTTCAGTCTTTCCCTGAAAAGCATGAAGTATTTTCACTGCCAGAGCAATCATTGGAAGCTGTGGGCAGTTGTCATTAGGCTATAACCAGATCCTTTGGTTGCAATTTAAAACATATGTAAGGGCCATTCTTAAGCTTAAAGCTTGCAAGTAGTGCTTTGGAGTAAGGGATAATTTCTTCATATCCTCCCTCACTTCGTCTGAAGCTTCTGCTGAAAATAATTTGCATACCTCAACAGAAGTTTTTTCTCAATCAAGATTGAGTTATGACTCCATTTTAAAGGCAATTGCTACACCATAAAAATTACAGAACAGAGTTTATGCCTGACATTTCAACAATTTCATTTACTGTTGGTAGCCTAGAATGGCCACAGTTATACAGATTTGATACCAGAGTAAGAGAATTCTGTATTGCAGCAGGAACCAACATTTTTGGTAGGCAAGCCACAAATTAGCCCAGCACCCTTCCCAAGTACCACTCTGATCCCTTTCCCTTTCCCGATATGCTGCAGCTTTCTGCTCCCTGCCTTGTGCTCTCTGACCAAGCTGCTGCTCTGCTTTCCCTGCCCTGTGCTTTCTACCTCATCTGATTCATAGATTCATAGATGTTAGGGTTGGAAGGGACTTCAGTAGGTCATCAAGTCCGACCCCCTGCCTTGGGCAGGAAAGAGCTCTGGGATCAGATGACCCCAGCTAGGTGCTTGTCCAGTCTCCTCTTGAAGACGCTCAGGGTAGGGGAGATCACCACTTCCCTTGGAAACCTATTCCAGATTCGGGCAACCCTTACTGTGAAGTGTCTCAGACACTAAAATCATTGGGTTGTCACATGAAGAAGCTCTTTCTAATGTCCAACCTAAATCTGCTCTCCATCCATTTGTGGCCATTGTTCCTAGTTACTCTAGGGGGTGCCCTAGTAAATAGAATATCTCCTATTCCCTGCTGCCCTCCCCTGATGAATTTATAGGCAGCCACAAGATCACCTCTCGGCCTTCTCTTGGGAAGGCTGAAGAAATCTAGGTCCCTCAGTCTCTCCTCGTAGGGCCTTGCCTGCAGGCCTCTGACCATATGAGTGGCCTTCCTCTGAGCCCTCTCAAAATTCTCTGCATCCCTCTTGAAGTGCAGCGCCCAAAACTGGACACAGTACTCTAACTGTGGCCTGACCAGTGCCGCATAGAGGGGAAGGATCACCTCCCTGGACCTGTTTGTCATGCATCTGCTAATGCATGATAAAGTGAGGTTAGCCTTGTTGATCACTTCATCACATTGATGACTCATGTTCTTCTAGGAGTCAACTATGACTCCAAGACCCCTTTCCACTGCTGTGCTGCTGAGAAGGTCAACCCCCATTTGTGTCAGTCAGAAGTCATGTAGAAGACAGGAAGTTTTCTGTGGTTCCTTCACAGCCAAGCTAATAAAAGCAGGATCAGGAGAATGTGCTTTAGGATTTGGAAAATAACTACCAAGGGGTCTCAGTCAGTGTTATCAGCCAAAATACCTCTAAAGCAAAGGTTCTCAACTGTGGGGTGCCTTGAGATTTTTCAAGGGTGTTGTGGGGTGCCATGAAATGCCAGTACTGTTAGACTTGCCAACAAGATTCAAAAGATAAGCCCTGAGATTTCAACTAGGAACCCATAAGGTTAAAAACATTCTGATCTGTTGTGGTCTGAGTTCTCCGCAACAGAAAAACTGCTTTCTTATATTTCTATAATAAAAAATATCAGTGAAAACTAAGAGCTGGCCTTTTTCCAAAGGGTGCTTTTAGTCTAGAAAAGGTTGAAAGCCACTGCTCTAAAGTATTTGAGGATATGTTACCAAACAGTATTTAAATACTACTTTGAGACCCATTCTGCAGCTTATTCTGATGAAGGTGGAACAGCTGAAACATTAGCATGTCCAATCTGATACAGCCAGGCAAGCACAGAACTTTTAACTGAGTCGCATGGACTATATGCATTAAATGAAGCTTTAATAGACTTCTATTTCCTTGTTCAGGCCTAGTGAGAATTTAGAATGAATTTAACGCAGGTAATTTGGGGAAAGGATTACAGAAGGCAACTTGAATGACCTACACTTTAAATACCTTGGTTGACCAAAAGAATACAGCTCAAACAACCATTAAACGACAACTGCAGCAGTGAATAAACAGGATAGTTTCCAAATGAATTTTATTGTGCTGTTAGACACTGATTTACTAATCCTCAGCAGAGGTTCTTTCCACCCTTAGACCACTGATCCAGGTAACTTCTTTCCAATGGGAGAAAGGAAAATAGATTCATTATTTCATATCCCACTTGCCACTTGCCACTCTTTCATTTAATGCCCTGTGAATGATTTGCATTAATCCTTCTTTCCCTGAGTCACTCTCTCCCAGAGAGATATAGTTATACAAGTCTCAGGTTCACTCTACCAAACATCAAATTTATGTTAAAAAATAAATCCAGAGTTAGTAGTCTCTGGTGCAGTCTTTTCTCTCTCAACACGTCTTTGTGGAAAAAGACTAAGAAAGGTGCTAGACTGACAACCATAGAGTTTGAAGGACAGAAGTAATGGAGGAGGATGAAGAAGCAAATTATACGTGACAGATGTGCAGTCACAGTTTTAATGCACTACCAGATACTACAGTGATGACTGCAGTATAAGAAAAGAATATATGGGAAAGGATAGGTTCAACATAGATAATGACAGGGCAAGCTAATTAAACCTCCTTCTCCAATAGGCATCAGTAATGACTTGCAGAGCTTAAGAGGCAGAGACACCAAATCCTAGTGGAGACCTTCTATGCATCTTCCAGCAACCACAATTCTCAGCAGCTCTAAAGCCTCCAAATGTCTTGAAAGTCAGAGCAAAAAGGGGCAAGATAGAAAGACTTCGCTTTTCCTACCCCAGTGTAGCTCCTCACCTTAGTTGCTCTCCAATTCCCCCAAAAATAAAGGTGGGAGGGGAGTGGAAATCAACAAATACACTTTGCTTTTATATATAATAAACTCTTACACTATTATTTTAAACCAGGGTATTTGTAGCTACACATGCCCAACAAAAACATTTGCAGCATTTCTGAGAACACATCAACACAAACAGTATCTACCTCCTTAGGAAAATAAAAGGTAAACTAACCTGCAGAGCTTGGAGGTGCAGGAAGCTGTTTCAGTAAGGTCACTTTAGGGCTACAGATGCTTGTCTCTGCCATGTTTAGATTTCATACATTTTCATAGACATTTGGGCTGGAAGGGACCCTGGAGGACCATCGAGTCCAGCCCCCTGCCCCAGGGAGTTTGAAGGACTGCCTTTCCTCTGAGACAGGATGGACTTTGCTTGTGCATCCAGGATTGCTCCCTTGAGGAGAAACCACTCGTCTGGAACTCCCCTCTCCATTCGATTGTGGCCTTTTAGGGCCTCTCTGACAAGCCTCCTTAGCTTGTCAAAGTCAGCTTTCCTGAAATCGAGGACTTCTGTATTACTGACTGATTTGCCAGCTTTACGGCAGAGGTGATCAGTTCATGGTCACTGTCACCCAGCTTCCCTTGGATCGTTAGGTCACTGATTAGGTCGTCCCCAGTTGCCAGTACGAGGACAAGCAGCATTTTACCTCTTGTCGGCCCGTAGACTTCCTGCGTCAGATAGAGGTCATCCACACACGAGAGAAAGCTTTGCAACCGCTCGGATTTAGAGTCATCCCCAGAAAGGCACACTGGGAAAAAAAATAATCCAGAAGGTTGGGAGTAAGGGCGAGGAAATTTGAAGAAAAATGGTTCTGTTTTTTGTATTATCACTTCCATCACTGCTTAACCTAATTTTATTAACCCTTCCTCCCTACTTTTTGTTTTGTCCTTTTCATTATCTCTTGCCTTCATTTAAGCCTAAAAGCTCATCAGAGGTTGATGTCTATTTTATGCACCAGGATGGCACCTGAGGTGCTTGATAATCACTCAGTTGCTTAAGACTAAGACAGCAGAACTGCTCTATTCTGTGTCCAGTTTCAACTGATTAAGCATGACAGTATCAAGAGCTTCCCAGAGCTTTCCTCAATCTCTCTCTTGCTCTTAAAGGCCCAGCCCCCTACCACACTCTACTTAACACATAAGTGTCACAACCCAAAGGGTGTGATTTTTGTTTTTGTGTGCTTTGGCACTGCTAAATTGTTCCCGCTAAATTATAGCTTCTTTGCACGGTGGAGTTCTCTGCTGCAAAAGAGAACCCCGGTGTAAGAGAGAATTTCCCGCCAATTTGAAGCTTTCTTTGCAGGGTGCATTTCTTTGTTGCAGCACAGAGATGCTCGTTGCAAACAGTTCCCACCATTTGTAAGCTAATTCGAGTCCCATTATTGGCCAGTTCTAAATTATTCACACGTGGCGGCTAGTGATTGGCTTGCTAGCCGTATAAGAGGCTTGAGTGGTTTCCGCCCAAGTTGGAGGACTCCACGAACAAGGGAGGAGGAGACTTCACGCTGTGTGAAGATCTCTTAGCGCTGCAGATCCTTACGGACCCAGTGCATTTAAAGCAGGCAACAGAGGTCTGATCAACCTCTAGCCTCTCCCCGTCGCCGAGCGCAGTCCAGATGTATCCTTTCCCGCGCGCAAGAGAACCGGACCCACGGAGCCTAGCAAACTTCGTGTGGGTGAGTGAACAGAAGAACCCACGGAGCCTAGCAAACTTCGTGTGAGCCCTTATGACTGGCCTCAGAGCTCTTCTACCCGGGTTCGAGTCCTGCAGGTTTATCTTCCCATCACCGGAAACCCATTGCGACGTACCCTCGTATTTTCATCTTCCCGTCGCCGAAAACCCTTTGCAACGTACCCTCGTGCCCTGCAGGATCGAGTTTTGTTTTGTTTAC
>NW_005842363.1:1010377-1017602 GCF_000455745.1 Alligator sinensis
TCCTTACGGACCCAGTGCATTTAAAGCAGGCAACAGAGGTCTGATCAACCTCTAGCCTCTCCCCGTCGCCGAGTGCAGTCCAGACGAATCCCTTCCCACGCGCAAGAGAACCGGACCCACAGAGCCTAGCAAACTTCGTGTGAATGAGTGAACAGAAGAACCCACGGAGCCTAGCAAACTTCATGTGAGCCCTTATGACCGGCCTCAGAGCTCTTCTACCCGGGTTCGAGTCCTGCAGGTTTATCTTCCCATCGCCGGAAACCCATTGCGACGTACCCTCGTATTTTCATCTTCCCATCGCTGAAAACCCTTTGCAACGTACCCTCGTGCCCTGCAGGTTCGAGTTTTGTTTTGTTTCCTGTCTGTAACCGCAACTCAATCAAGTTTTCCAGCCTACACCACTGCCATCTCGGTGTAAGTAAACAATCTTTTAAACTACCGCTACGCGTTTGTGCCTAATTCCAGCTTGACGGCCTTCCCTCTCCGACCCGGCGTGCCCGGGCTGCTGGCCACAGCCCGCGTGCAGCACGGAAAAGGGCTCAGGTCGCTCCCGGCCCGCACAATAAGTACAGATACTTTTATAACAACCTAATAACTAAACTTCCTAACACTGTTTCTTTACCCTTTGAAGGGGCCTGAGATGTTGCTTGGAACTGCAAGGGTGGCCTCACATATCAGAACTGCTACTGTCAGGAGGCAGCAAATCCATGTGCCTGAGGTTGTGGTATGTGCTGGGGGTTTCAACATTTCAAGCTGGTATAATTACTGCCTGCCTGAAATGCTTTTGGGCAAAATAGCAAACTTGGGGCCCTTTATCTCCACATAGATATTTCCCTTTGTTGCTAATAGGAAATGTTCCCTTTTCTCCAGTGCCTGATGAGACGGGTATTTGTCCCCAAAAGCTTGCCATTAAAGAATTTTTTTTTGCAAAAATCTTGCTCTAATATAAGATATCACCTCTACTATAAGCCCCGATTCCCTTTTCACAGATGCATTTATTTCTTTGAGGTCTACCCAAAGAGCAAAGGTTTCCAACTTTTTTTTCCCCTTTGACATATAAATGTACCCTTTCTGGTTCTTCTATGATTCTCAAAGTAATCATTCTAGATACCTCCTTTTCTAAATCTCTGCATGGCTTACTGTGAACATGAACTGTTGAACATTTGTGTACTTTAAGCTTTATTCTGTGCTTTCTTGAGTGCTTATTTCTTGGAAGATGGTCTAAAACTCTTCTTTTATCACTATGCTATGGTCTTGACCAACCTGGTACATTCTACTTGTTTAGTCAACAATTGATTCTGGGTCTCCTAGAAGTTTTTGTCACTGAATTTTGGTTCCGGATCTGAATAATGACCTGGTCTCTTCAATGAGATTTAATTAGCTTCCAAAAGTGCAAAACTGATTTTTTCCCCCACTTCAGAACAGTCACAAACTCTTCTGTGATTTCACCTCCTTTTTAAACCCTCTGTTTGAATGTATATGTTTCAATTTTATGTGACATGAAGTACTTTGATTTCTTTACTGTAGTTTCACAGGTAGCCTTCTCTGCCTGAACTACCTGGAAATGGCTGAACACATCAAATACTTCAGCATTTCAAAAATATAACTATCTCTTGACTGTCTTCATTATTGGTGGGTGACTGGTTTCTTGCACTTTTTCTCTCTACTGCAGTTGAGCAGAGCTTGGGCATCGTGGAGAATCAAGACCTAAATGACTTCATAACTAACAAGAGCTAACAAGGTTAGTTAATCAACTAAACTAACAAGGTTCAGTGAACTAGGTAACTGAACTAACTGAGCTGACTAGTTAACTGAACTAACAAGGTTCAGTTTTCAGGCCAGTGACTTAGATCCTCTCCTCAGAATGCCACTACAGGTAACAATTAGTACTAATATTTTTGGAAAGTAGGACTGAGACTTCTAACAAGTTTAATAGGCTACCAAACATTCATCAGATCAACACTAGTCCAGCCTCCTCTAGAATTGAACTACAAGTTAGAGGTGAAAGCACACATATCCTCTCTATAAACTACTATCCAAAGCTATTGGATATATTAATTTTCAAGTTGTCAGTTCGGGATATGGATTCCATGCAATGTGTAGGAGAAGGAGCCAACAGACTCCCAAGATGATCATCACTGGCAGCAATAGTGTGTAACTACAGCAAGGTGTGGGGTACACCGGCCCCGGGCACCAACTTAGAGGGGGCACTGGTATGGCCTCCTCCCCCCACAGCAGGGGCAGCTCTGTGCAACCTAACCGCATCATTTCCTTTTGACTTCCGTTTCGCTGTTTTGAAGGGACAGTGTTTCATTTTGCTGTTTCAAAGCACTGTTCTGTTTTGTTTTGTCAAAACTGTGTCCCTGTTTCAATGCTGTTTCAATGCATTTCAACATTTTGCCCATAGGCTATAATGGGGAATCACAAAAATGCCTATAACATTGCCATTTCTTTCCTGATTCAAATGAAACCAGCAGGGATGGTATCCCCTGCTGAGGCCACAAAGCCTGTCAGGTTTCAAGGAGACAGGTGCAGGGGTTTCTGGGAAACTGCACCTCAAGCTGTTCAGAAAACTTCTGTCACTTGTAAGTGGGAAGGCACGGAGGGTGAAAACAACAGGCATAGTAGCCCCTGCTGAGGCCATGAAGCCTGTTAGGTTTCAAGGAGCAAGTTTTGAGGAGATAGATACAGGGATTTCTGGGAAACTGCTGACAAGCAAAATTTGTGACGTGTGATTTTGTGTGTGCATTAAAGCATGATGGGATGGAAACTGCAAGGATGGTAGCCCCTTATGAGGCCATGAAGCCTGCCAAGTTTCAAGGAGATAGGTGCAGAGGTTTCTGGGAAACTGCATCTTAAACTGTTCAGAGCAAAACTTGTGTCACTTATAAGTGTGAAGGCACAGTGAAATCTCAGTGTCCCGGGGATAGCAAGAAGAGGGACCAGGAAGGAATCACAAAACAACCACTTACCTGCAGGAGGAGTGACACCGGAGGGTCAAAGAGAAGAGCCTGCATGGTTTACAAACTGTGCCTTTATGCAATTAAAGCCGGTGGGTGACATCATGGGGATGCACCAGCTGGCAGGGATAAAAGCGGCCACCGGCAGTAAGGCAGGGAGAGCAAATAAGGAGGTGGAGGCTCTCCGTGCCGGCCATGGGAACTCCTGGATGATGGGCGGCAGCTGAAGCAGCAAGGTTCCCTCGCACTGGGTGTGCCAAGGCCGAGCCCCAGGAGGGGAGGAGCACTGAGGGTGACTTCCCCCTACTACCATTGAGGAGGTTCGGTGGTGGAGACGCCAAACTGCGGTGCAACCAGAACGGTGACCCAGAGGAAGAGGCGGAGGCCAACGCTGGGGAAGCAGAAGTGTTCCCACCTGGTTGCTCCCAGGTACCAGGTCAGGGAGCTGGGCTAGGGGTGAAAAGGAAAGAGGGACCCCACGGAACCAGCTTCAGGGGGAGCACTGCCAAGCATGGGCAGGAGGGCTGGAAAAGCCAACCAGTAGGACACCAGATGGGAAGACCCTTTTGGGTTCTTTTTTCTTCTTCTTTTCTTCATTTTGTTTTCTTTACCCCTGCTCAACAGAGGCACCCATACCAACCCCAGGAATAGAGCCGACTGGCTCAAGGGGGTCCCAGGCTTAGAGCCTGAACCAGCGAAACTATCCTTCCCCAAGGAGAAAAGTGGGATACAATAGGGCACGAGGAACATCCACATTGGAGAGGCGGCTGTGTCAAGACCTGGCGTCCCGCCAGAGGTTGGTGTAAGGCTGGGGTGTTGGGGAAGTGGAGCCCCACGAACATCCTGCAAGTGGAGTGGTCAACCCTGAGGGGACCTTCGAGGCTACCCCCCCATACTGATGTAACATTCAAAATGTGGCAGGAGAGTTGGGGGGAGGCCAGAGGGACAACTGAAGCCTACCTTGGGGAACCCACAAAGTTATAGAGCGTATGTCCTCTACAGTTCGGGCCAAGGCAGCACACGAACAGGCGTTCAAAGCCAGGTGGGTGCACTCAGTTCAAACAATGCTTTTTATGCTATTTTTCCATCCCTCCCCCTGAGCACTGGGATTGGAAGGGACCTCAGGGAAGGATCACAGTCACTGGCCAGCTACACATTCAGTATCAGAGCAGTCCTTCCTCCCCTTCCCTCTCCCTCTCCTTAGTTTCTCTTTCACTGCAAGCCAGCCTGGCTTCAAAACTTGAAACATTTTGAAACTTTTGAAATGTTTTCAAGTACCCTCATTTCATTTCCATTTTGCTGTTTTGAGCTCAAAACGTGTCAAAACAGCTTCAAAATGAAACACCTGTCAGAATTTCGCACAGCCCTACTAGCCATAGGGACCCCTCAAGGCATGGCCTCGTGCCTTATAGTGTATCTATGAGGGATGGGGGTGAGTGAGGCAATCCCCCCTCCCCACCCCCAGGCTTTGTATATCAGGGGCTACAACAGCCAAGCTCACACTGCTAGTGTAGCAGCTGTTGTCCAAGTGCAGAAACCATAGAATCATAGAAAGTTAGGGTTGGAAGGGACCTCAGGAGGTCATCTAGTCCAACCCTCTGCTCAAAGCAGGATTAGCCCCAAGTAGATCATCCCAGCTGAAACTTTGTCTAGCTGGGTTTTGAAACCCCCCAAGAATGGAGCTTTTACCAGCTCTCTGGGTAACCTGTTCCAGTGTTTTACTACCCTCCTAGTAGCAGAGGCAGGTAAGAGTCCTCTCCCCATCCACTTGCCACCTCCAGCTCTCCAGTGGTCACCATAATTTCCTGCCCCAGACCCCCATCTGAACCCCAGGCTGAAATATCTTGCTACACCTGTGACCGGCAGAACTCAAGACATTAATAAGAAATGGGATTTTAAGTGTAGGCCTGAGCAGAACTTTATGAAACCTTGAGGGGGGATGACAAGAAATACAGGGTATAAAATGTTGTCAGCAAAATTGGACAGGAAGTCACAAAAACAGATTTTCTTATTACGTTTTTTGTACTTTCTGCTTCCACTCAGGCCAGAAACAAGCATTTCAGCCCTTTAGCTTCCAAACCTGGCAGAACAGGGAAAATAAAGATGTACCAAAATACAAATTAAAAGATTTTTAAATTAGCAGAACATTATTGAACTTCAAAAACAACTCACTTTTTGATCAGTTTTCAGTTTATTTTATACATTCACCCAGTGCTAATCTAAGGAATGAGACCAAGCCACAAAGTGCAGATAAAGATCCTGAATTTGGGTATGTCTAAATCCAGGATTTTGGTTCAGCCAGTATAGAGAGGGCCATACAGTTTAAATATGTTTATATCCATTTCCTCAACGTTCAGGTGTCAAGAACTGGATTTCAGGTTTGGATCCATCTCGATCTAATATATACACACCTGTTGTGATTTCACAAATTCTAGGAAAATGGAATAATAATGAAATGAACAATATAAGCAAAGCCAAGTTTTCAATATGGGTCCCTTTGGCTTTAAGTCCACTGCCTCCTTGCAAAGCCTGAGACAGCTTATGAGAAACCAGCCCCAACTGAACTCTCCCCTGCTTTGACAGTGAGGCAGCATAAAAGGGGTCTGGAGTTCATGCCTTAGCTCTCCCAAAACCTAAACTGTAGGCCAGGTACAGACATTAAATGTAAACTATCATAAGCAACCAAAAACCCATCTGCACCCACAACAGAACAGAAGTTTGGCACATATAGACTGGTTTAAAATGGCATTTAAAATGGTCTAAGATAGACCTAAATTGATGTGCTTACTTAAATCAATACTTAATTGATTTAGATTAGACCAGTGCATCAAACTTCTGTACCAGATCCCCTATCAATTCATGTTAGGTCACCCTCTGCTGGTATCCCAGGTGCCTTTGTGACTCCCTACTATTCTCCTCTTACAGAGAGATGTGCTAGCACTAGCCCTGTACTCAGCTGCCCCAGCCAAGTGCCCGGCAGGCCCCACCTCTGGGCTGTCACACAGCAGAGCCAGTATAGACTCTCTCCCCAGTCACGCCTCTTGCCTCCAGCCAGCTGTGAATGGAAAATAAAGATAACTGATTCATAATTATTTTTTTATAACACTTACATTCATTTCTATGTTGTGTGACATGTTCATTTGTTAGAAAGTAAGAAGTGATATATTCGTCTGAGTATTTGTGGACAAACTACATTTACATTTTACCGGCAGAATGCCTTAAAACATTCTCAATTACTACTTAGAAGAAGGATGGTTTGTGGTGACTTCAGTGTGACCCTGGCTCATGCCAGGTGACAGAAATGGGGGCATTCCACCAAGTGAAGGACTGTGCCCCTTGGAGCTCCAGCACCAGCAGCAGGATGCGCCCGGTAACCTGGTAGGCTCACACAAGGAATGGGTACAAGGGGGATCCACCAGGGGAAGAATCAGGTCCTTTGGAGGTCTGGCACAAGTGGCAGCTACCAGCAGGAGGCCAGGGAGCCACTGGCACGAGCCTCCTGGGCTTCCAGGCACATCCTGCTGCCAGCTGCCACTGGTACCAGAGCTCCAAGGGGCCTGATCCTTCTTTCAGTGAACCTCCCTGTCCCCACTGCCTGGAATAAGTGTCCTGGACTGCCAAGCAGATCCTGCCACTGGCTGTTGCCATTGCTGGAGCTCTGAGGGGCCCAATGTTTCCTTCTATGGAGCACCTGGACCACTCTTGGTTGGATGCTGAACATGGATGAGCATGCCCCCAAACTCCTTCCATCACTTCAGGTCCTTCCCTGCACCAAGCCCCAGACTTCCAGGTGAGCCCAAGAGCAGGTCACCATGGCACCCAGCTACCACTGGTGGGGTGGGGTGGGCATACCATGGTGACTTGCTCTGGAGCTGCCTTAGAAGCCTAGAGCTGGGTGCATGGGAGGGTCCACAGTGATGGCAGGGGGTTGGGGGCATGCTCCCCCATGCCAGGCAGCCAATAAGGGATGGCTTGGGTGCTTGGCTGTGCTCAGCAGCCTCTGGCAGCCCAGGGAGCCCATGGGGCCTGCTAGGAGGTGCGCAGAAGTGCCCCCAACCCACTGGCCTTGGCCAGTACAGGCAGCCTGCATACCCACCCCTACCAAAGGGTGAATGTGTGTTCTGTTCACTCCCATTCTAACTTGTGCCACGTACAGAAACCCTCATAGGTTTGACTAATTCTGCCTTGGACTTTTTGCGTGTCTGTACCTAGCCTAAGAATTGTGTTGGGCTCTTCACTCAAAAGCCCTCTAATCACTGCTGCCG
>NW_005842363.1:1017633-1036216 GCF_000455745.1 Alligator sinensis
CATGAGAGTAAGTGGGTATGCCTTGTTTCTTAAAAGTGGTCCTAGGCTCAGCCCAGGGAGGGGAAGATAAATGGCCTTAGGGCCCACATTGTACATCTAGACATAGAAATATAACAGACATTTCTCTCAGTGCCATCTTCATTATCTAAATATATAATTTGGATGGCTTATTTAGGTTCCTGAGTTGGAAAACTTGCCTTGCTAGGTATTAGTAGAACATTTTCAATTAAGTCTGGAAAAACAATTTTTGAGAAATGTGTATAAATCTTAAACTTTTTTGCTGAACCTTCTGTGTGTCACAACCCAGTGATTTTGGTGCCTCGGCACGGTGGAATTTTCCCGCCACATGAGAGCATCTTGCAAAAGTAAAGGTTTTCTGTTGCAGCAGAAAACCCCCAGTGCAAGAGAGTTCCCGCCATTCGACTGCAAATTAGTGTCCCGCTATTGGCCAGTTCTAAATTATTCACACGTGGCTTGCTAGCTGTTTAAAATTTCGTGCTACTTTCGCCCAAGTTGAAGAACTTTGAGCACGCTGCAGAGTGCCTCAGAAGAGATCTGACTTGCGGCTAGCTGATCGATAGACTGATCACCTATCGATCTTTCTTCCCGTCGCCGAGCGCAATCCCAGACGTACCCTTTTCCCGCCGGCTTGATTTGCGGACGGATTAACTGGCTTGGGCCTCACCAGCTGGAACAACTCACATAGTTGTTCAGACGACCGGACCATCTGCGTCGCAACTACAAGCGGCGTAAGTAAACGTTTTTGCAACCATTAAACCTTGTCTGCCTCTCCATTCACCAGCCCGCCCTAACGAATGAGCAATTTCTAAATCACCTCGAGTCGGCTCTGGCCATCCAAGACACTGTGTTGAAAGCAGAGCCAATTTTCACCACACTGCTATGAAACATGTTTGATTATCCCATTTTAAAGATAGGGAAATCGGGAAAAGGGATGAGAAAATCAATGTCAGAACTAGGATTAGTAATGAGGTCTTTCTGTTTCCCAGCCCTGCAAGTGTCAGAGCTAGAGTTCAGGGATACAGGTTGTAGCCATGTTGGTCTACAGGCAAAAGGAATCAGAATTCTTGGTAGAGGTGATATCTTTTATTAGACCAACTAGATATTTGCAAAAAAAATGTTTTTTATTTAAAAGCTTTTGGGCACACATGCCCTTCTTGAGGCATAAGAGAGTGCAACAATTGTAAAATTTCTCCGAGGTGGAAATTAAAATTCATATTTCACAGGGGAGCTAGAATTAGCATTTGGGTCCTTGTCTCTCAGCCTCACGCTCATTTCTCTGTACCACTTTGCTTTTGCTTCTCTAAATGTCTTATGCAGTTTTACTTACTTATGTCTTTGGCAATCCTGACACGGCAGAACATTTAGATGAGTCTATTTTTGAAACTATGCTAACGACAATTATTTAAAAAAATCCCTGCACTGTGCTGTATTACTAGACTTCTTCTTCCTTAAATATGACACTCTCCAATTTGTGTGCCTCGAAAGGCCAAGGTGTACAATTTAATTTTGTTTATTTTTCCTTGCCAATTTAATCATATATTTTAACAATTCCACAACGTCATTGCTTTTTTCCTCCTTAATTAGACATCAGGTTTTTAAACTGAATGACAATGATCACAAGAGTTCCCTCATCTCTTTCATGTTATAGTAAAAGACTGTGAGATATTTTTGCCCCTAAGTCATTTTAAATTTGACAGCAGGACTATTCATTGTAGAACTGGCTGCAATTAAAGCAATTATGCAGATCACACGTCTTTCTAGTTTAATGGGTGGACTTTTTTTTAGGGCAGCTTCTCTGAGTCTCAGAATAGAGGAGAATAAGAAAAAGGAAAGGGGAGGACAGACAAGTTGACCACCTACTGAATAGGTCCCACAGAAGAATTAGAAAATTTGTTAAACACCTTTGTCCAGGAGGAAACTCCTGCAGTGAGCTTTGCATTTCAGCTTTCCAAAGGTCATCATCACAACTATACCCTGTTCCCAGTTCCTGCTCCCCATGCAGGAAGTGGATGGCACACTTTGCAAACATTGATCTGCCTCTGTTCTTTGCAATGAAATTCAAATGGAAGTAACTGGAACGAACAATAAAATAGTGAGGAAACAACAAAAGAAATATTGAATAGGGGTCTTCATTGTAGAAGTCAAAGAAAGAAAAAGGTCTTGATCTAAAATACCTGCATTTCCACCTCCTGAGTTGGGAGGGGGAAGCAGGGTAAGAACAAACAGGTCACTAATTAGATGCTCTGCATGATATCATCTTGTTTCTATACCTACATAACATAGCAACTGTGATGGAAATTACAGGCATTCAACACCTTTAAAACTCAGGCTACAGTTGATGTGTTTTCAGACACACTTGTTACTGCTATCTTTGCAAGACCCTATTCAAAGCCTCAGAGAAAGATGACAAATTGCTGTCATATATACAGGCATAAATCTGGCCCTGGCATCCCAAGAAGCTCACAAGACCATGGGATCCTATGGGAACTACTGACACTCTGACTGCTGTATTTGGACACTTAAGTGAAAATAAAATTAAATAAAGAGACTGAGGATCATCCATGATGGAAGTTATTGCTATGTCACAAAGGATTGCTTGCTACCTGTGCTTTCTCTTTTTTGCTACTGGGACAATATGGCTAGGGACAGACATTACACATAAACCGGTTTAAGTGATCAGAAACTGAAAATAAACATCAAGTTCATTTGGGAACCTTTTCATATCTTCATAATAAAAATAGGCTAATACACTATATCAACAAAACAAATGGAGGGATTAGAGAAATGCCAACCACTGCAAAAATATTACACAAATGTGTAAGATGGAACAGCTAACAGCTCACCAAGCCAAACTTCAAAAGACAAAACTCACCCTCTGATCAAGACACATGATAGTACTGGTATACTGTCCCTCCTGGGGAATCCATTGTTTTCATGTTCTTGTCATTATAGTGCTCACTTGACAGAAGATGCTATAATTATAGGTATGCAAGTGACTTTCAGAGAGAGAGCCTGTTTTCACAGCCACCTGAAAAATCCACCTAAGTTTATTCTGCCATTTCTGAATTCCATGTTCTACTACCATTTAAAAAAAACAAACCCACAATAATACTGAATTTCCCCCCAAGTAACTCAGAATGCATCCACATCCAAAGTGATCATACAGATGTCTGAGCATTCCCCTGTACATATGGTCAAATTCTTGACCATGATGCAGCTACAGGCCCCAGATCAGGCATAACTGGTCCAGAGAGGGCCAACTGTGACCACTCACTCCCCCTGTGCCAACATAGCAGGAAACAACATGAAACTTAGACACTCCTATCTCTGAGTAATTTATGGCTTTATTTCTGTTCCTGTGAGAACCTTTGAAGCCTCTGAAAGTTAAAGCAGTCTTCAGGTGTCTCTGAACAAAGCAGAAGAACACCCCTGCAAAGATCTGTTGCTAGGTCAATCAAGCATAAAGGAGGCCTTTAAATTATCATACATCTCCCTGACCTGTTCTCTGTGCGGGTCAACTGCAAAGCCTAGGATTTGACCTATACTGAGGGTTTGAGCTTACAGAAATGCACATGTGCACATTCTCTCCTAAGTTAACTTTTGTCAATGAAAGCCATTTGGTAAGAGTGGGAGCCTCTCAGCTGAGGATTTGTTAAAAGTTTGAGGTCAAATCCTGATCCCATGAACATCAACAACAAAACTCCCATTGCTCCTAGTTAGGAATTTATAAGAGTCTATTAAGGACTTGAAGCAATTTAAACATTTCTGCTGCTTTATCAACTTATTAATGACATAAGTTTACCATAAGCCTTAAAAAAGGTTGGTGAAGGTGTTTAGTCTTCTCCTTTTAAAACACTAAGAAGTAACTTCTCCAAGGTCTAAAACCTATACATTCCTATACAGATAGCAATTTCATACTATCATTTGGTGACTCCCATTAAAACCATAGTTGTACTAGTTAGTTAACCAGCCCTTCATATTATGAAGAATGTTGTTGTTGTGTTTGCAATAAATATTGTTTCATGCAGGCAAATGTGCCAGGTGTATAAGGTTTTTCTGTTTATATATGCAAGGCTGAATCATGGCCAGGACTATATTGTGGCAATGAGGTTTAAAGGGATTCAAAGTTCCCCTTAACTCTCCTGTGGAGGCTTCTGCACATTCCAGTGCAGAAGAGGATTTAAGATCTTCAAAGCTACTGTAGCCCTCTCCAAAGAAAGTGTGTTGGAAGAGACAAGGAGTGATCACCCTGTCAAATGTAACTGAAATTTTAGTTGCACTCTTGCCTTGGGGAATGCACATTGCAGTGGGTATAAACCTGGTGCAACATGCTCATTTTTTGGAATCACATGTCTTCAAATCACAGTGTCTCTGTCTGCTGTAAGATTGGCACAACACCATACTTCTATTTAACATAGGACTAATGGCAAAGCTGCAACTGAGGAACTTTAACAATTTACTTTCCTTAGTATTATTACAAAATGAATGGTTTATCATTTTCTGATGCTATTCGCTTTTACTAATTTTGTTTTACCTACACTAACAGGTGGTTTATTTCTGCCTGCAATAACCTGTCCTCTCCATCCCCATCCCCTCCCCCACCCCCCCAATCAGTTCTTCAAACATCTGGAGGTAGAACTTTTAAATTAACTGTTGCATTTTGATCATTTTTAGCCTCTGTCAGGCTTTGGTATTTACTTTCTTGCCTTTCCAAGAATTAGTCTGGTAACCTCCTTTTGAGTTTTATCAGATCACTCCAACTTCTGTGATATTCCTTCTGAATGGATTTCATGATGTAAGAACAAGTTTCCTTGAGACAGTTGCTACAGCTGGCTTCCGTGTGTTAACATCTCATCCTGACAACATCTCCCTGTGACATAAGAGATGAAAAGCTTGGCAGTTTTGTTACATTGCTGCTTTGCTTATGTTGAAAGGTTTTCAGATTGTTCCTCACCTGTGACACTACTGATGGTGATGGCATCAACAAAGATTGTTTTGTTGGCAGAGATACTCTAGTTCCTGTCATAAGTCACAATGCATAAGCCCTGTTTCTGTTAGAGGAAGCAACAGCTCTTGATGACAATATCATTGCCTCCTTGGCAGACTAAGGAAGACATGTCCAAGTCAAATTAAGGAATTTGTCCATGAATTGATGTTGTTGATCCACATCAAAAGGCTATACATCTGTAATAGTGTGGTTTGGACACATCTTGAAGGTCGTTGGATAGTTTTGTCCGTATAAGGTCACTGAATCCACCCCTTAATACAGACACGTTAGAAGCAAAACATTTTAATTCTGTGTACTAGTTTCTGCTTTCAGTTATTGTGATGTAAAGCTAAAATATCTCTATTGACATCAGCAAAAATATTGAATTCTGGTTTTAAACAGAATAAGTAAGATCAGCAAAAAGCCCAGGAGTACAGCTAAACAAATTATTCACAACAAGTAAGTTACTGGACAATGATAGAGCAGTCTTGCACCTTATTCTATGAAGGTAAATTCCTGTGCACCTGTGAAGAAGTGTTGAAGATAAATTGCAAGGAAGATAAATTGGAGATTTTTCTACCTTTCTGCTGATGGCATGAGAACCACAAGATTTTTCTTATTTATGAATTATTTGAATATTTAAAATGATAATTTTTGCTTTGATATTTTGCTTACTCCGTAGCTTGACTGGGCACACTTCATTTTACCCACCTGAATCCAGATATGCAAACTATGTTGGCAAGTTGTGACTGATCAGGTAAATTGCTCTGTATCATCTATGTCCTTGACTGAATGAGCATCACTCTTCTGACTGGGAGGAGATCTTGAGGAAGCCTGTAGGCTTTTTTATCTCTCAGAGAGATAGCATGGATTAGGTTATTTTAAACCTGTTCCTTTCTGGGTCATAGAGGCCTTGCCTGAGGCACCATTCCTAGAAAAAATAGATGAGTATGAGATTTACTGGCTGGGTAAAGTTTAAAGTCTAACTTTTGAATGTCATATTCACAGGACAAGCCTGGTTATTCACACAGTCTTATTACAAGTGAATCAAGACTCTTGGGAAAAGTTCAGGGAACCTCATTTGTTGCTCTGTCAAGTAGTATCCTACTTATATAGTATGTATCACTTCCTGAGTGACTATTTAGAAGTCCAAGATTAATGGTCCGTGATAATGCCAAGAGTAAATCTTGTTTTAAATATATATGCAATAATATTTTGTGAGATTTGCCCAACTGTACCCATGATCTAGTGTCGAAATCAGCTACTATCTAAATGAATTCTCAGCAAAGAACCAATCTTTCAGAATAACAAAAGGTTACAGGTTTCCAGTGTTATAACGCTATCATCTACAAGGTGGCTCTCCCTAGACACTTATTTTTTACTAGCTATTTTTGGCAAAGGAAGGGTGTTTTTTTTGGAGCCATTAACCATCAGAAATATTGCACCATTTATCATAAACAGGTGCTTGCACAATATCTACCACAAGAAAGAATCCGGAGCTTATTAACATGAAGAGCAATTTTTAATAGTGTAACACTGGAAAGCCACAAAGAGGTGAAATTACCAAATTAATAATAGGAACTATGGCAAATGATCTCACCTGATTTGTTGTTATGACAAACATTCAGCTATTGAATCAAAATTAAAAAAAAAACTCCAGTCCTTCTCTTGCTATTATTAACTCACCAAAGGAATGAAGGTAAAAAAAGAGAGAGGACAGGCAGAAGGGGGAGAATGAGAGTGTTAATGCGGGTGGGGCAATTTGACATAACTTAGAAATAGTGGCTTGAATTTCTTCCCGAGTGAGTGAAACCTTTCCAGGAGTAATCTAATTTCCTCATGACTGTAGGAGTTTAATTTCCCAGTAGCAGGGAAAGGTGGTAAACATTGCCTCTTGCTTCACTCACAATATAAATCCAAAACAAAATCACTTTAATTTAAAAAACTAGTTAAGGTTCCTCAGTGACAACAATGTACTTTATCATCAGTATCACATCATTTAAAAAAACAGGGCACTTAGAGGCAAGGAAATGAATAGTTAAGGACATCGTAAATCATATACTCCCCACATAATAAACCCACACATTATTCTTATCAAGTATAAAGAAATGTCTATTTCATTGCAACTAGCTTCATTCTGATCAGGGTATTTTTAAAAAATATATTGGCTATTTTCATTTTGGTATTTAAATATTTTCTTTCAATTTAAAAATAAGATCAGCTAATATTGCAATAGCCCTTCCATAGTTAAGTTTGAAACAAGGTTTATTTGACAGTCCATTTTTGCAACATACATCAATCCACTCCTTATACTTGAAATAAAGTATTGGAATGTATGTTTTTGTAGTTGGTTTAGGTTGAGGTAGGATTTCTGTAGTATTTTCCTGAAGTCTGGGATACTAACCCTGGGGAACAGTGAACCAGACACTTAAGCCAGCAGAAGCAGCTACAGCAGAAGTATCCTCACATAACACTGACATGATCAGACTATGACTTCTGCAGTTCCTACTCAGAGGGTACGTCTACATGTGTGCTTTAATGCACAGTAGCCTATTTTACTACACATTAAAGTGTCACATAAAAAATGCGCAATTATGCTAATGCGCAGTAAAATAGGCTACTGAGCATTGTGTCACTTAAAAACCATGCACATTTGTTACTGTGTATTAAAGCAGCCTAATGTGCTTTTCTTTAGAACCTCATATTGGAGGTACTAAATTTAACATGCATTAGAAAAAGTGCCTTAATGCATATGTAAATGCACCCAGTATGTTCTTTCCCTTTCACTGATTGGCTGCTTACTGTCTCTTCACTCCAACACCTCTCCTTCTTTTTTTCCATCCTATTCCCATACTTTTCTCTGTACCCCTTATATCCCTTTCCTTCTTTCTTCTTTCAGTTAAGTTCTTCCTGTCTTCCATTCTCTCTTGCCTTTGACCCAAATGAATTAAAATAATAAAGAGGAATGTAAAGTAAAGGAAACAACATGCCAAAGTGATGCACAAATAGATAGTGGGGTTAGAGTGGTGTCATTGCTCAGAGACCTGAGGAAGGGCATTTTGTGCCTGAAAGCTTGTCTAACTTTTCTCCCAACTATGTTGGTCCAGTAAAAGACATCACAAAAGAAGCCTTGACCCATTACATAAATAAAGAGAGAATAATGTATGGACTCACATGTAGAAAATGTAAGACCTTTCCAAGAAAAACAAAAAGATACCCAAAACAGCAAGGAAAAAGCAAAGAAGAATGAGTTATTTTAATACATTAATTACATAGTTGCTCAGTTAGGGATCTTGATTATTGCATATCTTAATTATTGTTGACTCTCTGTTGTTTTTCACCTTGTGAAAAAGTGAGTTCTAATGGAGGTATCAGAATAAGAAGAAAGGAGCAGCTTGATGAACTAGAAACTGGGAGCACACAAAAAAGAGGTCTGGAAATGGCTGTGGAGCAGATGAAGGTCAATACTACTAATGGAATGGACTGCTGGAATGCAATAAGAGTCAATCAGGTCCTTGGATGATAAGACTCTAGAAGGAGTGTCTGGTCAAGGGTAAAGCATAGATGAAAATATCCCTGCTATAGTTCCTTTCAGCATAGATGAAAATATCCCTGCTATAGTTCCATCCTGATGGAAGCAAGTAGGTTGGGGAAAGCAAATGGAATATATGACAAATTATATTTCCCCTATATGATTAAGCATATTTGTCTGTTTGCTTTTCACTTGTGTCAATAATTTGGGAGTCTGGATACTTTCCCAGTTGTCACTGGATGATCATATTTCAGCAGGGAATGATCCTGTTGCAACCATAATGTACATAATAAATAATAATAATACAATGCATGCAGCGGTGGAAAAAGAGAATCATGGGATTGATAGTACCTTTGCATTTGTTAGCTTCCATGATATTATGATAAGAAAAGGAAATTATATATCTATCTTCAGTTCAGTTGAGTCAGCACGATAGGAAAAAGTGTAGGCATCGTGACACTGAATCAAAGGAGGGCTGAGAAATAGAGTTAGCTTGAATGACTCTTGAGTGAAAAAATTTTATTCCCTGTGTAAGATGTTATTCATTTGACATATTTTTATTACCATCCCCTTCAACAACCCCCACATCATTGCCCTTCACGCAGAAGCCCAAAGTCATTCTCATAACTAAACTTTGCAGTAAAACCAACAAGAGAGGAAAACATATTTCTTTGGTGTCTGTTTTGCAGATGTGTTTATTATCAAATGCTACTGTGGGTAGAGGAACTGTAATTCCCATCCTCAGAAAATTCAGAGGGACTCAGATAACACATAAAACCAGAACAAGATGGGAACTGACTGTGACAAAACCCTAGCGTGTCAAGATGCTCCCAGAGACACATGCTGGGTTTATATAAGTTTAGTGGTCCCCCCACTCCACTGAACTGATATGCCTAGGTTATTCATTTGCCTGGGGATATCCATATATTCATTTGCCTGGGCAATTTACCAAAGGTGCTTCAGTCAAATAAACAGGAAAATAGCGGGGTTATTACATGGGAGTTTTCCCCCAACCTACCTTCAGGAGAGCCAGAGAATCCTCTTGAGAATGTCTATGGCTCTGCAATACTGACACCTTAAAAAACCCCCCAAGAAACACAACACTGAAGGCCAGAGAGAACCTGGTCACAACCATATGGAACATCCTTTATCACTCTGTGTGTGTGTGTGTGTGTGTGTGTGTGTGTGTTTGTGTGTACGCACTTTTCCAGCAAAACTATTTTAAAAGAAAATTATTAAAGGTGCAAAGTTAAGCCAGATTTAAGGTTGTTCAGGGTGTGATCAGGAAAGTCTGGGGTATGATCAGGCCCCCCACTACAGAAAGGATGTGGACAAATTGGAGAGAGTCCAGCAGAGGGCAATGAGAATGGTTCGGCGGCTGGGGCACATGACTTCTGAGGAAAGGCTGAGGGAACTAGGCTTGTTTTGTCTAGAGAAGAGAAGACTGCGAGGGAATTTAATAGCAGCTTTCAACTACCTGAAGGGTGGTTCGAAAGAGGATGGAGCTAGACTGTTCTCATTGGTAGCATATGACAGAACAAGACAGAAGAGTGGTGGCATATGACAGAACAGGCTCAAGTTGCAGCAAGGGAAGTTTAGGTTAGGTATAAGGAAGAATTTTCTCACTAGGAGGATAGTAAAATACTGAAACAGGTTACCCAGTGGGATTGTGGACCCTCCATCCTTGGAGGTTTTAAGACCTGGTTAGGCAAAGCCTTGGCTGGAATGATCTAGTTGGGGCTGGTCCTGCTTTGAGCAGGGGGTTGGGCTAGATGACCTCCTGAGGTCCCTTCCAGCCCTCATTTTCTGTGATTCTATGATTCTAAGTTCAGTGAAGATGAAATCTTTGGAGATTCCAAAGTCTATGTCTCTACTGAGCCATGTGTGAACCATGATTCTGCCAGGCTTAGACCTTGCCTAAATTTGGGTGGATTTTCATGAGCTCACATAACAGCATATCTTGAGTACAAAGATTAAATTTCAAGACCTACTCCAAAGCATACTGACATTGTGTGTTCAACAACAATATTTTCTCTACCCTTCTCTATTCTTGTTCCCAGAAACAACTGAAACATTCTTCGTTGACATGTTTCCCTGTTCTCTCCTTCCCCTTTCCTACACCTCTTTCCCCCCCTCCCTTCAAAATAAAATCCAGTTACAGGCAGAAAGCTAGCATGGAAAATTCTGGCCCAGATGTTTATATTTTGGCAATGCTTGAGGCAACTTAGAGTGGGGTCTTAAAAAGGGAAATTGTATAGGATAGTTGGTAGCTATACCTGTTAGTAATAATACTAAATCTCTTACTTTATAATGCATAACAATTGGTAATATCACTGATAATGGATGAATCTCAGATGCTTAACATGGTCTTTTGGATTTAGATAAACATCTGCAAATACTGGGGCCACTCTAAGTCCTGAATCATCAATGATCAGCATCTTCTTTTGTATGGCTGACTTAGAGGAACAATTATAAATCCAGTTTAAGGTTAGTTAACCTGTCTAATGCTCTTGAGGAACGGGAATGTATTTCTGCAATGTTACCATCCTAAATGAACCCCTGGAACTGAAACCCACACTTTCTTTTCCCTGCTAGCCACTATACTACCCACCATGCCCTAAAGCCTCTTACTCCAAAATGTGACCAACATATATTCCAGTTCTTTCTGAAATTAGAATCCCAGGACTTGTTACTTCTGATGACTTCTTGGCAGGCTGTTAGACCTGTTCACTTCAAATATATTGCAATTTTTTATTATACTAACAGAGTGCATTGCACATCTTTAAAGCTCCAGAGTCTGAAATTTAACCAGAAGGCTTAAAAAGTCAAAGTGAACCACAACCAGAGGTCCAGAAGAGAGGCTGGCAGAGCTATTGAGGCACTAAGATTTTCAACAGTAAGGTAAGTAATATAGAGAAAGGGTCTGGAGACTAGGCAGAAGAAACAGAATAGGGACAGGATTAGATTAAATGGGAGAGCAGCTGGAGCACAGACAAAGAACGACATCAGCATCAAATGAAGAGTAAAAGTGAGAAACGGGTTGAAGGATTGGTAACACTAGTAAGGGCCAGGTTGGAATCAGGGTTAAATTTGCATTTATTATAGAGAAAGGCTCACATATTGGTTTCCATAATACCAGCAGAAAGACATGGTAAACAAATAACAGAGGGAGAAGGAGTAGGCTGTGGTGATGATGGTAAAAAAGAAAAAGATTTGACTGAACACTGGTGAGTTAACCTGAGCATTTACTTGAGTGTTGTCCCTCACCTAACATCCATCTACACACAAAATCATTTCCCTCCCTCCCATCTCAAATGTGATAGTATCTTATGGACTATTCTAGAGTATAAACTAAGACCCATGTACTGATTACTTGTGAGCTGGTAACCTATCAGCTTTGAAATAAACCATTTGCATGATGATAGTCCTCCAATAAATTTCTATACTTCATCCATGTGCTCTGGAGGATAGACACCTTCTCTCACAGATCTATGTGAAAGAATTACAGAACAGTCTGGTTTACTGCAGTAATAAGTTTAAGAACTCAAAAATCTTAGCTCCTCACTGGTATAGTTTTGCAGTTCTCATACCCAAGCTTGGACAACTCAGGTTTTCCTACTCATGGGCCAGCCACCTAAAAACTCTGCAGTGAATATAAAACTCTTATATACATTTCTAAGGGACTGATTTTTGCTTTTCGGGAAGCAAAAATCAGAACAAAAAATCAGAACAAAAATTCTGATTTCAGAACTTAGTATTTGTCTATGCAGCCCAATGCAATGCCATTCTGAAATACCTGAGCTACTTCTGAACAAGTTAGGTCATGTATTGAAAGCAGCATAGCCCCTTTTTCACCTAAAATAAGAGACCTAGTTTTTTGTTGCACACTGATCTCCAGTAGGGAGATCATTTTTGGTCAAGCATACTTTAAACCTGTGATTCTCAACCAGGGTGGCATGGCACTCTGGGGTGCTTGGAAATCCATTCAAGAGCACCACAGGTGCCACACAGTATTATCACTATTAGGTATACAGACATGATCCACAAGATAAGCCCAGAGATTTCAAATAGAAATGTGTAGACATGGTCTTTCTGAGTCCTTTGCAGTAGAAAAACTGCACTAGTATTTTTCTGTAGTCAAAAAGAGAGTTAATATTAAGAGCTGGGGGGTACCTTGAGTCTATCCAGAGATGCCTCAAGTCTAGAGAGGTTGAGAACTACTTCTTTAAACATTCCAAACATACACTGCTGTGAAAGTGAGCTGACTTGTGTAATGATTACTGAACTGATCGCTAAGGAGGCCCAATGCTGGAAGAAATTTAATATTATTTTCAGTGAATGTGGATCTGTGTATATTACAGACCCTCTTGGGCCCAATCCTACTCCTGATCAAGCCAATGAAAAAAATGCTAGTTATTTCAGTGGAAACAACATCGGGGCCACTGTTTGCTAAAGAGTGAGTCATTATATGTGAAATTCCTAGAAGAGACATGCTGCACAGAGATCTGGAAACTAAGGACAGAGGTGAATAATATGTCGTAATAAGTTTAGCAAACGATAATGCAAACCACAGAAGAATGTTGTGCAGAAGAGACTATTTCCCAGCGAATTACATTTTAGAGACAAGGACCATGCAATTTAGTAACACAGTGAGTGGATTTTCCTGATTTTCCCCCTTTGGATTATGTGTTAAGGGGAGAAGTTGATTATTAATATAGTACCAAGGCCATAGGAAAAATAAATGAATTGGGTAATATTAATATGGATCATATGGATTGGATTGTTTTTATTTAATGTGTTTCCAACTGAGTTAGGGAAAATGCATGTTTTAGAGCAGGGAACTGAGGGTCAGGGCATTTTGGTATGTCTTCCATGTTGGATAGTGCTATGGAGTGCTGCTGTGAAAACGCATTCTCCCCTCTTGTTCCCAATTCCTAAGCTTTGTATGTCAGACAGACATTTTTGGCATGCGCCCAGTATGTATCCAGCCCCCCTCTTGATATATCAGTCTTGGTCATGCTGTAATAAAAGCTACACATTTTTTTTGGTGTGCTGTGCACACAGATGAGGACTGAGTGGACAGAACATGTTTTCATGGTGGTGCTCACTAGTGTTTTCCATTACCCTTTGGGTTCATCTACACTTGTGTTACAGATTTGCCATGCGAACGTCTGCAGATTACTTATTTTTTATTCCAAAAAGAATGGGTATGTTTTTTAATGTGACTTAGTCTCAGATAAGAATTAATACTTTGAATTTATGTTGTGTTTTTCATTTTCCAGTAGATTTATAGGTGCTAATGAATTCTCACAATAACCCTGAGAAGACTTAATGGGTTTTTATATGCCTATTTTACATATAAACAAGGCAGAGTGCTTAAGTTATTTGTACAAGGCCACCATAGTAGATGGTCTTAAAAGCTAGGATTAGAACTCAGTACATGAACGTCGCATGCCTCCTGAGGCTGGCGGGGCACAGCAACCACTCGCAGATGGTGGCAGCAGTGGTGGCAGCAGGGGTAAGTGGAGAGCTTCCGCAGGCAGCTGCAACGGTGTTGGTGGTGGTGGGGAGGGGTGGTGAGCACCAACCAGCAATCAGCGACTGCCCACAGATGCTGCTGGCAGTGTTGGCAGCGGGGGTGGGGGCAAGTGGCAACCTCCCGCAGGTGCAACCAATGCTGCTGGAGGTGGCTCATCTCAGGGGGTGCACTATTGATCTCAGGGGGTGTACGTGCACCTGCATGCACCCCCTACATGTCGCCAATGACTCAGTACCTCCTCATTTCCAGCTCAGTGCTCAGGTTGGTAGATTTTACAATGTTTTTAGGTTAAACCTCTTGTTTTCACTTATCATGATGGTGATATAATACAATACACTTATGATATTGCTAATTATTTACATGCATTAAAGTATCCCTCGCCACAGTATCTGATCCCAATGAATATCTAGAGAATACACACATATATTTTCAGTATAAGTGAGGTGTCAATATATTTTTTTTAATTTGCTACTATCCAACAACATTTGCAGAACAGCACATCAAGAATTGCAGTGAGAATCCAGACACTCACTTCTCTTGGATTATTATGGGGTGTCATCAGTTAATACCTGTGTGACATTACTAAGAGCTGGGTTTCTACTTATCATTTTTTCTGCAGCAGGACTACATTGTGGTTAACTAGGCGGGGCCCCCATTGTGTACAAACACAGAGTAAATTGTCACAACCCAAAGTTGTGGTTTTTTGTTTTTGTGCGCTTCGGCACCGCTAAATTATGTCCCCGCCAAATTGCAGCTCCTTTGCACGGTAGAGTTTTCTGCTGCAATAGAGAACCCGCGTGCAAAACAGTATTTCCCGCCAGTTTGTAGCCTTCTTTGCATGGTGCATTTCTTTTGCATCATAGTGATGCACGGTGCAAAGGAGTTCCCGCCATTTGTATTTAGATTCGCGCCACATTATTGGCCGATCCTAAATTATGCACACGTGGCGGCTAGCGATTGGCTTGCTAGCTTGGGAGGTTTGCGCCCAAGTTGGAGAGAGAGAGAGAGAAAGCAATTGGAGTTTGGGAGAAAGAGCGTGAAGATTTCTAAGCACTGCTAATCCCTTCGAACCCAGCTTTTCTTCTCCTTAAGAGGGCAATAGAGGGCCGACTTACCGAACCCACGGAGTCTTAACAACTCCAGGGGCCTATTTACCGAACCCACGGAGCTTCAACCACTCCGGGGGCCAAACGGCCTCTAGCCTCTCCCCGTCACCGAGCGCAATCCTAAGACATATCCCTTTCCTTTGAAACTACCAAACCCCGCGTGCCCGGGCTGCTGGCCACAGCCCGTGTGCGCAAAAACGGGTCCGCATATCGCTCCCGGCTCGCACATGGCGACATGGATGAGATCGGGAGGCGGCCTGCACATAAATGACAGTCCTTCACTGATGGAACTTAAAACTGAAAGAGACTAAGTTGTTATAGCAGTGATTCCCAAACAGGTTGCTGCAGCATGCTGGGGCACTCTGAGATCCTTTCAAGAGTGGCCCAGGCTGCTATGCAACATTGGTTATATAAACACAATTCACAGGATAAACCTAGACCCTTCAACAGATGCCAATTGGAACAGGTTACCTAGAAAGGGTGGTGGAATCTTCATCCTTGGGAGTTTTTAAGGCCCAGCTTGACAATGATCTAGTTTAGGATGGTCCTGCTTTGAGCAGGGGGTTGTACTAGATGACCTCCGGAGGTCCCTTCCAGCCCTAATTTTCTGTAATTCTATGATGCATGAAATAAGAATCCACAGTGTTAAAAACATTCTGAGTTATTTGCAACATTTTGAGTTATTTGCAACAGAACTGCTCTATTCTTTTTCCACAGTGAAAACTAAAGGTGTGCACAGAAGTGCTCCATGCACATTTTACAGTGCTATAATTTACAGCACTTTTTATAGCAACTATAAAGTCACAGTGCTTTTAAACATGACAGAAGTGCAGTGTTTGGAGGTTGAGGGGGAAGCTCTCTTAGCCTCCCTGAACTTTCCAGGGTAGGAGGCAGGGGTCATTCCGCATCTTTTTGGGGCTTCTACACTGGTCAGAAATTTGACCTGCATTCAGAAGTTATTTTAAGTGCTGTAGGTTGCTGAAGTGCTGTAAAACACAGCATTTCAAATTTAATACTTCATTTAACAAGGGTTAATTTAAAGTGCTGTTCCAATTTTGAAGTGGTATAAAGCCATTCATGTCTGTTAAGTCAAAGCAATAAAGCCCTTTCAATGGTGAAGGTGTTCTTTTCTACCAGATACATATTTTATGCTCTTGGTTAGGTGTCTGTGCTGGAGTTCAAGCTTCTAGTCACATCTGTCACAACCCGAGTTACCCTAATGCCTGTCCAGGTAAAGAGCATCTGTGTGCTCTCAGCCAATGCACTTGCAGGCCAGGGCAGCCCCTCTCCATGTGTGTATTTCAGTATAAGTGAAATAACTGATGTGTCAGGAGTTATTTATTTGATACTATGTAACATCATTTGCAGAACAGCACATCAAGAATTGCAATGACAATCCATTCCATCGAGGAAGAGGGTGCACCAACTGCAGATGCTTCTTCAGCCTGACAAAGGGTTTTTAAACCCAAAGCTTGTTAAGAATTTTTTTTCCAACTATTTAAGTTTGTCTAATAAAAGGTATCAGATTCACCCAAACAACCTTGCCTGCCAATGATAATCCAAGCACTCACTTTTCTTGGATTATTATGGGGTGTCATCAGTTAATACCTGTGTGACATCCATAAGAGCTAGGTTTTTAATTATCATTTTTTCTTCTGCAGGAGTGCGTTGTGGTTAACCAGGCTGGGACCCTATTGTGTATTAACACAGAGTAAATGACAGTCCTTCATCCAAGGAATGTAAAACAGAGGGGGTCTTGAGTCTAAACAGGGGGTTAGCAAAGTTGAGAAGCACCGTTACGGTATTCCTGATGCAAACTGGAAGTGAAGGAGGAGGTGTTCTTTTCTACTGGACATGTATTTCATGCTCTCTGCTGGTGTTCAAGCTGCTAGTCACATCTGTCACAACCCGAGTTACCCTAATGCCTGTCCAGGTGAAGAACGTCTGTGTGCTCCCAGCCATTGCGCTTGCAGGCCAGGGCAGCCCCTGTCCATGCGTGTATTTCAGTAAAAGTGCAATAACTGATGTGTCAGGATTTCTTTAAAAAAAACCGTTTGCTACTATGTAACAGCGTTTGCCAACAGCACATCAAGAATTGCAGTGAGAATCCAGACACTTGCTTCTCATGGATTACTTTGGGGTGTCATCAGTTAATACCTGTGTGACATCATAAGAGCTGGGTTTTTTAATTATCATTTTTTCTTCTGCGGGAGTGCATTGTGGTTAACTAGGCTGGGCTAGGGTGGCCATCATAGAGGACTGTCCAGTTGTCCTCTGTCCTCTATTGATACAAAACCCGACACCTTTATGTCCTCTATTTTTCTCTTGATGTCTCTATTTTCTTCTTCAAGAGAAAAATAGCGGACAAAGGCATCGGGTTTTGTATCAATAGAGGACAGAGTAGCAGAAAACCAGAATGTCCTCTGTGATGGCCACCCTAGCCCAGCATGGTGTACAAACAGAGTAAATGACCATGAGTGACTGGTGCCTCCTGAATCTGGGGGGGCACCCACAGAAGCCGCCAACGACGGTGGCCCTGTTGGGGAGGGGGGGTACCAGCCCTACCAACAGCATCAGTGTTGGCCATCATGGGCGGGTACCAGCCCTGCACCCCCTACCAGTCACCTATGTAAATGACCCAAGGAACGGAAAACGGAGGGGTGCCTTGAGTCTACCCAGGGGGCTAGCAAGATTGAGAGGCACCCTGACAGTATTCCAGATGCAAACTAGAAGTGAAGGAGGTGTTCTTTTCTACCTGACATATATTTCATGCTCTCTGCTGGTGTTCAAGCTGCTGGTCATATCTGTCCCAAACCGAATTACCCTAATGCCTGTCCAGGTGAAGAACGTCTGTGCGCTCCCAGCCCATGCGCTTGCAGCCCCTCTCTCTGCGGCAGCCCTTTCCTTTGCCATCACATTTAAAACAAAAAAACTAGATTGAAAAAAAAAAATAGCGAACTCCTCTGCCGGGCTGTTTGTTTGAGGAGCCCGAGTGAGGGATCGGGAGGCGCTAGGACCAGGCTGCTGGTGTGGGACGGGAGGCAGCCGAGGAGAGGTGGGGGGCTGCAGAGCCACTTCTGCAGGGAAGGCGCTGCTGCCATTTCCACTCACTCACACTCCGCACTCACTACTCCGGGAGGGAGGGAGGGAGGGAGGCTCCAGAGTCTGACTGAACTGAGGAGCTCAGCTGCCAACACTCACACATTGCCTCCTGCTGCTGCTGCTCCTGGACTCTGGGCAAGAAGGGAGGGGAGAGAGAAGGAGCAGAAGAAGAGGAAGAAACTGAACAGGAGAGAGAGATAACTAGAAGGGGGAGATCTGAGGAGGCAAGAAAGAAAAGCAGAGGCTCCCTCCCTCCCCTTCACACACGAGACTTTCCTTGTAGCTGGGTCGGGGGG
>NW_005842363.1:1036247-1036464 GCF_000455745.1 Alligator sinensis
GGTGGGTGGTGGTCTGAAGTCCAAGAAACTGGGAGAGAATCTTTGCAAGGAAGTTGCGGAGCCCCTGAGGGGCAGCGAGGGAGGAGGGGAGCTTATCAATGAGCCCTCGCTGATGCTCTGGCCCCGCCGAGGGGTCCATGCGCTCTTCTAAGCTCTTCCTCGCCTCCTCCTCGGGGTGACTGCGGGAGGCCGGTGCTGCCCGGAGCCGCGGACGAAG
>NW_005842363.1:1036485-1036931 GCF_000455745.1 Alligator sinensis
CTGGGTCGGGAGGAAAAGGTGGGTGGGAGGAGCCGCTGCTGCCGCGGGGGAGGCGGCGGAGGAGGGGACCTGCTCTGCCTGCTCGTACTGGGGCTCCTGCTGCCCGCCTGCAGGACTCGCGTGTATACCAACCACTGGGCTGTGAGGATAACTGGGGGGCTCCAGGAGGCCAGCAGGATAGCTAGCAAATACGGATACGTCAATATAGGACAGGTAAAAAAAAAACCAAAAACCCTCCTCCCAACTACGTGCGCTTCTTCTAGGGCAGAGGCAGGACCCGCCTGGCCTGGATCCGCTGGGACACACAAGGGAAGCCCCCCCCCCCGCTTTTGTGTGCACGTGCGGGGCTGGTGGAGGCCAGGTAGAGCACCTCTGCTTGCGGGGTGGGGGGATTGAAGCAGAGCAGTGAAAGGAAGAAGTTTGCCCTGCAGTTTTGGGGAGGGGAG
>NW_005842363.1:1037247-1048085 GCF_000455745.1 Alligator sinensis
CCACGCCCCCGGTGCCCCCATTGCTGTGGATTATGAATCGGTGGGGGTGGAGTGGTCTTAGGGGAGGGGGGAGGAGTATGTGCTCTGTCCGCGCTAATCAGAGCATCTACCCCTCCCACAGCTTTCCCCACCTCCAAACTTCTCGGAGCATTTGTGCACTTCCCCACCGTGAACTTTGAGCTCAGTGTCTTGACAATCAGATTCTCCGGGTGCCGCCAAACCCGGCCTTTGCCGGTGCCGGGATAGAAGCATTTCCAGCCCCCATTTAGGGCCAGGTTAGCAGCAAGGGAGAGGTGACCGGGGTCACCCATTGATGGCCCCAGGGTCCTGCCTGGCTGCTTTGGTGCCAATGCGGTTTGCAGCTTGCAGATGGGAGCATGCAGGAAACACTAAGCTGGGGAAAGGAGGAAAAACTGAGGCTTAACAGAGGAAATGTGCCTTGGCTGCAGAAAGGGCATTCGGGGGCTGATGGGCAGCCTGTGTTGAGATTCCCCTAGCAGAACCCACATGTGCTCAGATCTAGATTTTAAAAGTCAGGGCACCTCCAGGACAATAACCTAAATGGTACAGCTTTGCAACCTACAATCAGATTACTTGTCCGAAAAGGTTAGAATAAAGATATAAAGGGGGGGGGGGGGCACATCTTGAATTCAAGCAGATTGAACAGACTCTTCCTTGATCTATGTCTAATCAGCTAGGAAACACCTGGACCTTTGGTGGATTCACAGATGTTTGGTTAGAAAACACCTGTTTAGATTGCAAGACAGTCAGTGGGAAAATACTGTGATTCAGATGGACAACTGAGGAACCAGGTTCTCCCTGGTTCCAGTCACGCTTAGAACATACCCTGCTGCTGTGCTTAGGCACCATTACTGTAGTGAGAAAATATTGTCACAAGGTCCCTTTTTCTGCCATATGCCCAGCTGTGTTATATCACACATTTCCTGGCATTTAGCCTGATAAAGTGTGAGACTTATGTGTAAAGCCCTGCAACCTAAATGCCAAAGAAAACCCGATACTCTTAGTGTGCTTTTTTGTGAATGCAAAATGGGCAGCACTTTTTAATCATATGCATTAAAATGTTTAGTATACATAGCGTTTATGTATACATCGGATGCAAGAAATTAAAAAAAAATACAGCTGTATTTACCCACAGCTCTTTTATGGCCATCAGATCAAAGGAAAGTAACACTCATCCAGTTGTTGTTTGTCATAAAGTTAGTTCACACATACTGTATCATGGGATTGAAAGTTTCAAACAAACCTCTCATCTGTACCTCAGGGAGAGGGATGTTATTGTATGTCTTCATCTGATGTTAGTACACAATTATTTGTATGCATAATTTACATCAGAAAAGCTGGAACATGATATTGGCATTATATGAAATGCAAGATGCAAGTAAATCTTTAATAAGGTAGAGTTCCTTTTTGAACTAATGATCACATATTTGAAGGTAAGGGTATTCCTGTTTAAGGGCCAAAACTGCAGGAGCAATGTTATATGTGCAGATTTTACCCAGGCTTTAGAAGATTTGGCTCCATTGCCATTTCTATGAAATGAATGAATCTGAAAGTAAAGTTTCCTGCACTATTGGGTTTCTTCTATGACCCTTATATTGCATCTTTTTTTCTGCTGTTATTGTTAAGGCCTCAGTAGTTTGAAATGTACCGGGCCATTCAGCTGCTGAAGTAGGTAGCTCTATTACATGTGAGGAAGGATTATCTTTATTTAGGTCCATTTGCCTTTCTAGCTAGAAAAATTCAGGGCCTGCACACCCAAACCTCCCTTTGGATTAAACAAGGAATGCAATGATCATTTATTATCTTCTTATATGTCAGGAAGGTGCCATGTTCACACTTTAATAATACATAAATTGCTGATCAAGCATACAGATAGGGAGAGGAGAAAATACAGAGCATATAAATAACAAACAACTGGAAAATATTTTAACAGAGCTAAAGATCAGAGGAGTGTATAAATGAAGAGGAAGGATATCAAACATTATTTTTGAGTGCACATATGAAAGGAGTCAACATTAAGTATTATGCAAGTATGCAGGTGGGGAGACTGTAAATGAAGTGGAGGACTATGAGGCCATGACATTTGGTGTGTGCGTGTGTGAGAGCATTAATGAGGACATGAACATTGCTTCCCAGTTCCTTTCTGCTTTCTACTAACCTTTATACAGGAAAATGAGACAGTACACATATATTGAAGACATCCAGGGAGATTACTGTATATATTTTGTATAAGAGTAATTGGCTCTACCAAACAGAGAGCACAGAGCATTCTGTGAGCTGCTGTACAGTAATATATTCTGAAGCATTTTATGCATTTGATTTCTCAGACTTTTCTTTCATGGGTATATGCTGAGGTTCCTTTTGAGGACTGGCACTTTCCAGTTTCTGATCGCTCCTAGCAAAGTCTTCTACAAATGGCATTTCTGTGTCAGAATGTTCATTAATGTGTCCCTGGGAGTTTGCAAGGAGTCCATTCTTTTTTTCTCTACACACAGGACCATATTCATGAGGTTGACCAAGTCACTATATCTACAGATACTTGACTCTTTAATTCTACATTCCCGTGAAACACACAGAACCACCGGGGGCCAGAGTGCTTATAATAAAAATGAATATAAGTATTATAGCACTTAGGAAAATGTAACAAAATATTTCTGATTTTTAGATGTGAAGCAAGGCATGATGTAAGTTATCATACAGGTAACACAGGAAGATGTTACAAGGCGTAGATAAAAACCCAATGAAAAAAAAAGAAAACTTGTGATGCCCAGGAAACAGGATTTGTCTGTAACAAGCAAGAGAAGAGATAGCCCATGATACGGATTTGAAGAATCAGGGTGTTAATTGAACACAAAACAATGAAAGAAAATCTGGGGCATGGAAATAGTTTCTACTATTTACTTTGAAAGTCAATGGGAAGTAGAAGAAAGAACTCTTACATTTTTGTAATAGAGGGAAAAGACAGAACAGGATAAGAAAAGTTTAAAAGGGCTGGAAAAGGTTACATTTCCTAGCCAATGACAGTATTAAGACACTGAAAGAGACAACCAGTTAGCTGTGTCTTTTGCAAATAACAGGACTTACTGAGTTTGTATTCTGCACATTATGGCAGCCAAGACCTGATAGTTAAGAGTTTGGTTTTCCAGACAACATCTCTGCTAGTGAGCTAAAAGGTGGTGATTAAGGCTGATTGTGTCAGTAGGAGCTGTTTATTTTGGCTTGAAGTTGCTCACTGCAAATCTTTAAAAAAAGCAGATCCCTAAATAATCTGAAATACACAAGAAACCAGTGTAGTATATAGGTTAATGCTACCTCATGACACAGGCAAAAAGAGATAATACTGCACTTTTGGTTAATTGGAGATTTAAGAATTAAACTAGGAAAAATGTACAAGAGGCTAATTTTTGGCTCCTTTCAACTTAGCAGTCTTGAAATTGATTTAATTCAGACCAGGTTTTGCCCCAAAAGATTATATTGTTCTGAATAATAATATTCAGAATTGTTGTCTAATATGGACAGTGTTGCAATCCCTAGACTGCAAACTAGGGAGATCCTGACAATATTGATAAGTTTATACGAGTGGAGGGGGAGTGTTTTGTTTGAAGATGCTGTTACCATCAGCTGGTCTATCCATTTTGACTGAGCGGAGATGAAGGAAGGAATGATGCAATGTGCAATAAGATGATGATGAGATTTAGCCAGGCAGAAAAATAATTTAGGGATAAAAGAATTTTAAGACATAAGATATGGGTTTCATTTGCAGGGAAGTGTTAAAGAGTTTAGAAAAGAGATGACAAGTGGTGTAAGGATAATGGGTTGGAAACTGGAAACTGAACTACAAACAACATACTAGGAAGAGCTGGAAAACATGCTTTACACTTTTGTGGTTTGATGGCTTCCTGGTCATGCATGTAATTTAGCCCTTGGAAGTTTTTTATGTTGGTTTTTGTTATTGCTGGATATTTTGGGGAGGAAGGGGGAGGGGTCCTAATTAATAGCTGAAAAAATGCTTCTTGGAATATCAGTTTGTCTTTACTGTCTAGCTGGTGTCATAGCCATGTTCAGAACTGTAAACAAATGATCAAGTACCTCCTAACCACATGACTGTACTATCTTGTCAGAGGTAAATAGAGTTGAAGGTGCATGAATGAGGTCTAGAAGCAACATGCTTTGCCATGCTGGTGAAGTCCGGACAACTTATTACTTGTAGCTCCTGGTCAGGGAGAGGTTGCAAAGGTTTGTATTAGGCTGTAGCTCATGAATCTCGGTTGTGGACTCCATCTCTTGTCTTAGTCTCTGGCTAGTAGGTGTCAGAACACCTAAGCAAAGATTTTTCTATCACTTCTCCCTACTTCCTGTCTGGCAGCCGACCCTTCTTGGTTGGTTTAGAGGCCCCTCATAATGTGGGGCCTCTAAACTGAAGCTTACTTAGTTTATGCCTAAATCCGGCACTGCTCACATGAGCTGTTTTGTTTGCAGAGCCAGGAAGATGATATTGTATCAGTTCACATTCAGTCCTTGCTGGGAAGACTCTCTTCTCAAATATAATGGTTAGACATTTTTGTTGTTACAATGAAAGCAGAAATTCTGCAGGAATTGATGATGTAGGTCACTGTACTGATGGACACGAGTGGGCAGGCTGATTTTTCAAGCTGTGATTATGCTTATCCATAAATGTTTGTTCAATACCTTTTCTGATGTGTAATGAGGAACCTTCTGTTGATAGTGCTGTAGATTTGGATCACATTCATTTGCACTGTAAAACCTGATGTAGCCTACATTTAATCAATGGAAATGTTTCCACTAACTTTAATTGGAATTGAATCAAGGCCACTGTGCATAAGTATTGACAGTGGGCCCAATATAAATGAATAACAATTCCATTAAAGCCAGTGCAGAAGCTGTAGTGGAAAACTAGCATAAACAAGAGAAGAAGTCCCAACAATGTATTTGTTAGAGTGGGCTTTTACATGGGAGAAATACTTGAAATGATAACTTAATTTCTTGAGTGTTGATTTTTTTTTTAGTATTTCAGGATGATAAATGTGGGAGTGAGGAAATGGATTCTGGCCTACTCTGAATGGGCAGTCATGTGCTCCCTTTGTTGTAGGGTAATTCCTATTTGGCATAAAACTCGCTCCATGCCATTGCCTTCCAGTTGTTCCATGGTGTGGGGGTGTGCCAAGACAAACAGCACTGCAGTGGTGCTTTTCTGGAGTAATGGCCCCTGGGAGGCCTATTACAAGTTGCTATAATGTAAAACAGCCTGAAGATTATTTGAAATTATACACTAGGTGAACTAATCCTCAAAGGCCCCAGGGTGACACACTTTGCTCTTGCCTTCCATTCTCCTCTTGTACAGGACTGAGGATCTATTGCTAAAATTTGAAAAGATTCATCAAAAGTTGCCTGTCTGGATGGAAGCTGTTGAAGGGTTTATTAAAAGCATATAGCATATCTTGCATTTTATCTAATTGACAACAAGATTATAAATGTACTACTATAGTAAAGGTTTCTTACTATTTGTGAAAGGAGAAGGAAGTGTTCTTTCAATACAGTCATGAAAATTATAGTATACTGATGTGTCATCTTACTTCCCAGAGTTGTAATTACAGTTTCCTGCCTTGTCTAATTTCACAACATTCTCTATAGATTAATAATTTGCTTTTGGGACCACAATCCATATGGCACCTAGCTCCTTACATGTGCTCACAGTGAAGTTTTGTGCTCTTCTGGTCTATACTCTTCTGTCATCTGAGTAAGGACACTCAGTTTTACAAAATAGTGCATTAAGTTCTTAGATGAGGAGCTACCAACGGACACTGCCAGTTGCATGATGTTATTTGTTATGTTGGTCTTAACAGTGGGTGACAAGTGTTATGTAGGGTTGTGGTGGCGGCTGGGCAGAAGTTGCTGCTGGGCACGGGGGAAAAGTGGCCATCTCCCTGTAGTCGCTGCTGGGCCCTTCTTGCTGCGGCCGCCAAGTGCCCATGCTTGGGATGCCCTGAGACTCCTCTCCGCCACTGTCACTATTGACACCAGTGCCACCTCTGGGACATCCAGCAGTGGAGCAGTGGCAGTGGAGAGGAGGCACAGGGCAGTCTTGGCATGGGCTCTGGGTGGCTGCAGCAAAAAGGGCCTGGCAGCGGTGAGGGGGAGACAGCTGATTTTCCCTGATGCCCAACAACTTCTGCCTGGCCACCACTGCAGCTCATCATGGGCTGGCTGGTCCGAAGCAGGTGCCAGGCAGGCCAGGGGGTGGGGGGGCAGGCTATATGCTCAGCTGCTGCTGGGTGCTAGTAGCAGTGGCGAGGAAGAGCCACAGGGCATGTGAAATCCAGGCTGCTGCGGGGGGCAGAGGAAGTGCTGACCAGCCCGTGACAGCTCCCCAAAATTGTCTATGTGGTTTGTGGGTTCAAATCATTGCCCACCCTTGGATTAGAAAGAATGGGAAAAATGGCTGGTAGCAACTTTTCAGTCCTGTTCCCTGTGAGTTACCAGACAAATAGGACTTGCTGTAGTTACTAATATGTCACATGGACAGAGGCAAACAAGCAGGATGATAGACCTTAGGGTTAAGTACAGACACTAGTCCACAAACCCAAGGCTGAATTAATTCAATCTTCACTGGTTTGTCTAAGCTGCATATCATAGAGATCATATCTTTTATTTGACCAGCTAGATTTTTGCAAAAAAAAATCTTTATTTGTAAGCTTTTAGGCACAATCACCCTTCTTCAGGCATAGGAGAAAAGATTGTAAAAGTTCTCCTGGGTAGAAATGAAAGTTCATATAGGTTGAACCAATGATCAAGTGAACATTCACTTCTGATTCTGGAAATGTAGCCTGCAAACACTTATACTGGGTAATTTCTGTTCCTATCCTAGATGCTCTGGAGCTGTCCTGTTTAACTGAGTTTAGAGAAGTATGTCCTGTGGAGCCTTACTTTATGCTTTGGAGAAACACTTCCAATCATCGAGGACCTGTAGGTCACAAAGTAGGAATGTGAGCACTTGTAAGGAGTTAGGTGCCATATGAATTGTGGTCCCAAAAGCAAATTATTAGTCTATAGAGACTGTTGTGAAATTAGACAAGTCAGGAATCTGGTTTTATAACATTTTGGAGTTAAACTACAAATTGTATGATGATGCCTATAAAAAGCCCTTACTTCATGAACTACACTTCTAAGAATAACAATTAACTGCAATCTTAACTTTCAAGTAGTGAAAGAGATGCAGGAACCACTCTACTAAAGCTGAAGCCTGTGAGGAAATGGGCCTGATTACAGTGAAGGTGGAAGACAATCTTGCTAAGGGAGCTCAGAGTGAATTGAGAAAATGAATATTGTATCCAGAGATGTGATACCTTTGACATAAAATAAAACAATGAACAACAATGATGACATAGTTCATGGACTTTGGGACCTGCTAGGCAAGTGAATGCCAGATTAAGCTAATAAAGTACTAGGTCAAAACACATATAGGTATCAAAGGAACACTAGACAGGTAGGGATGTCCTGGTCTAGTTACCTTTTTTGCAGGAAAGCACATTATTTAATCTTTAAAAAAAATGTATCTAGCTCCTTTTCTAATTAGAAAGTTGGGCATGTTAGCTGTAGATTCATATCTGTCCTGTAGGCCTCATTAAAGTACACTGGTGCTCATGGTATCCTCTGGCAACTATAGAAAAAAAATGGTTGAGCAGAAAGATTTTTAGTCCTGGTTGCCAAAGGTGGCTTCTGACTTATGGAGCTGAAGAGAGAAAACAACAACTCTTGCTACATCCTGAATCCTATGAGTGACATTAGCAATATGAAAAGCTCTTTGGAATTGCAGTCAGTAGAGAATATCAGTCGAGATGGCATGAATCCTTGCCGGAATAGTTTGTTGTAGAAGTTGTTGTAGAGGCCATGCTGGTATGTAGCTGAGATGAGAAAGCACTTGCTGACCACTGCCACACATAGATCACATTGCTAAAGAGTGAAAGAAAGAAAAAATTTAGATTTGATACAATGAAAATGAGATTGACACTTTGCCTTTTCCTCACCTAGGATATCTGCTAACCCAATTGTGCATTCAAATGCAGAGAAACCTCAAATCCTTCTAGAAATGCCTAAAACCAAAAAAAAAATGTGCAACACCGTTTCAGAAGAGCATTAACTTGCAAAATTTCTGCCCCACCGGTGTGATATCTGCAAGTGTATTTCTGATGAATTACAGAAAAGGGTCCTGTCTGGAAATGGTATTTGCAACATGACAGATCAGTTGAATTAGCAAAAGAAGCTGTCACCAGATACCAAGTACTGTACTTAAGGACATAATGATGTGAATGAGGATGTTTCAATTCACTGCAATGCAAATGAGACAGAACTAGGTGCAACTTGCTACAGGAAAAACAGCTTTTCTATCAAGCTTGCTTACACTTAAACATCAAGAGTATGCAGATGGTATGAAGGAATGTTTTCATGTTGTATTTTCATGGAGAGTTTCATTCAGTGACTGCATAGTAAAAATGTGGACAGTGTTCTGATTTAGACCATGTGCATTCAGAAAACCTTTTCTACTACTCTTACTGTCTTCAGTGAGCCAGATGCTAACACATTTGAAGAAATATAATCTGAAGTTATATTATAAAAAAGGGAGCAAAATATGAGACAGATTTCTTGTCTAGAGTAGCACTTGCTCAGATACATGCCAGTTTGTAACACCCAATCATAAGACATTTTCAGGATAAACAAAGGTAGTGTTTACTAAAGGACTTTAACAAGGCTTATTTCTTTTGTGACTGAATCAGCATTTAGCCCAGAGAGAACAACATGCCCAGCAAGATTAACTACCGCAGGCACTGAAAGCAACAGGTCTGCGTGGGTGGCCAAATGTAGAAGAGATTTCTGACAACAGTGAAGGGTAGCTTACAAAGAAGAATCATGGATGTATTGAAGTTGGTTTACCCATATTATGAGACCTGAGGCATTAGGAAGAATTTCTGTTAGCCACCGAGGCACAGAACCTTGGATGTACTAGAGTTGCTTTACCCACGTTATAAGACCTGAGAAGATAGGAAGACTTCCTGCAAGCCACCTAGGTAGACAAGGTTATTTGGGTAAACAGGGTATCTTCTATTAGATCAACTGAATAGCTTGAAAAATTGTTCTTTGCAAGTTTTCAGGCACAAGCACCCTTCTTCAGGCATAGGGAGAGCCTGCTGGTCTTCTCTCTAGGGTCTGAATAGAAGCGTAAGCCAGTCTGCAAAATGTAGGTCTGTGAAATTGCAAGTGCATGGCAGGGAAGATTAGAGGGGCTAGGAGTTAATAGGTGGGAGGCAACAGAACCATCACCATTCCTGGATGTTATGCCTGCACCTCCAGAATGGAATATATCTCATCCAGTGCACTAAATGCCGGGATGGAAACTACATAGGAGGAACCAAACAGCAACTGCATACCAGAATGAACGTACACCAAAAATCTATAAAAGACAAAAAATACTCAATTACCTGTGGGTGCACATTTCTCACAAGATAACTGCTCTCTCTCCAATCTATCAGTTCTAATCCTCAAAGGGAATTTACAAAACACCTTTTGTAGATGAGCCTATGAGCTTCATAAATCTACTGAATACAAAAAATCATGGACTAAATATAGACATTAGGTTTATGGCACTATATAACCTGCCTGCCATCTGATAGCTCCAGGTGACTTTTCTATATTTTCTCAGCTGTATTTTATCACCTTTCAACATTCCCCTTTTCTGTTGTTCACCCTGCCTCCTTGCCTCCCCCCCCCACCTGTCTCGCATCTATTAACCCCTATCCCCTCTGATCTTTCCTGCCATGCATTTATTTGCATTTTCTCAGACCTACATTTTACAGACTGGCTTATGCTTCTATTCGGACCCTAGAGAGAAGACCAGCAGACTTTCCTTATGGCTGAAGAAGGCTTGCAAAAACATTTTTCCAACTGTTCAATTGGTCTAATGAAAGGGATCATATTTACTCAAATATTCTTGTCTGCCTATGTCCTTAGACAAACACAGCTCCAACCAACACCTGCTAGCCATCTAGGAAGAAGAACTCATGGTAGAGGTCATATTAGACCAGCTAGATTTTTGCAAAAAAAAATCTTTATTTGCAAACTTTTGGGCACAATCACCCTCCTTCAGGCATAGGAGAAAAGATTGTAAAAGTTCTCCTGGGTAGAAATGAAAGTTCATATTTCATAGGAGAGTTGAAGGTGTGGTCAAATTTTCAGTTTGGAACAGTTTGTTTTATATGTAGACTAGGTTCAGAGAAAAGTTGGAATAATCTGTTTACCGCAAAGTTGTTTGGTGGTAAACAGGATGTAGTCAGATTATAACATATGGTAGTACCCTGAGCCTGAGTGGGGATTTCTCCAATGTACTGTAGTCTTCATATTTGTCAGGATTAACCATTTGACATTAGTAAAATGGGAAGCTAAGAAGCATATATAATTACTAAACAAGCTGATCTGTAGTTGTGCTGATAAAAGCTGAGACATAAGAATACTATTTTTCTTAATATAATAAGAAGATAGGCCAGTGTGGTGCCTATCTTCAAGAAAGGGAGGAAAGTGGATCCGGCTAACTATAGGCCCATCAGCCTGACTTCTATCCTGGGGAAGATCTTAGAAAAGTTTATTAAAGAGGCCATCCTTAATGGACTGGCCGACGCCAACATCTTAAGGGATAGCCAGCACGGGTTTGTTGTGGGTAGGTCTTGCTTGACCAATCTCATTTCCTTCTACGACCAGGTGACCTATCACCTGGACAAGGGAGAAGAGATTGATGTCATATATCCTGA
>NW_005842363.1:1048135-1050175 GCF_000455745.1 Alligator sinensis
CAGATGGGGCAACTGACAACTGACACCCAGGAAAAAGCCAACCTATTAAATAGGTACTTTGCGTCGGTCTTTCATCAGTCCCATGGGACGCCCATGCCCGCTACAGGGCCGGGAAGTCCGGGTGAGGGTGATCCCCTGCCCTCCTTTAATGCTGACTTTCTGAAGGAACATCTTGAGAAGCTGGATATCTTCAAGTCAGCTGGCCCTGACCATCTTCACCCCAGGGTACTCAAGGAGCTGGCGAGCATCATAGCCCAGCTATGTTGGCTAGCACTATGGAAGAAAGAGACTTGGGGGTCATCATTGACCACAAGATGAACATGAGCCTGCAATGCGATGCGGTGGCTAGTAAAGCGACCAAAACGCTGGCTTGCATCCATAGATGCTTCTCAAGCAAATCCCGGGATGTCATTCTCCCCCTGTACTCGGCCTTAGTGAGGCCGCAGCTGGAGTACTGTGTCCAGTTTTGGACTCCACAATTCAAAAAGGATGTGGAGAAGCTTGAGAGAGTCCAGAGAAGAGCCACGCGCATGATCAGAGGTCAGGGAAGCAGACCCTACGATGACAGGCTGAGAGCCCTGGGGCTCTTTAGCCTGAAAAAGCGCAGGCTCAGGGGTGATCTGATGGCCACCTACAAGTTTATCAGGGGTGACCACCAGCATCTGGGGGAACGTTTGTTCACCAGAGCGCCCCAAGGGATGATGAGGTCGAATGGTCACAAACTACTTCAAGATCGTTTCAGGCTGGACATAAGGAAGAACTTCTTTACTGTCCGAGCCCCCAAGGTCTGGAACAGCCTGCCACCGGAGGTGGTTCAAGCGCCTTCATTGAACACCTTCAAGATGAAACTGGATGCTTATCTTGCTGGGATCCTATGACCCCAGCTGATTTCCTGCCCTTTGGGCGGGGGGCTGGACTCGATGATCTTCCGAGGTCTCTTCCAGCCCTGATGTCTATGAAATCTATGAAATTAACCAAAATTTACCCTCTGCTACTGTATCAGAACATAATACCTAAATAGTGTTGGATTTCCATTTGTAAATACTGGCAACTGCTCTGATCCTACCAACATCTACATGTAAATGAATTTATGCTCATGAAGAGAACTACTCATGAACCCAAAGTTACTTAGATATATATGCATCTGCATGCTTAGACCTTTTAATCATTAGATTATAGGAAGCATAGGCATATCATGCTGTGATAGGTTTAGACTACTCATAAGCTTTTTTATTTATTTTTCCACTAATGCTATGTTCAGCTACATACTTTATTGGGACGAATGTGCATCAAAACAAGAATTCCATTATTACCTACACTGTTCACCTTCTCTCCTTCTCAAAATGAGAAGCATATGAATTCTACATCAATTATGATACATATAAATAATTTGTAAAACTTGATTTATCATCAGCAGGATTATATAGTCTATACTTTAGTAGATAAAAATGCTTTTGTTGTCATGGGGTTCTTCATGTTTAATTTTTCGTTAAGTAAAAGCAACCTTGGAATTTACACTTAAAAAAATAAAAGACAGATTTTTTTTTTTTTGCCAAATAAATATTTGTAAATAGTCTCAGTCAAATCTGTTAAAAAATTAGATGCATTGCTGGAAATTAGTTAAACCTATTGTTACATTTGCACATTCATTCTCATTTAAATTGTAATAAAGAAGACTGCTGCCTTTGTGCAGCAATGGTTGTTCTTAAGATCTTGTCTTAAAAATCTGATGATGGCCTGCAATTTTAACTGTTTAGTTTAATCAGGAGTAGCAGGTAGCTTCCTAAAATAAAAAAGCAGATAAAATTATTAGTTTTACTGGGTTATACTTCCATTGTGTATTGACATAACAACCTACGGTACTTCAAAAAAAAATCACTGTAAAAAACACAAGGTATATGTGCCTCCCCTAGCAATTGTAGTCCAAACCCTTAGCAGTAGATGGGCCTAATCCAATTAAGGCACAAGCCCCCCAGTGACCAGTCAGCGACTGGTGGGGGGGCCTGCCGCGGCTGCTCTCACTGACTGGGGGGTCCCCTT
>NW_005842363.1:1050185-1109738 GCF_000455745.1 Alligator sinensis
CCCGGCCGGGGGCGGGGGGGGGGCCCTGCCGCGGCTGATCTCACTGACTGGGGGGTCCCCTTGTAGCCAATCGCTGCAGCCCCCTCTGGAAGTGGCTTCCGGAAGTGGCTGTGGCCATTTCTGGGAGTGCAATGATGCTCCACTCCACAGCCAATGCTTGCAGGGGGGGCACCCATTGCCTAAGTGGCAAGCGCAGCCAGTCAGGGGGTGCACTGGTGCTCTCAGGTGATGCACACGCACCCCTGTGCACTCCCTATGCATTGCCACTGATCTGAGCCCTCATGCAAGGAGGGTTCAGTGTGTCATGCAATCGGGCACTTTTAAAGTGCTCTGCAGCTGTGCTCTTCTGTCAGGGGACAGCTGTAGAGCACTTCAGGGGTCCAATCATGTGACAAAGTGTCACTTCTGTCAGCACCCTTAAAGACTCCCACTGATCATTTAAAGTTGGATTGGTCCCAATACCCTGTCTAGCACTACTGAAATCAGTGGGAGTATGGGATACTACTTTCCTGAATAAGGGAGGTTGTATTTTTTTTCTCCTTTTCTGATTAAATAGATGGTACATTTTTACCTGAATATGCTTAGTCCTCTGATTTGACATAGTTCATATATAGTCTTGAACTGGTAGGAGGTTTCTAGTATTTCCTTTTTTCATTAGTTTTTGATGCATTAGGATTTGCTTATTTTTCTTGAAGCTTGTTGAAGATCTTGCCAGATAAAAGTGCTTCTTTACTAAGAATTAATGAACTGTACTAGCTTTCTATAGGACCATCATCTGAAAATGATTCTCATTTGAGTATTTCTTTCATGAATATTTCTGTCAAAATCAGTGATACTGTTTGCATGAGTGAGGATTGCTTTTATAAATATGGGTTGCAGTAGTAGGTCACAACTTTTAGGCAGGAGTACTTTTGCATGGATCTAGTATTGGTCAAACAAGTTATGTGAGTAAAATAATTGTCAGAGAATAATTTATAGATCTGAGGAAGTTTGACCTTTATCCACAGTCAGTTAAACCTGTTGTACAAAGTGGTAGATTATTAGATTTTGATACAGTTCAAAGTCAAGGAGGCATGTTACAGTTTCACTGAAACAGTGTGATGGGTACTTGCTACCTCCATACATCATGCAAATGAATTAATTTCATCTGTGGCAGTTCTCATGAGTCAAGGCTTTATTATTCTTCAGTAAAATATATTGGTGATGCAGGAGAAGATTACTTAATCGAGGTGAATATAGACGTCAGTAAAATGAAAACATTGTAATTACTATGACCAGTCAGAGCTGAGTTCAGATTTGTAAGGTAAAGTGTAGTGTGAAAAGGTTTATTGCTGGCAATATTGATTGTTCACTGGCAACAGCATGATTACTGTAGGTTGCTGTGTCACTCACTTTGAATGTTATAAGCACTTTTGATATAAATGCAATTGTGAGTTTTATACTGCAGTGAAAATAAAAGAAACAGCAAAGTATGTAACATGGTGCTCTCTGCTATAAATCCTTACTCATGCAAGTAGTCCCACTGGGCTTGATTCTCTTTCATTTGCATCACCTACAAAAGGTATAAATAAGAGGTTTGAATGCCTAGGACTACTAGTAATGGTTTTCAGCATAGGTAGGGCTCATGGTCATTATTAAACATTTCATGATACATTTTAAAATAAAATCCATGCCTGCTCGCTTTTGCACGTATCTTTGCTCATCGCAATTTATTAAAACATAAAACTTATTTGGCAGCAGGCTTTTAGACTGTTTTCATGACTGAAATGATTGAACAGGGGCAAAACCTTGTAACGCCACATTCATTTTCAATAGTTTAATAGTATATGGGTGAAATTGCAAATTTAAACAAAAGTAATGCTTAAGGTTTAGAGTAACCATGAAATATGGGGTATGGCAGTGCTGTACGATATATATGGCAAATGGCAGTGAAGACTATTTTAAGTAAGGCAGTATGTGAGCTATATATTTTAAAATACTATCTAGTAGGATACGAAAAGGGCAAAAGGTTATAGAACAAAAATTATGATTGTTTGTACGTCTTGACATATAAAAGGTATTTGCTTTCTGCCTAATAATTTCTTTATTGAAAAAGAATTACCACTTCATTTCATAGTTCCTTAATAGATGCAAGTTATAATTTCAACTTGGAGTGGGTTATGATTGAAGTAACTGTCTTTAAGTCACTGCAAATATCAGAAAGGTTTATTTTGTAAAAGAAAAAAAATATTTACTGCTCTCCTTATGTTCTTATGGAAATAAAATGTTGTGAATAGTTAGGTTCAACAAGGAGGAGCACAAAGAATCAATTCACCACATTTTCTTGCATACTACACACTCCCAAATAAGACCTGTAGCTTGTTTTTGGAAGGCAGAATATGTGGAAAAATCTTTTTTCCCCAATCATGGCTTAGAGAGCTGACTGCATGCAGCAGCTCACTTGCCCTCCACCAGCTCACTGGATGCTTCAGGCAAAAGCTACAGTATTAACCCTTTCAAGGTCACTAAGCAGAAAAAAGCTTTTGCCAACTGAGCAGTAGCTATGACAGTTAAAAGTTAACTGCCCCTGCAGCTTCTTGGCCTGTAGAGAAGCAGTAGCCATTACAGCACAGTATCTCCCTGCTTCTAATCTGGCAGGGAGAATCAACCTCTCCACTTAAGTCTTGCACCCCGATTTTAGAGGGCTTTTGCGGAAAAAGAGGTCTAGATGTGACTAAATATGGTAATATTACAGTTTCATTTTTATGATTTAGTAAGCTACAATAAGAAAAGATCTGTTGGGAAATAAGCATTTATTCCCTTTTAAAATGTATAATTTATTTTTTAATAACCATGGATCCTATCTAAATATACACACCTGACAACATTGTTTGACTTGGCAGGAACATGGACTTGCCTTAGGGTTAATTCTGTATGTAATCCCTTCATAAATTAAACTCACGCTAGTGGAGGGCTTGTAGGATGGAGGGCATCAGTCTGCTTGGATTGTAAAAGTTCATTGTGTAAGCTGGACAAGTTACATGATAATGTACCATTAACTAGTGAAATTTACCTGATGTATCTGAAAATGAGTTGTCAATACTAAGTTGTATGTCTTTTTGTCAATACTAAGGCATCTGTTGAAGTACAGAGACTTATCTTCATATTCTTCTTCATATCCATGTATCTGTGTCCCTTGAGATGTGTCACTTGGACACATTAGTAATGCAGTCCAAACCTCTTTATCATTCCTTGAGTAGAAATGCAAGGGAATACGTGTTCTTTATAGACTTCAAAAGGAAGAATTCAAGTGTGGTGTGCAGACTAATTTAGAATATTTGAATATTTACAAATATTCTAAATATTCCCAATGAACTCTTCCGGCTTTGTACTCCTAGCTGTTTAAAAGCCCAAATGTTGAAGTTTTTACTGTTTATTTATTACTCCTTGACAATATTGAGAGCCTCTTTTGAAGTTTTCACTTATTTTTAGTTGGACCTAACATCCATAGCCTGCATGGAGGAAAAGCAGCATCACAGTGCTGTTAAGGAGATACAGGCATTCTGCCACAGGTGCTTCAAGTGACTTTGTCAGCTCTTATACTTCTTTCACTAAAAGTATGTCCTAGTGTAGAAAGAGGTTAGGCCACAGGCCCATCCAATCTTGTGCTACTTCCCCCTTTCTTTCTCTGGAATACTAAAAGGACTGCAGTTTTACTTAGCTCCTGGTTAGTCTGCAGTGGAAAAGTCTCCTTGTGCTGTTCTTGTCATTGAATTATCTATGTTAAGATCCAAACATAGCCCTTACCTTTCCTTTAGTTCTTATCCAGGCAACCTCAAGTTGACTTTATTGGAATGTCTACCTAGATAAGTCTCTCAGGCCTAATGTAAATATTACTTTCTTTAAAATTGCCTAAGAGAAATAGTAGTGCAATTAACTGTGGTCCATTCAAATCCATAAGTAGTTTTACTTAAAACAATGAGCAAACCTTTTCCTCCTCCCAAATCCCTTTAATAAGAAAGCATCTTCAGACTGAAATCCACAGGATTTAAATAAATATGTAATCCCTCCAAAGCTGCTACAATCCTCTTTGGAAGGATTGTTCATCCTGTTTAGTAGGGTGGTTTTAATGAATAATTCTTAGTTTGATTAAGCTTGTATTAAAGTGAAACTATTGATATATATTTGATGTATAATTTTAGTTATATTTGTTTTATACATTCACAGTATTCCCTATGAACTCTAACCTAACTCTATCATTGACGCATTTTCCATTCTTGCAAAGCTGTTCACTTAAGTCTTAGCAGTACTGCTGGGAAATAAACCTCATTACTAAGTGTCAAAACATTTTCATTTGATGAAACAAAAGCATTACATGTTGCTAAATATCTCTAAGCTTTTCTCTTTTCATCACGTAATTTCAATTGTTGAATATGGTTACTATGGTAGCATTGAAATATCAGAGACTCACTAAGTTGAAGTTTGTTTGTTTCGATGACTAATTGTACATTCCTTTTGATTGATGAAGTTTTGTCCTCTGTCCCCTGAACTTTATCAAATAGTTAACTAATACTGTATTTAGTTTACTGCATAGCCCAATGGACTATCATCATATCTACGAATATAAAAATATGTTAGTTTTTTATTGTGATACATAGTTTGGAATATGGCCTATAAAAGGAAAAGATTGGAGAAACTTTGATGTAAAAACGTAGAAAAGTGACTTTGCAAGGCTCTGCCAAGTTGTGTTTGAGTTGTTGTTATCCATTTTGTCTTGCTAACAAAGGCACATAAAAATTTAAAAGACTGGAGTTTACTTTGGACTTTATGTCCAAACCCCTAACATGGTCAGGATTTTTAAAAGCAAAATGCAGCAGGATGGAAGCAACAGTAATAACATTCTTATCTGAAAGAACATAATGCAGAGCTATTTTAAGTTAATGGATTAGTTATTCATTTTGGACATCAACAAAACTGTACATTTCCCAGTTTAATGCAAGTGCCCAGGCAAAATTTCACCTTGTAAACAGTTGAAATACAGTGGAGAATTGCCAAAGACTGCAAAGAAAGTCAGCAGTGGCATACATCAACACACTGGTACATGTGTTCATGCTTGCATGCACATGTATTCACACTTGTGTGTTAAGGAAAGAAGAGAGGGAATTTCAATAACGGCCTTGCTATGTTATGAGGGTAAGAGTGATGAAGTATTAGCTGATTTATTCAAATAGAAATAGTGATGTTCTGATTGCAACAGGGTTAATCATACACAGGAAGTTCAGAAGGGAATCAAACCTTTTGAATTACCGTTTAGATGATCCATATTGTCTTGAGTACCAAGCTTCTTTCAAGATGTGCTGACAAAATTTCTAGCTTTGCTTAGAATGTGATCATCCCTAATTTCTGTCTTAAGATACCCAGGAAAAATAAAGGATTCTGAACAGCAGGGTTTCCTAGGTGAGGTCAGGCCCAGGAGGATATAGGGCTCACCTTAGCAGGTTTACCTCGCTGTAAAATTAGAGTGCTTTGTATTCAATGTGATTTTATCAAGAGTTAAGGGCTCCTTTTTTAGCAATGAAAGCAAGACCTCATTTTTACTTTATTTGTATCTATTATTTTTTGGCATTTTGGCTCATCAGCGTACTCTCTTCCTGCTTTGATAATGGAATTTCCAGAAATTACACTTATGTCAAAATTGAATTTTTGGTAGATTTTGAGTTGATGTCCAGAATGTCCTTGTTCAGAATGTCCATAGATGCTGACTTGGTAATGACATATTTGTTCCTATTGAGACTGAAGTTCTGGCCTGAAAAGAAAGTGAGTGAAGGAACACGTTATCAGCTAATGATATGTCCATGTTACAGTAAAAGTTGTGTTTTTAATTTGTTTTTTCAACCTGAGTTAGCTTACTCAGATTAAAATAGACCTGGGTTATGAATAGTGTGGGGGAGAAGCTATCAGCCGAAGTTGGCAATAGTGTATGACAGAAATGGGAATCTGATAACAGCTAGACAAGAAATCCTGAAGATTTGGAAAGAATATTATGAAGAATTTCCAAATGTAGAGTATGAAAGTTAGGGAAGAGTTATTGAATATCAAATTGCTGAACTCCAAATAGTAGACTCTTCATTGGAGGTGATAAACACAGAAATAAGGCACCGGGGATAGACGGTCTTCCAGCCGAATGCCTGAAATTTGGATTTAGAGTATTAGAGCACCATCTTTACGAGATGATTAAAAAAGATCTGGAAAGAGGAAAGAATACCTAAACAATGAAAGCAGGGAATAATAGGCCTAATTTATAAAAAGGGTAACCAAAGACAGTGTATCTATTAGGATATCTCCTTACTGGGCACAATGTACCAAGTTCTCTCTCAACTGTTGCTAAACTGATTGCTCCCATATGCAAAAGAAATTGTGGGAGATTACCAATGTGGATTCAAGAAAGATCAGTGTGTGATCAGATATTTTCAATGAGATTATTGCTGGAAAAGAAATGGTAAATTGTAAAAGATGTATATCAATTTTATACAGAGTTTCTCAGAGCTTTTGATAGCTTTAGAAAGGAGTCGCTATGGTCAGTCATAAATAGGGATTGGAATTCCCAGAAATCAGTACACCTTACTAAGATGTGCACTGAAGGACCAAAGAGTTGTGTGAGAATTGAGGGTGCAGACAGAAGTGCAGCTCCCTACTGTAACTCAGAATACTTTTCAGGAAGTGTCTGAGTTACAGTGATCTCTGGGACCAAACAGAAGTTCACTGTTGGTTCCAGGGGGGAGGGGAATCTAACTACTGGCTCCCAGCCTGCAGCCAATTTCCCTTAGCAACAGCCCCATCTTCCTCCCAGCCTGTCCCTGTTTTCAGAATGGGAGGAGGAAAGGGATCAGAGGGAGCTCATTCTAGGGGTTTCCTAGTCAGAGCTGGAGGGCAGGGTGGGTGAGCTGGAGCCCCCCACCCCCAACCTCAAGAAGGGTCCAGTATACCTGCCCCACCCTCCAGCAGGGACTGAAACAACCCCAGACCAAACTCCCTCCTATCCCTCACCCCCTCCTCCCATTCTGAAAACAGGGACAGGCTGGGAGGCAGCACAGACACAAGTTACAGAAATGTTTTGAAATATCTTAATCTGAACCCGTTTGCAATGCGGATTCCGATTTTTTGCCTGATTAGCTATTTTTAAGCAGTCTCCAGCTATGTACTTGTGTTTGGTCATGGCTGTAGACTGCTTTCTGTGGCCAAATCGGGCAAAAATTGTCACTTCTGCCTGTGCCCTGAGAGAATGGTATCAGACCTGATGGACATCAATAGTGGGCTCAAACAAGGGGACACACTGTTACCAGTGCTTTTCAACTTGATGCTTGAGAAGGTCATAAGAGCTGTTGGAAAAAAAAAAGGAAAAGGTTTGTAGCTGAAAGGACTGTACCAGGCACTTCTATATGCAGACAATATATGCCTAGAAGAAGAGGAAATAGAAACAGAAAAAAAGAATACAGTGATCATGGAGTCAAAAACTAATGTAGCTGAGCTTGCTATCAGCATCAGGAAAACTATATACATGATCACATCCACAAAGAAAAAAATCTCAAGATCACAGGAAGATAAAAGATAGGAAATGACAGTGTGGAGAAGGTAGAAAAAATTATAATCACTGGGTGTGTCTACACGTTCATTAATGCACCGTAGTTATGGCGCATTAAGTTTAGTACTTGGGTAACCAAGTACTAAATCAATGTGGAGTAACTTGCGCTACTGTGCGATAGTGCTGGCACATGGTTTCTTTTCAGATGTTAACTGCACAGGAGCATATTAGCATGGGTTTTGCCTGGTACGCTACTGTGCAGTGTTATTAAGTGACTGCACAGTTAGCGTCTCATGTACACGGGCCCACTTAAGATAATTAAATACCTTGATTTCTTCAGCTAAGACTTTAAAGTGGTAACATACACCTTTTAAACCTAGATAAAATAATGGTATCAAGAAAAATATCAAGAAAATTTAAAATCCAGTTTTATAGTACAGTTGTTCAAGTTGTCCTTTTATATGGATGTGAATCCTGGATGCTAACAAAGGCACATGGAAAAAGGCTGCAATGTTTGAAAACAAAGTGCTAAGGAAAATAGCTGGTACAGTAAGAAAAAATGGAGTATGGAAGAAAAGATATAATCAAGAGCTTGTGTATCTTTACATAAGACCTGATATCTTGAGCAAGATAAGAACATAGAGAACAAAATGGGTAGAGCATGTTTCAAGAGCTTTTGAGAGAAGAAATCATGTGAGGCAAATTTTGGAAGCTGTGTGGAGGGTTTCAGACCCTGAGGTAGTTCAAGCCAACAATGGGATGATAATACGAAAACTGACCTAGAAGGTGAAGCTGCAATAAGGTGGAAGGAGGTTGCACAAATAGGAGATGGAAGGCTTAATTAAAGTGGCTATAGGCCCCTAAGGCCTGTGAGACCAGAGAGAGAGAGATTAATAGCTCTAGTACAAATTTAGCTTAGCAATTTGAAAAGTTCACTTTGCTTTCCTGCACTATTGAACCAGTTTTGCCAAACAATGTTAAGAGTAGACCCTTTTTTTTCCTTTGCACTGTAGACATATCCTGTCAGTCCAGTCCAACATTAAATGTAGAGACTAGATAGCTGCCTCTTCCATTTTTAAATTGAGTGTCACAATGGCTTCATTAATTTGGTTCAGGGTAGAAGATCAAATCCCTCAACAGCATCAGTAGCAGGTTTCTAAGTTTCCTTTGTTTTTTAAATCACTGCTAGTTAGGGTAATTCAAGAAACTTGTTTACTCCTGAAAAGCAGGACAGTAGGATATAAGCCTATCTGGAAAGACAAAGAGCCTACATTTTTGGAAAGGGCCTCTGTGTGGTTGAGATTTCACCTTGAATGAATTCCTGCAGTTTTGTTTTTTGCTTCCTCTGGCATGTAAGCTTTTAGCTAATTGAGTAGTTTTGGAGTGCCTAAACCCAAGGTGAAAGCAAGTCACTCATAAAATTTGCCTTGTTGTGGCATACATGGGAAAACAGCATGGGGATAGTCTTACTTTATATTTACTACAAAACATGGGGAATGAGATGATTCCCTGTTTCTGGCACAAAACAAAAGTAAGTGGGCTTTGTGTGAATAGGAAAGCATTTAGATAAAGCAGGTGTGTCAAAGATTTGGCCTGCAAGCTGGATCCAGCCCTTGGAGCCCTATCTGCTAGTCTGCAGCACTGCCTGTGGGTCTCAGAGTGGGCCCATGTGCCACATGCAGTTTGCTCCAGCCTGGCCCTGGATGCAGTCTACCAGTGTGCAGTTCCATCTGTGGTGTCCTTACAATGGTTCAGCCTCTGCAACTCTTGCCTTCTATCTCAGAGATTTGCGAAATGGTTATTCTTAGGATGACTTTAAGGAAAGAAACTCCCCAGTGTCTGACCTGCTTTTTTAAACTGTGAGCAAGTTTAGGCCTTAAGCAATTTATCTCTCTCCATTGCTGTGGGGCTAGATCCTATAAACTGTACATACTATTGAGTACGAAGAAATGTAGAGCTTTGCTGCCCTTTGAAGAATTTAGGGCAGAAATGTGCCTTCAGGGATTTCTTGGGTGCATAGAGGAAGTGCAGAAATTGTACTTTGATTTAGCATTGTGAAGCCTGTTTTCAGGAGTGCACTGATAAAGATTTTTTTGGCCAGTAGCAATGGCGGATTATTAACCAACCATATTGATTGGATAGCTGATATGCAGCCTGGCAGCTTAGAGGGCAGTGTCTATCCATCCGGCAAGTCTGTGGGGTGGAAGGGGCATGGAGGAGAGAAGGGCCTTGGGAGGCAGATAGAGGGCCCCACAGTGAGGGAGGGAATGGTGCTGGGGCAGGGGCAGGGGCATGTGCTGTCCAGCTGGGGTGGGGCAGAGCTGCAGGCGGCTCATCTGGGAGGTGCAGGAGGGCAGCTCCCCGCCACTGTGTGCACCCCTGGGGGAGGCATGCGGGGCATATGTCCCCTGAATTTGTCCACAGGGCAAAAATCAGTGACATTATTGGCTACACCGGCTAAAAAAAGCAGATTGCCGATAATGTCAATTTTTCTTTTATCAGTGCTGATATGATATGGACAGATATACTAGTGCACCACTACTTGTTTTCATTGGTGTACTCAGCCTGTGGAGTGGTCCAGTGTAGAATGGAGGTCAAAGCTATGCCCCCCATTTCCTTTTTGTTCCCTTTAGGGTAAGCAGGTCAGAGTCATATTCCATGTGAACATATAGGTCTAGCAAAATCTAAAAGCTTTCTGAGAATTGGGTTGATTTCTCTGGATTGTCGATTTTTTTTTTTAATGGCATAGAGTCTGATAATGTTAACATCTCCGGTTGGAACACATTTTGAAGCTATTTATCATCCTGATTTTTAAGTTTGTATTAGATGACATTTTGTAATACCTTTTTTTAAAGAAAGGTTGATAACAAAGTAAAATAATATCTTTCTAAAAATGGAAGATTCATTTTTCTTAGCATTTTCCTTTGCAGAAAACTTTGACACTGTTGAGATTTATTTTGACTCCAGATTTCAAAACCTTAAATACTAACATTTAAGACAAATTTCAAAATATTAAATACTTTGAGAACTGGAACATCTGTCCTCTTCCAAGCCGTAGTGATTTGTACCCCCAGAGATGCCCAGAGAGATCAGTCATTGCACTTCTCTGGTTAGAAGTGCAGACATTGCCTTTCATTGCCTATGTGCCAGCATAAAATTTTTTATGGTGTCAAAGTGACAGCAAATAGATGTCTACACCGTTTGGGGCTCTGACAAAATGTAGTAATACATTTTGCTGCTTTATTGTGTCAGACATCTATTTGCTCTGTGGAGGAAGAACATGGGCAACCTAGAGCTACCATACTTGCCTGCTGCCCTAAGCAGGTATTTCCTGGGCTTGAGAGGCCCAGTCCTGCACGCCCCAGGGATTCCTGCCCAGGATCAGGCCCCTCAGGCCCAGAGAACACCTGCCCAGCTTTCTTTTCTTACAGAGACATACCCCCAGCAATCTCTGGGGCGTCTCTCTGGAATCAGGGAAAGTCAGTGCTCCCCAATTCTAGAGATTTTCCCCAGAGATTGCCAGGGGCACATCTATGCAAGCAGGGAACCACAACTTTCCCCACCTTCATAGACACACCCTGGAGATCCTACAGGTGCATCTCTAGAAGTGGAGAAAACCACAACACCCTGGTGCAGTCCCGGGGTTGGGGCCACCAATCACCTAATTGGCATCTCAACCCTAGGACACCATCAGAGTGGCAAACTTTGCTCCAGTGTGGGTCCAGGGGCTGAGACCACAAGTCAGCTGATTAGTGGCCCCAGCCCTGGGACCACAGTGGAGTGAGACATGGGAAGTGGGGAAGGGAACACGTCACCCTTTGTCTTGCAAGATCAAGGGTCAGGACAACAGGAAATGTATGTTTGGCCCAAAGAAGCAGCTGCATTTTGCTGAGACTTCATTTGGCAACATCTACTTCTAGCCTCCAATTCCCTCAGTCACTGGTGCAGAAGCTGTAAGGTTGAGAATCTGTCCTGCAGCATCCTCCTCCCCTTTAACCTGAAATGCCACGCAAGGGTCAGGGAAATGCTTCTAGTTCAGGAAGTCAACAGTTCATTGTTTTCTGGTCAGCTCATGATGAGGATATGTCTGCAAGCAGAAAAGCTAGAAACTTCTTTTCTAAAGAAGAGCTGGAGTTCTGAAGAAATTGATAACTAAGCATCCTTTCCTTCAGGGGGATATTCCTACTTCCCATTAGCAAATTAGTGAGCAGTCTCCCTGCCAAATTGCGCTTTAAACGTTAAGTGGGAAATCTTCAGCAATAGTTTCTGAGTCTGATCCTAGGGAGGTCACTTTGGCGAATGTACGTAATGCAATGGGTGCTTATGGCACATGTCATTGCTCACTTTCTGACGCTCACAGATTCAGTTAGTTAAATGAATTCTCTCAGTTGTTTTACTCTTAGCTGCTTTATGCTAAGAAATTAGAGTTGCACAGGGGTAAATATATTCCAAGTCCAGATGCTGTCATATTGGTTAACGCCCTTCAGAGTTCACTTAGATTTTTAACATTAATAAAGCAAATAAAGCATTTGTATATGTGCGTGCATTCATGCATGTACATATGTGTTTTTAGGATCCAGTTGCAATGTCTCAGGAATCTTTCCTATAATATAACTCCTGTCCTTGATTACTCTTTAACACAGTTTTTAAGACTTCCAGTAATGATTTCCATAGGGAGACAAAGTCACTTTTTTCATGTTCGCCTTGCTCTTCACCAAACAATTTCTCTGGAATGGTTTTCCTTTAAAAGAGCTTAGGGCCTCCAGGTTAATCACCAGATTACAAAGATTTCCCTAGCATAAAGCAACTAAATTGTCATCAGTCTCTAAGGTTCAGTTCTTCTGTTTCTCTCTTTGCACTGCTTTTTATCACAGGGCTCTAAGACCTGATAGTTAAAAGTATAAAAAACACAATTTAACAAATGCATTCATAATGATAAGTTTTATTTGTACTATATTTCCATGGTTTAACTATTCTGCAAGTGATCCAAAGATTTGGAAGGTCTAAGAAATTCCCATTAAAGGAAAAAAGGGTAATAAAATTTTTAATAACACTGGTGTTATATTACTACAGGAATCACTGGCTTTCACAGAATACAAACCAAGTTTCATTTACAAGATATGGGATTCTTTGATTGAACTGGTATTTATTAACTTAATCAATCACATTCTAAGAGTAATATTTTTATCACTGTTGTTGAAGAGTTCTGGGGTTTAGAAGTAGAAGAGAGGTTCCAGCCCTACAAGCCTGAAATTCTATAAGAAGTTTTGTTGAGCCTCATTAGCTCAAGCCCTCATTGGGAATCATGCATAAGCATTATGCACAGTACCTCAGGAGGTGAGCATACCTGTTGTTTCCCACCTTGACATCAAGCCAACTCTGGTGGCTGAGAGTTGTGACTGACCATACACTTTATCTCCCCCCTCGTTTGTGAGGGGTAAATACGGCTAACCTGAGGGAATGCAGGGACTGCAGTTGTGGTCACCTGCAGTTGTGGCCCTATCCTCTATACTCTCCTGGCCTCCTGTAAAAGGGTTAGCAATGGCATATTTCTAAATGAACAAATGTAATGTGGAAACCCAGAACACCGGTTGGTTGATCTAAAATGAATGGGGCATAATATATAGGTATTTTCTCCTAATAAACATGACAGTTATTTGTAAGCAATTCTGTGTCATGGTAAAATGCAGAGTTATTTGCTTTATGATTCACGTATAGGTAAAAAAAATATATAGTTACACTAGAGCCTTTTTATTCCACACTAATAACAGGGAAGGTGTACATTGCCCGAGGTGTTGGCACTGTGTACCCGCTTTTTAGGATTTCTTCCTCTGGCCTCCTTATTCTTTCTGGGTCTCTCACATCTGTACTCTCACCTGCCAAACCTGATGGAATAAGTAGATGAGGAGAGGCCCCTCATGGATGAGGAGACTCTCAGGCATTAGGTCTGTCTGGGCTGGCACCTTACTTGCTTCGGCCTAGTTTTATTCTAGCTGTGCTTACTAGCTCAAAGCCTAGTAGTCAAGCTTTAGGCACAGTGGGTGCATTGCAAGCTTAAGGGCTTCTCCCTGCTAAGCTCGGAGCTAACCTCCCAATCTCTTTCCTTTCTCAGATGCATTTGAGATTTGGAGTACTTCACAAGCATCCCTATTCCATGACCTCTGCCTCCCCTGCAGCCACAGTTCAAACCACCAGGTCAAAAATCACCCACAATCCTGGGTGTCAGCTGAACTCAAAGCCAAAAGGCTTGGTCTTGGCTTCATCTAACCCTGGGACAGCACTCTCCAAGCCACAATCAAAAGAACAAACAAGTTGCAGAACTTATCTGGTTCCCAATGTGATGTAGCTGGTCTTCTCTGTCCAGCTGCTGTCTGGAGCCAAGGGGGAAGCTTTGAATTCAGTTCCTCTGACTCTTCACAGGGAGCTTCTTCCCCTAGGGCTCCTACAGCTAGACGGCTTTGCTGGCCTGAAGCTTGAGTTTATAAAGGGTAATGCAGGTCACTGGCTCTTCTACTTCTGCCCTTGGGTCATCAGGGGCTGACTGCATCTGGAGCCACTGGCCATCTTGTTTTAAAATCCTCAGCCTCCTAGTGGGCTACAGTAGCACCGAGAAATTTGAGTAATAATGACCAAATAACTGCAGGGTTTAAGGAGAGAGAGTGAGAGCTAGAAGGGGGAAATGGAGAGGACTATGCCCAAGGCAGTTAGGGGGACACCCCAAAGGGAAGGGGCCTAAGACTAAGCACAGCAGACCTAAGAGAGGGCAAAGGGGGGAGTGGAAGGGAAGAGAAAAGGTGGGGGGAAGCCCAAGCACTCTTGCCTCTTTAGTAATGGGGCCCCTACTGGGCCCTGTTACAGAGGGACATAGAATTTTAATATTGTGCTGAATGTTTTGGGTTAGTAAGTATGGAAAAAGGAGAGACCTGGTGGTAAAGTTCGAAAACTGACAATATGTGGCATGAACTAGAGGATAGCCATGGTTGGCCAGGTGTTGGCACCGAAGCCTTTCTGGGCATGACTGGGCACCTGGAGGAGATAAATGGTTCTTCATTGTCTGCTAAGCCTTTCTAGCACAGTCTGCAATGCACATCTTCCCCAGTTCATTAGGAAAGTATTTAATCAGCATTGAAAACTTTTGTTTCTTGAGATGTTACAAGAGGTCTGTACCCTTTTGGCACAAGTGTCTGAACAGTGCTATTCCTGGTACACATGAAACAATTTTCAGTCCTGTCCAGGTACTATAAACTGGCTTGCTTGTGTTTAGCTTAAGTTAAATCAAAATAATCCATTCTTCCTGAAATGGGAATGCCTACACAGCCTTTCATACTGAATTGTGTTGAAATTCACACCTTAAATACTGCAATATTTCCATATAGACACGTCCTCTTAAACTGTAGAATTTCTTCAAAAAGTTTTTTAGTTTGTTTTCAAAGACCCTTGTATGTTATTCAGACTTTCAGTAAAATTATCAGATGCTCTTCAAGAGCAGTAGTTCTTCATGAACCTTAAATCCTATGTGAATGTGTTGAAGGTTTTCCAGAGACTTTAATCTTTGTGAATCCGAAAAGTAGATCCTTGAAGACTCATAGAGTTTTTCTGCCAATTTTCATTTAATGTTTCCTTTAGAGTTGAACACTTGAGATGTTGCCTATGTGCTTGCCCTCACTAGTTGCTAATAATACAGAACAAGGAATCCTTGGGCATTTATTCCCCCGGGGCTGTGAGAAATGGCTTTGTCTCATTTCGATTTTGGATTTGGCTTTTTTGGAGGACAGTGATTTGCTTCAGTGTTTCAAATCACTGCTGTTTTGATTCAGCTGAATCTATTTCAGAGTTTCGATGCTGTTTCAAAGATTCAGATCGGCCGGGGAAAGGCAGGCACAGCTGGGTGGCTGCAAGTTCTCCCATGGCTCCTCCAGCTGTGCTTGCCTCTCCCTGGGTGGGGGGAGCCACAGGAGAAGCCCCCATGGCTGCCCTGCCTGGCCTCACCCCTTGCCCGGCTCCAGCCTAGTCCTGGCACTTAAAAAAAAACAAACCCTCATACTCACCAGCTGTAGCAGCGGCGAACAGGGCCTCTGGGGGCTTGTGGCAGAGCCACCCCATGCCACGGGGGGCAGGGGGGATCACCCCCCTGCCTGGTACCTGTGTGGTAGCTGTCGCATCGTGCGGGTGCAGCACGGCTTGGCAGGGCACAGTGCACCATCTGGGAGTTGGGGCAGCTCCACCTGTTAGCTGGAGCCTGGCATCGCTCAGCCCCAGTGGTCCCAGCTCCCAGACAGTATGTGGTACCCTGCTGAGCCGTGCTGCACCTGCACCATGGGGCAGCTGCCATGAGGGTGCCAGGTGGGGGGGCGATCCCCTTTGCCCCGCACTGCACAGGGGAGCTCTGCCATGAGCCCTCAGAGGCCCTGATCGCTGCTGCCAGAGCCGGTGACTGCGGGGCTTTTTTGTTTGTTTTTTTAAAGTTCCAGGACTAGGCTGGGGCTGGGTGGAGCATCAGGGGTTGGGGTTGGCAGGGCGGAGGGGCAGATTGGTGAGTGGGGGTTCTGTGGGGGGGCTCTGCCACGTGGCCCCAGAGCCCCCACAGCTCCTACTACAGCTGGTGAGTGTGGAGAATTTTTTTTTTAATCTTGGACTGCTGGGGCCTGCCCGGAGGCCCCAGAGCCTCCACAGCCCCTGCTACAGCCAGTGAGTGAGGAGAGGCTGGGCTAGGTGGGGATGGGACCAGGCAGGACAGCCATGTGGGCTTGTCCTCCGGCTCCCCCAGCTATGCTTGGTGTGGGCTGTGCAGAGCAGACTTGGGTGCTGGTGCTGGCCCCAGCCAACAGTGGCAGTATGCTGTAATCCTGTGCGCAGATCTGGGGGCCCACACCCCTCTGGGAGGGCTGCAGGGCTGTGCCAGACTCCTTCCCAGGCTTCAGGCCCCCAGATCTGCGCACAGGATGACAACAGGCTGCCGTCCCTCCCCCAGAGCACTGGGATTAGAAGGGACCTCAGGGACAGATCATAGTCACTGGCCAGCTACAGGTGTTAATATCCGCCCCACTTCCCCCTCCCTCTTCTTGGTTTCTGTTTCCCTGCAAGCCCGGCTCCAAAATATCCAAAACATTTCTGAAACATTTCGGATGGTTTTGTTTAGTTTCAGAGATGTTTCAGAGCTTTCTGTTTCATTTTGGATTTGGTGTTTTGGGCATTGAAATGGGCCAAAACACCTCCAAAATGAAACTACTGCCAAAGTTTTGCATAGCCCTATTATACACATACCTTTTTGTCCTGTGATGCACTGAAGATCCACTGCTTTGGAGCAGACTCGTTTAATCAAGTCTGCTTTGCATGCAAGCTGAGGTGCGCTATGCTGCACTGTGTGCAATTGTATAAGCAGCAAAATGCACAGCAGCACATCAGCACGCAGAAAATGGCAGTGGTGCACTTATGAACTAAAGCACCTCCAATGTGTTTTAGTTCAAAAGTGCACCGCCGCCATTTTCTCATTTGTTTTCAGAACAAAGCTGATTTTTTTTCTAAGGTTAATTTGAGTTTCCACTTGAATCAGCAATGAGTTAAAATAGCTTTTTCTTGCTCATTTTTAACAGTTGTTATAAAAATTGTAAAGGAATTTATAACGTTTCTGTAAGATTTACAGCATCAATGAGATATTTTTGAAGGCCAAATTCTAAAATGTTTGGGAAGGCCTTTTCTCTAGGGATATGCATGTTTATGTGTGTGTGAAAGTTACTTAGAAATACTTTGGATATCCATTGGAAAACAGGTATGAATGATTTTAAAAAGGAAATTTATTCATGTTGTTATGGAGGTTAGGAACATACTAGACTGTACTTAAGTGGCAGATATAAACCAATTTTTATTTTCTATTGAGAAATCATTCTATTTTTTGACATCTTATAAGTATTTCTAATAATAGATTAAGGACTGAAGTTATTTTTCCCCTACAAAATTAAGATAAGTATATTCTTTGTGAATGGTCCAATGCTTAGGAATGTTTTTGTAAGTTAATGACATGAATAACCTAACACAGTACATTTTACAGTATATTTCCTTAAGCAAACTGTATGGTTTTTAATAACCTTGTAGCTATTTGATGATTTTTATACTTGCCTGTGATGATAGTTTGGATATAAATTGATATAGAATTACTTAAAATACTGAATATAAATTAAACATTAAAAAGGTGGATGCAGACGGGCTAAGCTGCTCAATTATAATCTTTGGTTATGCAGTTACTGCCTCAAGGACACTACATCCATTTCATATCATATGTCCTTCTTTTGAAAGATGATCACTGGGGTTCAAGTAACATTTCAGCACAGCAGGAAATTGCATAATTTATAGGCCTTTAAAAATGAAAAACAGAAAACTGCTTTTCATAAGTTAAATCTCTCTCTTTCTCTTTTCTCCCTTCTTCCCTCTCCTTTCTACAGATCGGAACACTGAAGGATTACTACCACTTCTACCATAGTAAAACAATTAAAAGGTCAGTTCTTTCAAGTAGAGGTACCCACAGCTTCATTTCAATGGAACCAAAGGTAAGAAAATCCACCTAGGCATATGTCTAAGGTAAAAGCCTCTTAATTTTTAATTTGAAATGTCATACCAGGAGACATTTGCCTGGGTGGCATCTAACATTACAAGAGCGGACATACTATCTGTTCACTAAGGTTCTGCTTCACATTAAGGGGAAGAAAAGACAATACCATGTTACTAACTGATGTGCTAAACTCAGAACATAATGTCCAGTGTTTTTCATGAGGGTGATGTACTGTAAGAATTTTGTTAATGTAGTCATCTTCATGTCATGCCTCACTAAGCCTAAACTCGAAAATATAACTTGAATGAGCTACTGTTCATTTGAGAACAACAGTGTGCAAATTAGCATGATAGGCCCATTCGCTCATGGTTTGTGGGTTTGTCCTTTCCTGGTAATTTGGGACCAGATTATAGTTAATCTGTTAGGTGTGTACATGGATTTAGATGCCCAAGTGTGATTCTGTTTCACTTTGCTCAAGCCCCTAAACGTTAATGCAAAAGATGGGGAGGTCCTCCTCCTCCTTGTTGATGCTGCTTTTTGACTCAAGGGTCAGATGATAGTTCATTAATGGATTTTCAGGGACTTGAACAGGGTAGAATAAAAAAAGCACTTACGCACCTAAATTCACCTAAGGCACAGACAGAAGTGGCAATTTTCACCCAATCTGGCCCCTGAAAGCACTGTACAGCCATGAACAGACACAAGTGCATGACGGCAGATGCTTTAAAGGGCCTGATCCTGTGACGATCTGAACCCTCATTACATAAAGGTTCAGATGGAGACACTCCAATGTGGAGTGCCCTCAGTAAATTCTGTCTGCACTTGCTGGGAGCAGGGCTGGACATCCCTGCTCTCAGTGCTGTTTTCAGAATGGCGGGGGGGAAAGGGAGTAGCAGGAGTTCATTCTGGGGGTTGCACAGCCAGCACTGGAGTGTCAGGCATGCGAATTCCAATCTACCTGCCCTCCCTCCAGCACCAGCTGAAAAAAAAAACCCAGACCAAACTCTCTCCGCTCCCTTCCCCCCTCCCCATTCTAAAGACAGAGCTGGGGCTGGGAGGGGGCTGAGGGAGAGTGTCTGGGGGAGCCTGCTCCAGATTGCAGCTGAATTTCCCAACCCTCAGAACCCAACAGCGAACATCCATTGGGTCTGTGGGATTGTTGTAACTCATAGTGCTTCTTGCAAAGTGGTATGAGTTACAGCGGGGAGCTGCACTTCTGTCTGTGCCTTTAGGCACCTAATTAGATGGAACAGAATCTGGCCCTTAGTGTGGTAGAGTATTAAGATTTGCCTACTATTTTCTATGAACCTTTTTATTATTTCATTTTGAGTCCTATTTTTAAATAATGAGCATTTTGTATTTGAAATATGTCACCTCAACCTATATAGCATCTCAAACTAAATAGTTTTAGTAAATTTTAAATATTAAAATTAGAATTTGGCCATTGTGTTATAGAATGGTAAAAATGTTATCATATTATATTGTTAGAATAATAATTTTTTCAACTGTAGCTTAGAAAACATGTTTGTATTAAGCCTGTCATTTCAGTAGTTTGTTACCTTTCTCCTTATTACCCCGGGAGTTTGAATTTCTTGTGTTCATCTTCAGCAAAGAAATTAATGTTTTCTAAATGTTTGAAAAAGATCTTTTAAGCTTTTATATATTATGGAAGCATGAAAAAACAGTGGTTCTCACCTGTTAAGACATATTTCAGCTGATTTTAAAGCCTATAGGTTATATAAAACATGGCATATAAAACAATGGCAATGAGAAATCTGCATTTAACTAACTTTAAAAAAGTCAACATAACTTCTATTCTGCTTTTTATTCTGTTTGTTTCAACAAATGAAAAGCAGAAAACTCACATGGGCAGTATGCAGGACACCTGAGAATTGAGTGCCACAGAGTGACACTGGCAGTGTTGCCAAGTCTCATGATTTTTGATGTTGTTCTTAACGTCTACGCTTTGGGAATGTGAAAAATGTACATTGTTCATATACAGTCCCGAAATATAGACTTTAAGGACGATGCAAAAAATCATGAGACTTGGCAATACTGCACTGGGCACATCTACACATGCCCTTTACTGTGGATTATTAGGGTGCACTAAACTAACTCCACTGTAGGATAGTACTGTCAGAGACAGTACTATCCTGCAGCAGAATAGTTATGTGTACCAAAATACACATGTAGATGGTGACTGGGGCTGCTTGGGGCACAAGGGTGCTACAGTGCAGGGGCTGCCTACGGGCTAGCTCCACACCCTAGCACCCTTGTGTCCCAGCCTGTCCCTCCACAGCACGTTGAACCAGGCTGGAGCAGCCTGGGCTGGCAGACTGACCCCCTGGGTCCCTGGCAGCTGGGGCTGCCATGCCCTGGCTCAATATGCTGTGGTCCCAGGTGCACACCCAGGAGCAATAAACTCTGGTCCAAACTGTGCTAGAGTTTTTTGCTACATGCTAATTGCATGTGTAGATGCACCCACTGAATGGTAAATCCTGAATTCCTTGTGGTGTGGAGGAGCAATAAGGCAACATAAAATGGGCAATCATGTTGTGCATTGGGGAAGAGCTGTGGTATAGAGAGCCTGTAGTGGGTTTGTTTTGTAATGGCTCTGTAAACCTGTTTCTAAGGTGTGTTTCAGGGATATGTATTGAGTAAGCTGTGGGCAAGGCTGCTGTCTATGAATACTCAGCAACCTGGATCAAATACTAACCACTTCACCGCACTTAGGGGTAGTGCAAACAGAATGGAAATCATTCACATCCCTTAGCTCCAGCATATGGGAGTCTCCTGTGCGCACAGAGCTAGTATAGTTGACTTTTGTTTTTACTTGCCCTCATCAGTACAAATGCTTCTACTAAACTCAGCTGATACATGGTCCCTCTGGACCTTTGGCAACTGTCCTAGATTAGAACTGCCTTGGGGGAGTATGGAGAGGAGCCATGGCAGAGCTAAGCAAAAAATCAGAGACATAATTGTTTCCCTGATGCCCCATCTTACTGCACCATATAGATCTCAGATAAATCAGATAAGCTGTCCCTTGCAATACTATCAATATACAAAGGTCTGATCTATTGTTGATATGGGAGTCATCATTTTGAATCATGGCACCTAGAAGCTCTAATCAGAGGTGAGCAAGCCAGTGTAAAAACAATGAGGACAAAGTCCCTGTGATGATGGCTTTTTACTGTAAGAGGCATTTACAATCTAAGGTCTTAAACTGGCAAATATGCTTGTGATTTACTTTGTACTTGTGAGTAGTTCCATCAGACTTGAATTTAGGAACACACATGTATCAAGTTACATAAAGATAGAAATGTTTGCAGGTTTAAGACCAAAAGGACAAAACATTTCAAAAGTACTGATGTACTTTTTTTTTAGCATTTAACTGTGTTGTCTAAGCTAGATCTTACCAAATAAGTTTAACGGCACATCACAGTGTGATTTCACGTAAGACATATGGCAGTGAAAATTTTAAAAGACAAACATATGCTACTTTACTTTATCCATGAGTCTTTATAGCTGCTTGATACAACTGTTTGTGGCAGACCAGATGGTAGGTGCATTTGTGAATAGGTGTACACCAGGGTTTGTAGACTTTTCAAACCGGTTAGTAGTAGCTTACTTACAACTTGGAAGCCTCTTGCAAGTAACAAAACAGCCTGCATACCACAAATGATATTTGATATGAAAGTCATTCCAGTATGTGGTACCTTTTTGTAGGGTAAGATTGATTTAAAGTTACTTATATGCCATATACAATGGGCCCAATTTTGAAGTCTTCCATCAGTTTTCCTTCACTTAAGGAAAGGCTCAAAGACACTTAAGGAAAGGCTCAAAAACGTATTGGACCCAGTGTCAAAGGGGCATTTAATCAACCATATTTAAAGTTTGAGATCCACAATTAATTGCAAAGATAAACATCACCAATTTGTTTGTAAAGTTCCTAATTTGTGCATAATTCTATAGAGTAACCCCTCCTCTAGTGGGAATGTGGGATGTAAGCTTCATAGATCTATAGTGATAATGTAAGAATGGATTTAGTGTCCTGATGCTTCCAACCTACTTCTATGGAGAGCCTTTTCTTGGGCTCTCTGAGCATAAAGAGCTAGATGCTTTGGCTGGTATGAGTGGTTGTACCTATATTGACTTGAATTACATAATTATGTGAAAATCTAGGTCTTCTCATTTAAATGAGGGTAGTTTTACTCTGAAAGAGCAGTCTTCAAAGTGGTCATAAATCAAAGGAGCACAGCTTCTGAAAAATTAGCCCAACATTTACATGCTGAGAGGAGCATGCAAACCATTTACAAAGTAGTCCATTTCTGTAGTGATCCTTGAGGACCCTGTTAATACCAGCTATCACAGGCTGTACACAACAGAAAGGTTCAAACAGCTACCTCCACTGCATCTTTTCTAGTGACGTTGTTAAATATGTAATTATTTGCTGCTGACTTACAGAAAGATAGAAGCCTCAAACCAAAAGGGAAATTATTATAGTGCAACAAGTTGAAGTGTTGAACAAAATCTATTATTGGCAGGAGACTTAAGGACCATGGCACACTTCCCTGATCTGTGTAACAGCAGACTTCCTTAACACTATTGCAGGATTCACCATAAACTCCATTTCAGGCAGCAATTGTGAGCATCTCTTTTCATCCCTCCACAGACTACAGTCCTTTTTTGGGGATGCTAGCAAGTATAAGGTTCAGGGGTAGGCAGAGTCAGCTAGTCAGTGAAGGATATAGGGAGCTAATGTAAGTCCCTACTACAGAGCTGTAGAGGAGCCTGTTCATACTTTTTGCTCCATTTTGAACCTATTTGACCTTCCTGTATAGAATCAAATTTGTGCAGAACTCCTTCATCCAGGAATAAGGAGTCAAGGATTTGCTTCAGGACTGTCTTTATTTATAGTGTACCAAAAGAAGAGGATGCCAGATGGAAACATTTGTGAAGTGTGACTGTGCTGTCAGCTACATGGTATAAACAAGCCGTTACACTGGCATAAAACACATGTAAGTAAAGGTGGTATGCCTCATTTCCAGCATGAGAGAGATTACAGTTTAAATGAGTTACTTAAGAGTGAAGGCCACAAACCAAATCAAATCTATGTTCCAGTAATACATATATATGGAACAGACAAGATAGATAGGTAGGTCATGTCTTCATGTGGGGAGGTTTTGTTTTTCTTTATTTTTAAAGGAGTTACCAGTGAAAAGCTCTGAAAGTAAGATTGTGGTCCATAATATATACAAGTGATGTGAAAACTCAAATAGCATGCATGTATAAGGTCCTGTAGTACAGTATGTAAGAACAACCACCCCAAAACTGCTTGCTTAAATAGCTCCAATTATTAATCTTAACTCTATGTCTTATTTTCAAACAATGTACATCCCTGGTTCTCAACCTTTTTCTATACCAGGACCCATTTGTAAACATTGATGTCCAGTCCCAACCCAGTGTCCCTCACTCCTGGCCCAGTGCCCCGCACCCCCAGGCCCCAGCCCCAGAGTGTGTGGGGCAGGAGTGGGTGTGTGGGATGGGGTGGGGTGTGTGCAGGATATGGGGGGCCCCAAGCAGCCCCTTGCAGACTGGAACTCTGCCAGCCTGCAAGGGAAAAGCCACCATTTCCCACGCTTTTCTCCTTTAAAGGAGAATCCATTTTTAAAGTTGGTTCACAACCCTTTCATATATTCTTGCGACCCACTTTTGAGTCGCGACCCACGGGTTGAGAAACGCTGACATTGATGATTTGGTATGTCCAAATATACTCATCAAATCCCTGGTGCCTTTCATGACAAGAGAGGTGGGGTCTGAAGAACAATGAAATTTTGCTTATGGCAATGCTGCTTAAGTGTGAAATTAATAATTCAAGTCCCGTGCTGTAATCCGATCTGTGAAGTCTCTGGTTTACAAATGAGAAAAAACATTTACACTACTAGTGTTTGCTGCCAATAGTTTTTTACTCAAGAGTCATCTCACCTTTTGATTGTGTTTCATTCCTTTCATGCCTTATTATTTTGGGCTTGCTCCTGATTGGAACCTCTTCTCTTTGCAAAAGGTGAAAGAGGTCAAGTGCCCAACCCGCTTCCATTGAAATAGATAGTAAAACTCTAATTGATTTTGGTGGGAATAAGGTGGAGCCCGTTTGCTGAAATTTTAGAACATTTCTCTTGGCAGTTCAGATCTATCAGTGACAGTAACAGTAGGAGAGCTGGTGTAACAGTAGTCTAACCTGACCCATTGGTATTTTAGGCACTGTGTCATCTAACCCATTCTGAACGCAGGTCTGTGTGGTTTGGTGCTTAAAATGGCAGTGACTGAGAGCAGCATATCCACACTGGCATTTATACTGTTGCTACAGCAGGTAGGTCAGAACTAGCAGCCAAAACAAAAATGTGCTAGCACTAGTGTAGAAAAGGCCCGTAAATGTAGTGCTATTGGCTATGGAAGAAACTTACAGGCAGAAACCTATTCCCAATAGTGTTAGGATTGTGTTGGGGGAAGTATATGAGACGGTAGAGGGAGCAACAGTAGCAACCACAAATAAATATTTCCTCCTGTTGCTATGTAGCAGTGGTTATACCAGCTCAGATTGCTAAACAATAAGATAGGCTGATAGGGGAGTTGGGTTAACTTGAAAGGCTGGGAAAGATGATGGATTCCACCACAATATTATGGTTTTGCTTTGGCAAGGTTTTCGGTGCAGAATATGAGAGGCCACTACTTTGGAAATATGCCAGCAGGAATAGAGAACATACTCGTCTCTTCTGAGTCAGTACTTTCATTGCAATTATAGAGGAGCAGTGGGCTTTATCCCACTAGAGTAAAGTATTCGGAAAGGTGTTTTTCATTTATTTTCACCTTTAATGCCAGCGGGTTGGTTAAGAGTAGAAAGAATCCCTGTCAATTTATATGCTATGTAGAGGGCATACAATTCAGCAGATTGGAGAACTTTATTGCAATGCTAAACCCTCCAGTTTTCTAAAAGCATTGATTTGGATTTTTAGCTTAGGTAAGCAATGCTGATGATAAAGCTATCATGAGAAAGTTTGTGTTTGTGTTAGCAATGCTAAGTGTGACGTTGTTAAATCTCATTAGAGAACAAAAATATTTTGTTATCCAAATAGAATAATAGAACTATTAAACTTTGAGGCCAGGTGAGTTACTGCAGCCTGTGTGTGAAGCTATGAGCATGTTATGCCTTTCCTCAGAAGATAAATGATCAGATTCAGTACTAGTTGGTAGCAAAGTAATTGGAACCATCCTGCTAATTTCCATGTTCACAACTGAGTGAGCTCTGAACATGCGACCTGTGAGTCTAAAAGTTAACATATAAATGAAATATTTATCATCATGAGCTCTGTTTTTATTGGTTCTCATACTTGTACCAGTTATTGTTCTTTCATAACCTAAGTCAGAATCCAGAGATTGACTTGTTATTTTTAAGGACCTTGTTGGTGAGCGAGTTAGAACATACAGTGTACAAGAGAGCATAGAAACATTTCATTTTAAAACCTGTCTCTTGAGTATTAAACTCAGTTTGATAGCAACACAGTGAAACAGCAATACACTTGATCCTTGTTACAGGTCTCCTTGAAATACAAAGTTACTGTTGACTGGCGCCCAACTACATTAGATTCTATTATAATTGCTGTTGCTCAACACCTCTTTATGATGTTATAAAGTATGTGTAAGAGGCCCTTTTTACTTTGTTTCACTTGTGAGTGAAATGACTCCTTATGGAAGTGCCTGACATCAGCACTAGCTTAAAACAGATTCTGCGTCTACCCAGCAAAACTCCCTGTGAGTCCTGGCTCACTGGAACAGAAGCTACTAATATGGTAATGCAGTGGTTTTGTGTAGTGAATGAATGGGAACTGTATGATGGCATCACATTCCTTTTTCATTTGTAGCCTACCATGGGCTAGATTATAGTCTTATGCTTTCAGTGAGAGGCAGAGCATAAGCGTGCAGATCAATGTGCAGACCAAGAACTGACTTATGAATCAGAATTTTTCCCAGGTGCAGTTTATTTCCCCTCTTTGCCTTAGTTCATTTTTCCCTGTGTTGATATATTGGAGGGACTGAGCGGTGACCCTGACTCTTCATTTTTTTTTGTACCTGTATGAGAATGGTGTAGAGAAGCTGCTGTACTTCCTTCTTTCCCCTTCAAAAGAGACCAGGAAGTAAGAGAGCATTACTGGAACGCTTTGGAATGGGACTATTGAGGCATAACGTTAACGCTAATCCTTCAAATACTACCTGAATATCCTTGGATTTATCAGTGATGAGTCCTTCCTTCAACAATGATAGGCCAAATTAATATGCTGGTGTGGTGACAGGGAGCTCTTTTCCATCACTAAAATTGTAGCATGTAAAGAATAATGCCTCTATCTATATTGCATAGGAAAAAAGTAACCACGTTAATCATAATGCTAGTTGGAATGTTTTTATTTATAGTATCTGAGCACTTTTTCAATATTGAATTGTATTTCACTCAAAAAAATACTGATTTTTTCCTGCTGTTGCTAAAAGAAGCCTGAGAAATAATCACTAGAGTTATCTGATGAAATTCTTCTTTTATGTTTTCTATTAAAAGTGGAAAAATTGATACAGTTTTACAAATGAAAAATATGCCCCATTGGAGACTGTTGTCTTTCTTGACATAAATGATAGCATTTGATTGCCTACGCTTACAGCACAGTTTTATCACAATTATCCTGGTTAGTACCTGCCTCAGTGGATTTTTGTGCTCTCCACATCCCTAATTGCTTGTGCATTAAAAAGAAATAGTGTATTTCAAAAATTTCTAATTTTCTATTTGCTAAGTCATTTTTAGGGCTCCTTTGCAATGCCAATCTTATTGTTAACTGGTGGGCAAAAAAAGGAGATTAGTCTAGAGGATTTAACTGGCTCATTTCCTAATTAGCCTGACAAATGATTTGGGAAATGAAGAAAATTGTATTCAGAAGAATTGCTATCTCTTGCCATTTATTTTACAGCAATTTTTTCTAAGGCTGGCCATGAGCCTGGTTTTAAAAGATGGAGGATTGCTTGGTGGTGTGGTAGGGTAGAGACATTGCCCTGCTGCACCTTGTGGAAAAAGGAAATTATAGCCCTTTGATCCTTTACTCCTGCTATCACAGCATCTCAGAAACCCAGGGTCAGAACAACAGGCAGGTATCACATTCCAGCAAGGAACAGAGTTGATAGGGATTGCCCTGAAGCAGCTGAAGGCTGATTAAGTTCTTTGGGCATCATGATGAATGAGAAGTGTGACAGCTCTTCAGGGAGCTTCAGGAAGCTGGTGATAGCTCAGTCAACTGTGACAATTAAGAAAAATCTAGTCAGATTAGAGCGTTGAAAATGTGCAGGTCTCCAGATGTCGGCATGTTCTGCAGCTTCTTTGTTGCTGAAAATAAAGGTCAGAAAAACAATATGTGCAGTGGGAGGAACCCTAAAATAACCCATACTGAAAACTGCAAAACACACAGTAGCTTTAATAAAACATTTACATGATTAGAGATTTTAATGGTATTTAGCACCAAGATATTTAAAAAGATGAAAGGGACCTGATAGATGATGGTTTTTCTCATTACTCAGCTGCTGAAGTTGCAGATGATGCCAAACTGCTTTGAATTTAATATTTTCATCTAAATATGGCTTCATTCTCCTATTAGTACTGAAGATGCCCAACAAGCTAGACACAATGGCAGTATTTGTGATCTTGGCTCTTATATCATCTGGGATCTTATAACTTAGTCAGGGTTCTGACTCTCTTGGCCCCTCCAGGCTGGATTCGGACGGCAAGGCTCCTTGCAGGGTCCATCTAGAACCACCTCCAATGGTGCAGCCAGAAGTAGCAGTGTTAACTGCTATGGTTTCCTGAGCTGCTTAAACACATCCCCAACAGGGCTCCGTATACTGTAATTCAGCAACAGGTCCTGTCACTGTTCACCCTGCCCCTGAATTACTGGCCCCTTCAAAAGCCCTGTGAGCTGGATGATACAGTTCCAAGGGTTGGATACAACCCCACTTAGCTTAACACAAGAAGCAGCAAAATCCCCTACTAGGATAGTTGCTTCACAAAAAGATGAGGCAGGAACAGCAAAACACAGAAAAGGAAAAATTAAGATTTTTTGTAAAAAGAAAAAATTTGTTTTTAGTACTTACATATCAGCTGAAAATGAGAATATGAAGCTCTTCTTTTGCAGTGGTTAAAATAAAATCTTTGTTAATGCAGCATTGATCTACACAGCTAAGGTTAAACTCCAATAGCAATAATACCTCAATTGTTTTGCTCATCTTGTAAAACGTCTGCTATAGCGTTTGCAATGTTATAGCATTTGGTATAGCTTTTGTTACGAATGTATTATTTTAAGCTGGATGTTTAACCAGGCTATGGATAGTAAGTACTGAATAAGCAGAAATAAGTGAAACCTTTGGAATTTTAACTCTAGCATTTAGTGATTTTTCAAATTTGGCCTGAGTTTAGAAAATAAAAATACATCAAAGGTATTTAAGAAAACTATGTTATCAGGAGGGGGCTGGGTTTCCCTCCTGAGCTGGAAGTGTAAGCACTTGGTTGTTTTCAGAGGGAGCTGGAACTTCTCAGCAATTTTCAAAACGAAGCTGTTTACAGGATATGCTTTAAGATGCATGTGCATTTAATTAAAACAAGTGACCAACATATGGCCTGTGGGCCAGATTTGACCCACACAACAATGTCATCCAGCCCATGGGGCTGGAAATTTGGCAGTGTAGCAAGCAGTGGTAGAATTGATTGCTATGGCTCCCAAAGCTGTGGCAATTAATACTGCCACTGCTCATCCTCCTATCAAATTTCCAGACCTATTGAGAGCCTCACAGGCTAGATCCAGTGTGTGGAGCTGTGTCATCTGGCCTGCAGGGCTGGAAATCTGACCTTGGGAGAAGTGGTGGTTGCTGCAGGTCTGGGAGCTGCAACAATTAATGCTACTGCCACCAAATTCTGGCCTGTCAAGCCAGATGATGTGCCCTTGTGCTTTGGATCCTGTCCATGGACTGGCCCTGTGCTGTGGATCTGGCTTACAAGGCTGGATGAGTTGGACACCACTAACTTAAAAAACCTGCAGGCTTCTGTAGCTCTTTAGATGTGAACAGCTGGATTTAACAATATTTTCTACTGTATGCTTTCTCAGTACCCCAGAAGGGAAAAGCATGTTATATTCATTCTACAGAACTCAGAACATTAGAGGATTGTGCCCAAACTTTTAACAACAACAACAACAAAATCACTTTAGGTAGAAATCATGCATGGGGAATTTCAGCATGTAAGATGAATATTTCATAATGCTAGGTATAAACATGAGAAGTAAAGACTTAAAAGGAAACCGGCAAATTTAACCCTGTAGATGCTACCAGGTGTTAATAATATTTGAATTACTTTCCAGTCGCAGTAAAAATACATTATACACTTTTTACTTTTTGCTGGAAAATAGAATAGGTTAATAAAGCATTAAAAAAATCGCAAAATAAAGCAACAAGTGATGAACTGAACAACTGAATGCCTAAGTTAAGGAGAACTAGTACTTTTCCTCATTCTCAGAGTGGTCCTGAATAGCCATCCTTTGCTTTGAGAGCTCAGCAGGGAGCGCAGCAGCTTTGGCATCTGAAGTAGCCTCTGTGTGATACTATTATGGGTCTTTACTCCATTTTCATTGCCAACGATAGAAAGATAGCATTGTTTTGACTGCTGGGGGGTATAGTTTCTCGGTTTTAGAAAGATCCAGAGGAGGAAGAAGTGAAGAGATCCTAGTTTTGAATTGAGGAAAGACACAACAATTCGGAAAAAGCTGATCTTGCAGGGCCAAGTGCCAACACATGGAGAGAGAGAGAGGGAGAATACATTTGGAAAGGAGCATCTCGGCACAGACTGTCTAGGAATGTGACAGAGCAGCTCTTACGGACCATTTCCTAAGGGGATCCAGCTCCATCTGATACTGATGATAGTGGCTATAGTACAGGATATTCATAGCAAAGTCGGTTGATGTGGGTTTTTGTTTCCTTTGCCCTTAGAAATCTTTCTGGCAGCAGTGCCGCCCTGATGTAATGTGTTACTTTGTTATGTACCTCACTGCCTGCTTCTGACAGGCTGGGCAGTCGCTTTTCTGCTGGCAACTTTCTTGCCCAGATAGTTTGAAGTAGAGCAAACAGAAATTGTCCACGGTGTGCAGAGGTAATTGGGCTCATCTAGAAAGAATAAAAAAAGATAGTAAAAGACAGGGAGCTGGTGAAAAGAAACCTAGGCATTGTGTCAGGACTTCTTTTTTTAATTTTAGGATCGATTCAGAGAAAGCCAGCATCAGTGAAAGTAGGAAGGTCTGTCTCATTCCCATTGGGTAGCTACCTGATTCAATACATAATTCTCTTACCATTTTATAATCATCAAGGCTAAGTGACCAAGATTTGTTGTCATGGGGCTAGTCTCTCTTTTCAGTATGCTACTGACTTTCAGTGTAACCACCTCTTTTTACTTAGGTATGCTACCTACAAAATCAGATTAATGCTGCTTTCCCACAGTGGTAGACTGTCTCAGATGCACAGTTGAAAAATGCAAAGCATGCATTTTTACTTATTTAGTCCTTTCAATCGTGCTACTTTTAGTGTCTTTCATGTATTTGCATTGCTCCAGCATTTATGAATAAGCACAATTAATTTCGTAATAAAATAAAAATTGTCATCCTAAATTGCATCCAAATAATCCACTTAAAACCAGTTATCTGTATCAGCATGTTAACTGTCACTTACATAAGCCATGTTTAATTTTGATTTATGATTTGATATTGATTTTTTTTTCCCTTCCTTCAAGTGATAATATATTCCAACCCTCCTACTGATACTGAGATTCCAAATACAGTAACAGGGCAATACATTTATTTACGCTTGTTTTTGCCAAGCATCCAAATCAAATACTTCTTTGTAAAGACAATAAGCAAACTTAAAATGTACCTGCTGTTTAACCTGTTGCCATTCTAATGCATTCATAAATCACATAAATCAGGGGTGTCAAACTCATCTGGCCCTGAGAACTGGACACCATGTTGCTTCAGGGGCACGTACAGAAGAATACTGCATCTCACCTCTTACTCAGTGTTCTCCTGTTTATCCATCCAGATAGGCATCTCTCTGATTGTACATCAGACAGTCTTGAGGAAACAATTGGATAGATCTATACTATTGCATTCTTTTCTGGAGATGAGTTTCTAACTATATCTATGGCAGACAAGGTTCTTTGGATGAATCTGATATCTCAGCAAGTTTTCAGGTTTAAAAACCCTTCATCAGGCTGAGGAAGCAGCTGCAGTTGGTGTGTGCTCTTCCAGGAATCAATGGTGTCAACTGAAGCTGCTTCCTCAGCCTGATGAAGAGTTTTTAAACCCAAAAGCTTGTTAAGAAAAATGTTTCCAACTACTTAAGTTGGTCTAATAAAAGATATCAGATTCACCCAAACAACATTGTCTGCCTATGTCCTTAGACCAACACAGCTATAACCTACACCCCTGTAACTATATCTATGGGCTTTCACATTGCAATGGCATGTACTGGAAGTGTTCACAAACCTTCAGCATCTGAAGCTCGTCTGCCCAGTCAAAGTACCATGCTAGGATGTACCACAGTAAAGTGCTCCTGTTCTGCATGCTACTCAAAGAACATGCAATGTAGCTGTTTGAGTACAGCACTGGGCACATGACAGCAAGCATTTCCAAGATGAACTTATTGATTCATGCCTAGCATCATATTAAGGTGGCTACATTATTTCTGTTTTCTAGTGTAGGGCACATATAGTGGGCTCACTGTCCTTCATTGCAGCACCCATGACAGACTGCTGATGCTGTACACATGACCCTGCAGACAGTGTGCAATTCAGCACTTGTAATCCTTATTTCTTGTCTCCCTGGCATCCAATTCAGTGTCCTAGCTACTGGTGTCTCAAGGTCAAGTGTTTCAGTGAACAGTTGTAAGAAGAAATGGCCCAGATGTAATAACCAGAGGAAAAGTATGAAAAAGCCCATGTGTTTTTCTTAGGAGGCGCTGAAGTCTCCACTTTAGGGAGATTATACCATCTTGTGTAGCACATCCCAGATGGCATCAGCCAAGTTCATGCCTGAGAAGATAAGTTTGTATGTTTGGGGCCTGCCATGGCAGAAAAAAATAAATTTATTGGAGAAGAGAGTACTTATAGCCTCTAATCAAATAGAATTACTGTTATAGTAGGCCCTTTCACTACAACCAAAGATGCAACAAAAATAGCACATAAATATTACCAGCTGAGCAACATAATGTAAAGAATAGGAATTTCAGGCAAAAACATCCAGACCACATTTTAACTTCACTTAAGTGATCTAATTGGAAATCTAAAGCTCTAACATATTCAATTGGAAACTGTGTCCAAAAAAATGAGAGCTATGGAAATACTTTATTTTCTTTTTTGGTATTATTTATATTGTGAAGGATGGTGTGAATTATGACTTCAGAGAAACTGCACCAGAGCAATGTGACTATTTTCTTGGCACATTTCTTATGTCAAAATGCATATAGGAACTTGCAGGAAGCTGAAAGCTAGGGTACTGCCCTTATCTCATGCAGGGCTTTAAGAAAACAGTAGTCAGCACATTCATTAATCAAACATTGCTCCAACATTTGTGGTCTGACCTGTAGAAATCGAGATACCACTTAACTGGAAACAATGTCAGCAATATTTGAGGTGTGGAATAGTACTTCAGTGGAGAAAACATTTGGTTTGCTTTGGTCTACTGGATTTAAGAAAGTAAACTCCAATCCCTTCTCATTTGCCCAGGGAGTCGGCCTATACTTTTTCCCTATGGCTGGATAGGTATCTCTTTCATGGGTAGCTATTTGTAAAATATTTCAGAGGGTGATGTTGGTGTGTAAGCTCTGTAGCAACAAACTTCACTGACAGATGGGACACTGTAGTTCAGGACAGAATGGCCGTGGCCCCACAAGCAGGGGCATACAGTTGCCACAGGGAAAAAAGCAGCAGCACAAATTCATGCTGCTGCTTTTTGCCCCAGCACAAGCCCCTGCACATGGGATTAGCATGGGGAAAAAAAATCTGGGTGGGGTAGGGTAGATTGGGGCCTACAGGATTCTCAGCTCAGAACCTGAGCTGGCCCCAGCAGCCTTACCTGGATTCCTGGGAGTCTCCCAGGGCTCCAGTGGTGGCAATTGGGGTGCATGGAGCCTGGCCATTAGTTGGAGCATGGCTCTTGCCAGCTAGGCTCCAGTTTCTGCCACACACTGGCTGCCACCATTTGTGTTGCCCTGGTTTTTACTGGTATGTTTTTTTTTGTCATCAGGATCACCACAATTTAGCAGTACAGTAAACCACACATGCACACTCATCTGGATGCAGCCAGTGAGGTGTGCAGGAGCTCAGGTCACAGGCCAAGAAAAAAGGGATGAAGTGATCAGTGCTAATGGTTTAAAGTGCATGGGGCAATGGGTCATCTTACAGTTCTGCACCCTCCTCTTGAAGTGGCATGATAATATTGAGTTCATCCTTTTGCTTTGTATTGAGCAAAGACATCAACTTCGAAAGAAAGAAACTAAACTTTGGTTGCAAAGATGTATGTTTCCCATAGTGAATAATGGTAATAATAAAAGATGCTAATGCCTTTTGCAGAAAAAGCAAAAGAAAGAAAGCATCTTAATACTAAAAATAAATTAAGAGATGCAGTTTTCAGATCCAGTTCTGATTTCTAAACCAACTGTCTATTGTCCACCTGAGAATTCTGTCTTTTTTTTTTCAATGAGTGGAGGTACGCAAAGTAGAAAGGTCTCAAGGGCTGGAGACAGACATTCAAAAAGCCTAAGCCTGAGTTGATTCAATCTTTGCAGGTTAGTCTAACCTGGCTAGGCTAAACCAGTTTGTAACCAAACAGACATCCCCTTCTGGACTGAAAAAATGCAGGCACATTCCTGCAGTGGCTCAGGCTAGAAGCTGGGGGGTGCTAGAGCAGCCCGCCCTTCCTTCCACAGTGCTGAGCTGAGGGGGGGGGGGACATGCTCCGATTAGGGGGTCCCACCCTCCACCCCCCTCCTTGAGCAGCCCAGCAGGGAGCCAACACAGTCCTGTCTGCCTTTGTCCCATCTCCCACAGCATGAACCGTAGCCAGCATATGGTGTGTTAGCTAATGCTGAGAGGTGTCAGTGTAAACTAGAGGGAAGAGGGGAATCCCTTCTTGAACAGGGAGTGGTGAGGGGACCAGGAGGAAGCCAGGTAGGCCCTGATGTGTTTGCAGTCTCTGCTGGAGCTGCAGCCAGGGAGCAGAGGGAAGGGGCCAGTCCTGCTGGACTGGAGCAGAGAGCAGAACCCCGCCCAGCAAAGCATCTGGGATTCTGGGGGACTCTGATTTAACTTAAACCAGGAAGGGGTCTGAGACAGACATTGCATAACTTGGTTTGACCCAAATCACTTAAGTCTGATACTACATTCAACCAGGTCTATCTCAAACCAGTTTCAGTGCACTGTTCTGTTACAGGTTTAAACCAGTTTCTGATCACTTAAACCAGATTATGCATAATGTCTGTCCCTAGCCAAGGTGGCCACGGGGGACAAACTTGTCCTGCCTTACAGGCAGCCCTGTAACTTCCAGTGGTGTCTCTCATGCCGCAGGCTATCCAGCTTCCATTTTCACTGAGACACTAGGCCTTACAATGAGCCTATTTAGACAGCAAACCTTTAAAAAAATCTTTAAAAACTTGAACAGGAAAATTGTGGAACAAGAAATCATCCACAGACTGGATTCTGTTAAGTATGGCTCATGAAAGTTTATACTATATATGTCTGATTTAGTTAATCTGGAAGGTCCAATCCTACCTTGCCTTTGGATTTCAGAGTAACACAGCTAACTACCTCCCAGAAAAAACTCTATAAGAAATCATGAGAAACTTCCTTTATTTAGCTTCCAAACAGAAAATGAGTTGATCACCTGGGTGAAACTTTGGGGATGGAACTTTTCCATCATGGAGTATGGTGATTTCCACATTGACAAAGTATAATTAAAGTGCTGAAAAGTACATGGAGTTAGGGACAGTGTTTGGGTTCTTTTTTTTAAAGGATAATAATGTACAAAACATGTTTTCGGTTACATCCTGGCCAACAAGGAAGCCACTCCTGAGAAACATCCAGTCATGTATCACTGTGCCACTTTAGGATCTTCTGAATAGACTTGGCACTGCCATGTGTACCTATGCTTATAGAAATTACTGCAGACCCTTGAGTGAATCTGGGCCATAGTATTTACACTGGTATTACCTAGAGCAGAATTTGACCCAGTAGGAGATTAGTCTGCAAACCAACTCATTTAGTAAATGATTTGAGCTGATATAAAATGAGCAAATGCAGATTTCTGAAGGACTTCAATGATTTATGGCCAATTATAGAACAAGACAAAAGAGAACAAAAATCCATTAGATTGTTCAGTAGTGGGTTTTTTTGCATGTTTGTTTTAAATATGATAATCACTGTAGAAATATATAAAACCCCAAGATATTTCAGATATTAGACGTTAGACCCAAATCTAATTAAAATACTGGGGTTTAGGGATTTTTTAAACGATAATTCCCTAAAAGACACTTGATTCTGTATTTGAGATTAGAATTCATAAGAAGATGCAACTTTAGGCATATGTTTGATAAAATAATGACATACTATTTTATGTTTAATGCAGTATTAATACTAACCCTCATGGTACAGTGAAACTTGAGAGATTATGCAAGCTCCATATCAGTTACATTAATACTGTATTTCAGGGGTTGTCAACTGGGGGTGTGTGTACCCCTAGGAGTACTTAGAAAGGCTGTAGGGGGTGCAGGTGGGTGGGGATGGAGCACTCCCTGGGGCACAGAGGTGGTATCTTCCCCCTGTGTGTTTCCATACTTTGCTTCTTACCCAGGGCAGGGGGAGGGGCGCCCCGGGTGCCGCCAGCCCTACGCAGTACACCAGAGCACCTCCTTGCTGGGGGAGGTGTCTGTTTGTGTTTCTGTGTATATCTGTGCATGTGTGTCTAACTGCATCTGTGTGTGTGTGTGTGTGTGTATGTGTGTCTGCATCTGCGTGTGTGTCTGTGTGCCTTCATCTCTGTGTGTGTCTTTGTGCATGTCTGTGTCTGCGTCTTTGTGTGCAACTGTGTGTCTGTCCCCTGCCCGCCCGGTGGCAACAGGCACGTGGCATTGTGCAGCTCTTGGGCCATCGACAGCTGGGTGCAGAGTCCAGCCTGCAGCAGTAGCTGCCTCTGCCCCACGCGCAGATCTGGGGGCACATGCTCCCTGGGCCTGTGCTGGGGTGCGCGCAGCGGCAGCAGCCACCCCACTCCAACACCCCCTGGATGAACTGCTCTTGTGGCTCCATCCCGCACTGCATCCTGGCTGTGCAGCGCCTACCTCTGCCCCAGGTCCAGCCCCACTCCCTCCCTCACCACAGGGGCCTTGATCTGCACCCCCACTAAAAACAAGAGAAAAATATAAAGGGATACATGAGGTGAAACTTTGAGACAGAAGGGCTACACTTGTTAAAAAAGGTTGAAAACCCCTGCTGTATTTAATCAAATGGTGTCAACTTAGCCTTCAGTATCACAAAAAACAAAGTGATTGGCTGTAGGTATTTCAAAGATCTATGTTCTTGTATTTTTTGAGCAGTTATAAACTTGTTCAGTATGGTTAGGAAGCTGGAGTAGCTCCAGCAAGAATCTTTTCTTACTTTTTAAAGGCTGAGTTATCTCTATAACTGCTTCAGAAGCATTTGAACATGTTACCATAGACCCAGATTTTAACGATGATACAGAAAAAATAAACCTCTTTAAACATACTTATTTTAAAAAGGCAGTTTTAAGGAAAAAGGCTAGCATTATATTAAAGCCACCAGACTGAAAATCAGGACCCATTCTCACCTCTGCCACAGATTTGCTATGCAGTTTCACTTTATCATTGCAAAGGGCCTCTATGTAGCACTTAACAGAAGAGGATGCAAAGGGCCTAATATTGCTGTTTCTTAGCCCTACCCACATTGTTATAGTCATAAATGCCAGAGCTGAAGAATGAGGGCTTCTCCATACACTGGGGACTGTACTTTACATGTCATATCATTCACCAGCACTGGCCAACTGCAGGGGCAGGGAGCAAGCTGTGTTTTTCTAAAAGCGTGGCATGGTGATGGTGTTTCCCAGTACTTCTGGAAGTCATTGAGCTCTTCCGGGCTGTGGCTGTGCACAGGGTCTCTCCCCAGAGCTGTGTCCTTTTCATGTTGCTGTTCCTCAGCTTCCCATCTGTAAAGCAGGGATAACAACATTCAACTACATCACCAAAGTGATTGATTGTTATATAGTGCTCTGAGATCCTCACTGGGAGAGTACTATACAAGTGCAAAGGATTTTTAGGTAAATTTGAAAATAATAAAAGGACCTAATTTAACAATACATGTGTGAGTATGAGGCTATGATATGTGTATTTCAGTGATGGAAGGATGGATTACTTGCGAATCCAAACATTCACAACAGATCTGCTTGGCTTTTCCATGGCAGTCAGACTTGAAGAATATGCACTGAATTCCTGATAAAGCTTTCAGCAGCTTTGCTTCACATGTCAAACTACTGTAACCTGCCCTTCTGTTATATAGGACATACTTGGAGTGGCACAAGTGGTAATTTTAACATTTTCCACCTTTCTTTTTTCCCCTCTGTCCCTCAACTTGTCCTGATATGCGTTTTTTTTTTTTTATCTTGCTTTTTCGGAACGTGTGTAGCATAATTATGGCAACTGCTTTGATTGTGAATAGTCATTGACCCCTGTTGAAGAAGCACTTTGTCAATCACTGAAAATGCATCACTTAGCGCTGTTGGATTCATTGACTTTTTATCCAACTTGAGACCCCTGCGGTTTATGAAATGGTATCTGCAATAATTTCCCATGCTTTTGACCTATGTCAACAGCTACTTTATCCTACCATCTTCATCTATTTTTATGTGCAGACTGACTGTTGGCAGTGACAGCCTAGGATTACTGTATAGAGGTTAGAAAAAAATGCTTGTTTTCTAAAACTATGAAATTTTTAAAGTATTACTTTTTCAAAATAACTTGAAGAGCTCACTAAGATTTTTTAAAATCATGTATGGTATGCATAACACCTTCTAAAACACTAAATTACTGATGATGGGTAGCGCTGAGAAATAAGATATGAGTATAGACCATTATGTCCCGAATATTTGATGTACCGTTAGAATGTGAAGTACAAGCTGAGGATGCTTCTGGGCAGTGCTAGCAGTACAAAACTTAAATACAATTTGTGACATAGAAAGTAGACACCATTATATAATGCTTTAGAAGAGCATATGACATCTATTTAGCATGACCTGTTGAAGCAATTCTAGGATACTTATTAATGTCCTGAAGGGGTCCCACCACATATTCATTCTCTATTTCTTTCCTTAAAAGTCTTCTGCCACCTTTAGTTCCAACCTCACTTCTATCTTTAAGTCAGTGTAGGTGGCAAATGCTATAGTGTGTAACTTAAGTCTTACTTGGACAAACCTCCTATTGAAGTTAGAAGGAATTAAAAAGTTTTGGGTGAAAATATTGGCCCTAAGATGACAAAAATATATAGGTTAAAATGTAACTTTAAATTTTCTAAAAGATTCCCCATGCCCTGCAGCAGGGGTGGCAATGCGGCGGAAGGGGCGGAGGGATGCCCCAGACGCAGCCGGAGAAGCAGTGGCCCAGGCCATTCAACTGGCATATTTTGTTATCCGGCATCCCCCATTCCTGGGGGATACCAGATAACAGAGCTTTTACTGTACTAGCCTGCGGCGGAATTTTTTCATGTGCAGTGCATTAATAGTCAGATATAGACATGCCCACTGATGTAAAGCATAATCCTTCGTTGTGGTTATTAACAGGAATACTAGTTTCCCCTGACTGAAAAAAACCCCCAAAAACAAATCGCAAATTCTCAGATAAAAATCTCACATCCGTGATTAAAATGAAAAGTCATTCTATACGTAGGTATCATTTGAACACAATGTTTTATTGATATATTTACAATTTTAAAGCAATGTGGAAGCCTATTAATGACTCAATCACTATAATAATTTAATAAATTCTCAATACCTTTAAATTTTGGTACTTGATTTTGGATTTTTTATCATAGAAAATCAGAGCTCCTCTGCCTCCTAGCTCACAGAATGCAACTCCAGAAATCCACTTTGTTCCTTATGGAAAACAGAAAATCCAGATCCCTGGTTATTATGCTGTTTTTTCTCCAAATTCATTTTTTACCTGCAGAGGGCAAGGTTTTGTCTTAAGCTTGTCTGTAGCTATTCTTTTTGCCTCTTGCATTAACATGTATTGTATCTGCTCAAAGAAATAATTCCTGTCGACTACATATTTCTAATGTGAATGGAAACCTATAAAATATTTTTCAAACATCCCTATCTGGCTGTATTTAAAAAAATTATAATGCAGAATCTTCAAGGACAAAACAGTGCCTCATGCAAATGGTTTAATTAAAATGCAGAATGTATATTAAAATCTTCAGTGTTTTGGTAAACTTCTTAGAAAGCTACATTGATGACAAAAATATGGGTTTCTTTTTTCCATTTAATCATTGCATGTTAGTACTTTACAAATTAAGAATTAGTTTTTTCCTCTCTTGCCAACACCTTTTCCTCAATCTTTTTCATTTTCGCTAGCTGTTTAATTAGTGAAGATTTTAATATAGAAGACAACTTTTGGGGGGCATTCCATTGAATGAGTAAGAAGAAAAAATTGAGAAAATAGCTTTGTTTTACATAAAGATAAAATGTAGTTGTTCTCTTTAGCCCCTTAAAATAAAACCTGCCAGCCTAGATTAGCTTAGAGCAGGTTTTATTCAATGGCATTGATTACGTGCACAGCTATGAACAACCGAATTGTCCACAGAACCACCCCGTGAGACTGGAAATGATGATTTTTTTAAAAAACAGTTTGGTCTCCAATCTGGCTTGGCTTTGATTTCTAGACATTCAGGAAATGGAACGTTTGCAGCTGAAGTCAATGGGAAAATGTGCACTATTCCCCCTGAGCTAAAAGTGACTTTATGGAAACGTTAAAATGCACCTCATTGTTTTCATAGAATCTCCTTTTGGCAAGGACTGGGAATCTGTATAATCAGTTACTCCAGAGATTTTCCTTCAAAGGTTCCGAGTAAGAAAATGTGGACACTTTCTAAAAGAAAATATTTTTAATACAAATGAATTAGTTTCATACAGAATCAGACTAATCCAAGATATATCAGCTGTTGGGCAGTGAAGCACATATATAGAAAACTAAAGTGAAATATGTAACAGAACACTCAAAATAACTGCTGAGTCTTGACCTACTCTTCAGTACTACAATCTTGTGATCAGGCACTCTTGCTTAGATTTCAGACCAACTGGCTAGCTTTTCCTTTTAATGTAGTAGGAAAAAAGCCCTATAGCTCCGTGGAATGTGTACTGAAGAAATGTCATGTTTCTATGCACCAACTTCTCTGCTAAGCAAATGAGTCTCCTGTGATGCTTTTAATTACACTCCAAATGTGTGTGTCAGTACATCCTCAATGCAATTATAAAAACTATTATACAGATCCCAGCAGAGGGTATTCGTTAAAAATCCACAGAGCAACAGTGTAAGCAAGACTGTGAGCAGGCACGCTATATTGGTTCAGATTATTCTGTCTCTGACATCTTATATTGTCATTTACAACTGTGCAAAGCAGATGTAGAGTGCATTAAATCAGAAACACAGGATTTCACAGCCAGAATGCACAGGTGTAAATGACTACATATAGCGCAAAGTAGTGGAGAATCAGACTGTATTGTGATAGCTTGATGCTATTGAGTCTTCATATACCCATACATGTACACACCCATTAGAAAATGTATACACATACAACTACATATATGGACATAGAGACACATATGATATATATAACCATTTGGTTTTATTGTAGGGTGGTGTATTCTACCACCCTTCATTCCAGGTTTGAGTCTGATTTTGCAAATTCCAGTGCTACTCCTGCAGAGAGCTTGCTCTAATTGACTTCATTAGGTTTGAAGGTACTCACATTGCATGAAACAACCAGAATATCTTTCCGGTCTAAGCCTAGTTTTAGACAAACACATTCTTTAAAATGCAAATGCTGACCTCCTTTGTTAAATGCAGTAACTTACCTGAGTAGGTTCTGCTTATGGTGCATAGACATACTGCTAAAGAGTAAGAACATGAATTTACAAATGAGCTCCATTTCATATATAAAAATGTATTTTCCAGCTAAGTAATTCTTTAGGTACACTGAAGTGGTGCAGTAAGAAAAGGATTATGATTGTTTGGACTGAAGGAATGTATGATAAGTGTTTTCAGTAATCTGATCTGAGACAAAAGTAACCAAGACAAAAGAAATTAATTATACGTTTTGAGACATCAATTTATGGAATGTACTGAGACCATGTTTCTGCACTTGTTATTGAAGATACAAACCTCCACAAGCACTATTATTTTGCCTTTAGTTCAGATTGTTAACGGTCAGCAGATATTTAATGCTGAATAGGCAGTAAACAAATACAGAGAACATATTTTTTAAATGAATAATAAACCGTTTGGCAATTTATCTTGTCAGAGGAAACCCTAAACTCTTCTCTTTCTCTCTCTCTGTACAGAACCAGGTTACTGTGGTTCTGCTTAAACTTGCTTCCATGTCTCCCAGTCTCCCTCACTTTGTATGGGCCCATTTACTCTAGAAAAGTGTTGCCAAAAAACATACCCACCATCACTACAATGGTTCTAACTCTACTGAGAGCTGTAGACTGAAGAAGGATAGCTGCCACCATTTTAAGCATCTAACGCAGGGGTGGGCAAAGACTGGCCCCTAGGCCAGATTGGGTCTATGGCGGACTCCATTTCCCAGCAGCCTCTGCTTGTGATGCTGCAGCTGGTCTCCATGGAAACCCCAGGAGCAGCAATGCTGTGACAGGAGGGTCCAGGCTTTCCATGGAGATCAGCTCCAGCAGCGCTGGCAGGGCATGCAGCTGGGTGGGAGCTGCTCCAAGGCTGGGATCTTGCAGCAGTGGTCTGGAGCCAGGGCAGAGCTGTGATCCACTGCCGAATGCCTCGGGCAAGGGTGTGCAGGCAGCAGATTGCGGCTCTACCCTGACTCTGGACCACATTGTCACACCTGCAAGATCCCAGCCCCAGCCTCGGAGCAGCTCTCCGCCCAGCCGTGTTTTCTGCCAGTGCTGCTGGGCCCAGTCTCTGTGGAAACCCCCTCCCCACATCATCATGGTGCTGCTGCTGTTGGGGTCTCCATGCAAACCAGCCACGGTGATGGGGGCAAGGGCTACTGGGGAAATGGAGTCTGGCTGCTGGCTGGATCTACCATTTTGCTCACCCCGATCTAACCCAACTTAGAGTTCTCTTTGTTTTATATGGCACTTACAACAGTAATGTCAGCTGTCACTATTTTACATTGGTCTTCCAATGTTGAGGGGGCTGAACCAGCTGTAGTGATGGTGGAAATTTCCTTTGTGCAGACTTAGCTTCTGTTCAGTCTCGCTCATTGTTTTCACTTTGTGAAACTCTTTTGGCACCAGTACTGGAGTCATGCTCCCAAATTACTTTGTGGACTGCGATTTGTAACTCTTCACCATGTCACTGCAGCTTAGTGCCTTTTGCTGTGAGTAGCTGAGTGCCAATGTTTCTGCAGTGCAGAAAGCAGAGACCCCCCCTGGTCTACTAAAAATGATTAATAGTAAGCAATCATAGCCTAATCTACAAGGATTTGGAGGTTGTATTTGTATAAGTCCTGAAAAGCATGGTTAGGTCTCCAGAAATCTCTCTTCCTTCTGATCTCAACATACTAAGGGAAGATTTAAACAGGTTCAAAGAAGAGGACCTAGTTCAACCAGTTAGTCAGAGGTGGAAGGCAGATAAGGGGCTGCATGGGTTGCCTTACAGGTGTAATGAGGGGCTGGGCTGCAAACTTGGGAGTAAAAGTAGGAAATGAATAGGTCTCCATTAAGGAGGTCTGAGTGAGAGAACTCTCTCCAGCCTGCAGCATGGAGGAAACATTCACTGGAAGTCTGGGGAATATCAACTTTTTTGATAGGAAAAAGCCCAAATTATTTAGCTGCAATGGCTGCATCCAGATGAACGTGGCCATGCAATGTGTGGCACTGCAGACATATCTGCAGCACCACTACCATGCATTCAGCCATTCTCTGCACCACAAGGCAGCAATGCAGGGGGGTTTTGACCAGGGTAAAAACAAAAACCCTTGTAAAAAAAAAAAGGGGGGGGGGCAGTACATGCCACCCAAAACCAAAGCCTGGCCGGCTTGAGCCATGCTCCAGCTGCCAGCCAGGCTCCAAGCAGCAGGATCACCACTGCTGCAGCCCCAGGAGGCCCCCAGGACCCCAAGTAAGGCTGTTGGGGTACTGGGGTCAGTGCTGGCCCCAGCCTCCACTACCCCACCCAGGTTAATGGGCTGTGTGCCAGAGGGCACGTGGCACAGGCATTTCCTGGGGGCAAGTAGCCCCAACACAAGGTGTGCCACCGCTTCTTGTCCCCAGGGAAACCATCGTCCATGGCCAATCAGTCTATCCTGTCCTTATGTTTTGTGCTTACTAAGGTCTTTGGCTCTCTCTGTTGGCATCTGGCCAGCTACATACACTCTATTCATTTTGCATGATCCAAGACTTTGCTATGTCAGAGGTGCCTAATAATGATTAGCTCTCCTCCCTCTATGAATGACGCTCTGGAATGTGTAAGATCTGAAGGCAGTAGCCAACCCTGTAAATATTCCCAGGCTTGCTGAAAGTAAGCTACAAGATGGATTTAATGCCAGCAAGGAAGCCCATTGGAAAAGAGAAAAAGGACATGCTCAACTTTTCTCAATCACTTCCCAACAATACGGAAAATGAAATAGATCTTGTAGGCTTCTACTTGATGCCTCTTGACATCACAGGTTTCTAGCACAGGAGCTATGGCCCTTGGGGTTTCTCTGACCATTACTGAGTCTAAAGCAATGCTCAAGGAAGGGAGGTTCCTTAGCGCAGGGGGGGAAACCATGACATTACTGTGGTCCTGTTCTTGTACTGTCTCCTGCCAATCTATAGAAATGGTATCTTGTAAAACACATCACAGATAGTCCAGACTGTGTCTCTCTTTTCATCCTGATGAGAATCTAAAAGGTTTTAAGTCTCTCTGTTTTCAGAAGCATGGGGCACTCAGTTCTCAGTCAAGCATAACTCATGTTATAATCAGTTGGAATTTTGCCTGGGTCAGCATTTCAGGATTTGAAGTAGTTAAGAATGCACAGGTGAAGATATTCTGCTGCAAGCAGAAGCCATTCATATTTTTTCTAGCAAGTGTCTCTTTGATGGTACCAGAAAATAAAGATGTGCTCTGAAAGTGGAGTATATCCATGTCTCTACGTGTATATGTGCATACACCTGCACATGCATGGAATGCAAGGTGCAGAACACGTGACAAGCAGGCAATAGCTGCTTTTCTTAGGAAGATGTGAATTGAATATTTACAGTTTTACTGAATACAAGCAATTCTCCAGCAACAGGAACTGTCAGTGAACCACAAGCATGCAAGTTTAATTGGGTTTCACTCAGAATAGCTTACAATGTTCACAGTCACCCCAGATTCCTATCTGCTATACCAGGGGTTGTCAACCGGGGGCACACATACCCCTGGGGGTACTTGGACCAGTCCTAGGGGATATGCTTGGGTGGGCAGGGACAGAGTGCTGCTGCTTCTCAGGAGCAGGGCCAGGGTGGGGCGAGGGCAGCAGCACCCCTCTGCAGGGTGGGGAAGCTCACATGCGTTGGCCACCACTGCCATACACTAGCCTGGTGAGCTTCCCCGCCCTGCAGAAGGATGCTGCTGCCCTCACCCCAGCCCAGTGAGTTTTCACACCCCGCCCCCAGGCCCTGCTCCTGGGAGGCAGCCATGCTCCATCCCCGCCTGCCTGTATGCATTCCCCCGCATCCCCCTGCTCAGCATCCAGCCACTGGGGGTACTTAAACTAAAAAAGTTTGAAAATCCCTGTGCTATATACTGTGGGTGTCAGTTTTTATGGTGCCCCTTCTGAATGTGTTCACAATAGTTGAGGAAGTGTTTGACAGATAAAAAACAAACTTTGAAGCCTGGTTTTGACCTTAATCTTATAATTTGGTTGTATTATGAGTTTCTTCTTGTAATGTAACTAGTTGCTCTGTATCGTGATCATGCAAGCACTTTGATTTTAAATAAAGCAGAGCTCCTGAAAGCTTAAGGGAATGAGTCTTTATGAATAACACCACTCTGCAATGAGCTACAATTTTGTTTTGGTCTTTTCACACCACGTGGTAAGGTTGATTGAGATACTGGATAGACATATTACAGTAATATCTGTTGGCAAAAACTGACAAAGCAGAATAACAAAAGATAAGCCTTTGGAAATCCCATTAATTTCTGTTATGACTGACTATTAAGCTTTGTGTATGTAGCCAGATGTATAAATGCAAAATGAGGGGAATGTATTAATTAATGATGATAAGTGATGTTTTTGTTCAAAAAGATATCCAAAATGAATTCCTGTAAACAGGGGATTTATAGAGTTGTGCATGGAGGTCTATAGTACTACCTAAATTGGATCTATTCATTTATTAACAAAATGCCAAGGTAAGCTGTGCATTCCCACTACCAAAATTAACTCTAATGTTAGACTTCAGTAATAGGAAACTTCCCAAGATTTCATACATTTCCTGATAATCTCCATAGAACCCTAACACTTACCAAATGTTTTTCGTGTTTGCAGGTGGAATGGATACAACAGCAGGTGGGTCAAAGAAGGATAAAGAGGGATTATAAAGCTGGTGGTACTCAAACCATTCTTTTCAATGATCCCAAGTGGCAAAGCATGTGGTACATGGTGAGTACATAAAGCGCCATTGATTCTGATTCATGCTAATCATTGCTCTAAATCATGATTGTTTGGAGGGGGGCAAAGTAGTATGTTTAGAAAAACCACACTATCTACTCTGCTTGATGTAAATTAGAGAAGGCTTGTAAACTTACAAATAAAATGAATGCTTCCCATTTCATAGCTCTGTGGGAGCTTTTAATACATGATAAAAATTCAACAGTGGGAAAGGAAATGGGCATATCTGCAATCAGTCACAAGAAGGGAAAAACATATTTCTTGCACTGTCCCCCTTTATCCCTGTAACAAGTGGACATCCTGGGGCTGGTCAGATTGTTGGCCCATCCACTTGCTTCTGGGCAAACCACCTGCCTGACTTTCCTGCCATGCCTTGATGATAACAATTACAATGTTACTTAGGCAGGAGGATGCCCATTTACTTGCCTGATGCTAAAGGCATTACCCATGACTTCTACGTCCCCTTATTATGTCCCATGCCTCACAGGTGTTTCCTCCAGTGGTTTGCACTGGGACCTGAGCATTGGAGTCTCACCAGGACTCTCACTCCCCAGCAGAACTTGTGGTCCAGCACCCTCACCCTGGGTTCTTTCTTTACATGCACACACACTGGGCCTCAAAGCCTCAAATACTCTGGACCTCCAAGCCTGCACTTGGCTCCACAGGGGCTCCAAGCCCTGTCCCCTTGCCCTCCCTGAGCTACCCCCTTATCTCTGGCTCCAGGAGCTTCCTTAATAGCTCCCCAAGGCTCCAGGGGATGTTCCAGGTCCCTCAACCAACCTGGACCCTACCTCAGGACTCCTGCGAGCCTGGGCTCACCCTGCCTGAACTCAACCCACCAGGGATGTGGGGCTGGGATCAGAAGGTTCCTCATACATGCCTTTCACCGGGGAGGTAACTGGCCTGGCATTTCTGGGGGATTGTCCCACCACAGACAGTCCCAGCAAGCCACACATCCCTAGCAGGGTGCAATTTTCAGTCATACCCAGGACCATGGGCTTCCTCCTTCCCAGAGCCCCAGCTCTTACCTCCTAGGGTGTTCTGGGATCAGTAGCTCAGCCAGGTGTTGTTCCTTCAGCTGCTGGTAGCAAACTGCTGCTGCTTTGCGGTTCTGGGCCCTGCACTTGTAGGCAACAGCTGGGCCCTGTTCCCCAATCAGGCAGTGGTGCCTAATTGGGATTGCAGGCAGCTGCAGGCTGCCTTGCTGCTGCTGCTCAGCCCCTTGAAAGTAACAGAGCAGGGTGCTCTGTTACGATCCCCTTTGTGGTAAATTGAGGGCCTTGTTACATGTTGCACTTTGAGCTGCTCAAATGTTGATCTGTGTTAGTGCTAGCTTAAGTTTTGAGCAGTCACATGTTAAAGCTAAAAACCTTCTCTGACTATCCACGACCTACACAGCTGTGACTGGCATGGGCTGGCAAGCAGAGGAGAGACTAGGAGCTACAGGTATAAATTGCCACTAGAGGGCTGGCAAGCCAGGATAAACTTTATCCCTGCTCGAAGCGGGGGTGGGTTGGAGAGATGGGTTGCAGGGGACAGCGGGGGAGGATTGGTGGTGCAGGAACATGAAGCTGGAAAGCAAAGAGTTAATGGGAAAGTGGTAGGTAATGAAATGCAAGGTGGAGAGGCAGTGAGGATGGGAGAAGGGTGGTGAAATGAAGCCAGTCAGCTGCTTAAGGATAAAATAATAAGTAAAAAAAAAAAAAAAACCCAGAAAGAGGAAGTAAATTAAAGATGGTCTCATGTTTTAATAAATTGGAATTGGGATTGAGGGTTGCTGGTCATGTTTCCAGGGATGTCTGGGAGGTGGGAGCAGTGAGAGAAGGGGCTTTTGGGGGAGCTACTGCCCCTGCCCTGAGAAGGAAGCCCTAGATCACAGGGACCCAGTCTGGCCCTCTAACTTATTTCCCCCTACCCTATCCCTAGCCTCCCCTCCTGGACCAGTCTGTTCCCTAACAGCTGGCCAGCCAGCTTCTGCACAATGCAAAAAATTCAATTAGAGTTCAAGTAGATTTCAGGGGATGGAAGGTTTGTCCACACAGAACAGGAGGTTGGGGTAGGAGACACTGCATCATGGGGTGCTGGAGGATTGAAACTTGGGTGCCTTATCTCTAGGGAGTGGCCTCACATTAATGTAGCACAAGCTGAGTAACATGGATAAGAGAGAAACCTGTCATGGGGTGGCATAATTTTAAGCTATCTACAACACTTCCCAGAGACGAGCCTATGAGCTCCATTTCATCAACCTGCTGGATACTAGAGATCATGGACTAAACATAGACATTGGATTTTTGATACATTATAATCTGCCTGGCAACTGACTCCCCAGCCCAGCCTCTGGCTTCTTTACTTTTCATTCCATCCAGGAAGAGCACATACCAACTGCAGAAACTTCCTTAGCCTGACAAAGGGTTTTTGAACCCGAAAGCTTACTTAATAACTTTTCTCCAACTACTTGGGTTGGTCTAATAAAAGATATCAAATTCACCCAAGGAACCTTGTCTGCCTATGTCCTTAGACCAACACGGCTACAACCTAAACCCCGCCAAGCTACCTACCAGGTGCTTAAAACTAGTGTCATGTGCTAATGTGTGGACTGTCCAGGGGTTAAGAACTCCAAGAGCTGCTGAAAATTAACATGTAACAGGACCTTACTTGTATCCTGAAGAAAGAGTAAAGAGCTCAGAACAATACCTATGTGACAGCTGTAGGCACACAGTGCTATAATGAATAACTCCATTGGCCAAAACAGACTGCTGTCCATGTTGCTGCAAGCCTGACACATGTGCATATTTCTTGAGCAAACAATTTTTTAAAATTGTGATAGAGTCAGGACCTAGGATGGAACATCTTGTCTATCCCAACAGGGTTTCGAAGTATGTTCTGAATTTGCATAGTAAGACCTAATTAAAATATTTTGGTTTTGGGGTATAAAACTTGGTAACAAGGGAGAGACAAATCAGGCAAATGACTCAAGTTTAATAATAGGAATTTTATGTTTATTTCTTTGTGTACTGTGTTGAAAAGCTTGTCATGACATCATCCCTCCATGTCTTCAAAGATCCTTCCTCGGGACTTTGAGTTAACATAAATGTGAGCATATTAACCATTCCCCTAGTTATGAGACCAGCTGATTTCATGTTTATGCACTGTCCACCATTATTTCACTTGATACCCTTCAGTGGAATAATTGCTAGGAATCCTGATTCCTGTTCTTCCATGTGTACTGGCTCACACCTTCCTGCTCTAGGTATGATACCACCCGGGCTGGTCTAGCCTTTTCTTCTCCTCAGGTATTCCTGCTCATCTTGCCTGCTATGTCTTGTTCTTATTCAGTGTGTGGGTCTCTGAAGAGAAGGAGAGTCTGGTCAATGGGACATGTGGTTTTACTGGGCCTCCTGATTTGGACCTTCTGCCTAGTGTCCCTTTATTTTTGTTGTATACCTCTGTTGGACTGTTCCCTCTGTTGGAGTGTTCCCCATCTAGTAAGTCCTCTAGTGTCCACCCACCCCTCCGGTCAGTCCCCTCCAATTCATGCTTATTAATCCTTCTGGAGAAGCCTAGAGCCAAGCTTCTGGCTTATTAGGCTTCACTCAGTTTTTCTTCACCTTTACTCATGGTTGTTTCCCTTGGGTCTCTCCTCCTCTTTCTCCTCCTTCACCAGGAGCTCTGTCTTTTTCCCTGGTCAGGGCCTTTCTGCCTTCCCACTGCTGGGGCCCTTCCCTTATATTTCTCTAAGGGGCATGGCCTCCAGCCTGTCTGGCTCCCCTTAAAGGGGTCTGCCTCCGCTTTCCTATGATGGGGATTAAAGGGACCCCATTATGCACATTAGAGACCCCCTCTTCCTATCTCAGAAAGCAGGGAAAATAGCACATTGTTGTAAGTGCTATTACAGAAGAGTTTAATTTTAGAATAGACACTTCGTTTATGGGTGCTATGTAGAGCTTTCTACCCAAAACCAGATGCTTAGAATATGAGCAAAATGTTCCTAAATCTGCTGTATACAGACTATGTTTTACCTTTCCTTTCAAGAAGTATTTGTATTTCAAGCTCTTTATTTTGCATATTACCTTTTGTCTTGATTCTTTTTTGCCAGCCATCATTTTACATTAGAACATCAAAGAACTGCACTCCAATAAACCACATGTTACCACTATAGCACATTTTCTTTTCTTTTTTTAAGGTTCTATAGAGACTTTTTGCTCCTTTTTGATCAGGAAATATCTCGGTAATTGTAAAAGCTAGAAAAAATACCCTTCTGAATTCCCTTATATGCTAATACCCACTGATTAAGACCTCCAGAGGTCATCTAGTCCAACCCCCTGCCTGAGGAAGGATCATTCCTATCCAAACTATCTTTTATAAATCCATAACCTAATCTCCACATAAAACTACCCTCAAACCTGACCCAACACAAGACATAACACCCTAACCTGCCATAGGTAAAACAGGGGAACCATAGCAGCCAACCTCCTGCTTCTGTAAAAGGTTGTAAATATATGCTCAAGAGATCTCAGGTAGAGGGACATGCCCCCCACAACAGTGGAAGGAAAAACCTCCCACAGTCCATACCAATCTGACCATGTGGTAAAATTCCTTCCTGACCCCATATATGCGAATTAGTATGGCCCTGAGTGGAGGAGCAAGACCCTCTAGCCAGGAACCTCTGGTTTTAAGTCCTAGCAGGACCACTGGCACACCCCAGTCAAAGTCCCCAGCCTTGTTTGCAGTCAACATTCAATGCCTCTGAGGAAGGCTTATAAACACCCTGCTGAATGTAGCAGAAAATGGGCAGGGGGAACCAGCAAAGTTTAGAAGCGTGGGAAATAGCCATAGTAGAACGTAGTCATAGCTACACCTATATCATCCCCAGTCAGTGGATGTCTAACCTCTTCTTGAACACCTGCAGTCATGGTGAGTCCACAACTTCCAGAGCTTGTCCAGCTCCCCTTTCCAGTCCACAACTTCCAGGAAGAAGTTTTTCCTGATGTCCAATCTAAACCTGCTTTGCTGCAACTTCAAGCCATTGATTCTGTCCTACTCTCTGTGGCCAGAGAGAAAATATGTTCTCCTTCTTATCTCTCTCAAGTCCTTCTAGGCTAAGTACAGACAGTCAAAAAGTCCGAGACTGAATTGATTCAATCTTCACAGGTTAGTTTAAGCTGTGTAGATTGAACCAATAAGCAAGTAAACAGACATTCACTTCTGATTCTGGAAATGCGGCCACCAGTTTAAACCAGTTTCAGGCATTTTGAAATCACTTTATGTGCACTGAACTTCTGTTGTGTTACTGATTTGAAGTGGGTTCTGATCACTTATACTGATTTATGTGTAATTTCTGTCCCTAGTCCTACAGGCAAAAGGGAGATGCTCCATAGGTGTATGCATCACTGGTTATTAGGGCTGTGTGAGGCTTTGGACTGTTCTCTGGATCTGTAGGAGCTTCAAATGCTTTGGCATCCAAAGCAGCATGTCTGGATTGAAGTGCTGGCTTCGTTAGGCTTTCCAAAGTGGTTTGGAGCTTCCAAAGCACTTCGGAAAAGCTTCGGAGCCACTTTGGAGATCTGTCCATAGGGTATAATGGGGAAACAATGAAATATCTATAAGTTTGTTGTTTTTTGTCTGATTTGGATGAACTTTTTAGGGGTTGTGGCCTCTGCTGAGAGCATGGAGCCTGCCGAGTTTCAAGATGTTCAGTGCAGGGTTTCAGAGGGACCTGCACCCCAAATTCTTGAAAGCAAAACTCATGTTATATCTACGTGTTACAACACGGGGGTGAAAACTGCAGGGGTAGTAGCCCCTGGTGAGGCCACAAAGCCTGCCAAGTTTGAAGAAGATCAGTGTAGGGGTTTGGGGGGAACTGCACCTCAAGCTGTGGACAAGCAAAATTCGTGACATAGATGACCCTGTGTGTGTTAAGGTGCAGCAGGCTGAAAACTGCAGGGGTGGTGACCCCTGGTGAGGCCACAAAGCCTGCCAGCTGTTGAGCAGATAGGTGCAGTTTTCAGCCCTCTGAGCCTTATCACACACAGGGGCATCTATGTCACAAGTTTTGCCTGTCAGCAGCTTGATGTGCAGCTCCCCCCAAACCCCTGCACCTTTCAGCTTGAAACTTGGCAGGCTTTGTGGCCTCACCAGGGGTCACCACCCGTGCAGTTTTCACTCCACTGTGGCTTAACATGTACACGTGAAATGAGTTTTGCTTTCAAGAATTTGGGGTGCAGTTTCCCCTGAACCCCTCCACCGATCTTCTTGAAACTTGGCAGGCTTTGTGGCCTCACCAGGGGTCACCACCCGTGCAGTTTTCACTCCACTGTGGCTTAACATGTACACGTGAAATGAGTTTTGCTTTCAGGAATTTAGGGTTCAGTTTCCCCAAATCCCTGTATCTATCTTCATGAATCTTGGCCAGCTCCATGCTCTCAGCAGAGGCTACCACCCCTGCAAGTTTAATCAAAATTAGACAAAAAACAACAAAGTTATAGATATTTCATGGATTCCCTATTATACTCTATGGCCGGATCTCCGAGGCCGGATCGAAGCAGGAACCCGGTCTGGAGCTCTGGATAGGATCCCTGGCATCCAAAGTGGCTGGATCCAAAGCCAGATCGAATAGCTGCTGACTAGCAGGGGCCTAATGGTTATGTTTTTACTCTGCATGATTCTGTAGCAGTACAAATGAGCTAAATTGCTGGAAGTTTAATCTTGAGTGCAATAGTGTTACAGTTAAAGTAGTTTTACTAAATTTATAATGCTACAGGAAAACTTGGGTTAACAGTTATATCATACAACTACCAATCAATCACATGGTTTTATAACCATCCAAGCATTGGTTCCAGTTAGCCCAGTTGTTTGGTGTTCTACTGTATTAGAACATTCAAAGTTTCAGAATGTCCCTATCTTCCAGTACAGATAAGTGTATGTATTTATGGGTACATCACCATTTGGCATGGACAGTGGCTTTGGTATGGCCCATCTTCTAGTTTTGCTGGGCTTTCATCTGCTGAAAGACATATCACCGGCCTGCTGAAATATACCTTGTTCTTCTTCTCGTGTCACTATACCACATTTGACAATTTTGTTATACATCCTTGTGCCCGTTTATTGTTCTTTACAAGATCTTTCATCTCGCCTTGTTGTATTTGTCTTATGTAAGTCTCTGTTTACTGAATTTCCAGCATAACTTTAAAATAATCTCAATAAGTTTGTCAAACAATTGTTACAATATGCAGAAATCCTGTTTTAACTGTCAACGAAAATTACTTGCTTTCATGTGAAATCACCCTTTTTTGGCTTATATTTGTCTTTGCTTGTCTGCCCTGTTGCTAATCTTTACTGTAAATAGCATCTGTCTCAGCTCTGCTTTTCTAAGTGGTTTGGCTCCTGCCCTCATGAGATCACATCTCTTCCTGTATGATATTACAGCTTTTGATATCAGCTGAGGTTCTTGAGCTGTCTGCTTTCAGATCAGTAAAGCCATGCTTCTATCAATACAACATGGCTTCATCACTTTAGAACTTGTTTCTCTTTTTCATCTTACAGAATGCGAATGAATGGGTATGCTGCAAGGCCTCTCTGTTCTTCTAGACTTTTGATAAATGAATAAATTAAAGCATGTAGAATTGGTTTCAAAGGGGTGATATTTGTTACTTGTGATAGGCTGTTTGGATATCTTTTATGTACACTTATAACATTCCCTGGGTGCAGTATTTCTAAAATACTGTACTGCACTGAAAATACATGACGAAGGCTCTAAGTACTGGGAATTATAGATGTTTCGGTGTAGGCTATCACAGAGCCTGGAAAATTTCAAGTTTGTTTGCAGGAAATCTTTTCTCTTTTATCGTAAATAGTTTTTATTTTTAACATAACTTCTCTTCTATTCATGGATTTTCCCTTCCAAAGCTTCACGTTGTGACAAATCACATTGTGTCCTGCCTAGTGCAGGAGGACTGGACCTGATTATCTACAAGGTCCCGTCTAGCCCCTAATAATCTACAAATCTATGAAAAAACATTGAATAACCCAAATGCTGTGCTGGCTGTGATATGTGCTGGCCTCAGTTAACATTGTTTCCTGGCATTAAGAAGGACTGTTGTAAATCACATACATTGCTCAATGATTGATTTGTACTGCTGATGAAAGCATTTTATTGTTCTGTTGTCCACAAAACCAGGCATTTCTGACATTTGCAGAATTTTGGCTTTCCAGTTTTTCTCTGAAAAAATAAATCAACATGACTTCATCAAACATTTCAGTTTAAATGGACTTGTTTTTTTTTTCCCTTGTGGACAAGGATGCAGTTGAAGTTTGTCTGACCAATTCTAGTTATCAACTGTAAATCAAAATTTTCAACCCTTGAGACAATAGTTTCCTCTAGGTAAGGTAGAAAAAAAGGGTGTATGTATACACACACACATGCATACACACTTACATACGCATACACACATACACACACATACATACATACACACATTTTTATATAAAAATTCAGTTGCTGCACTGATGTAACAGTGCATTTAATGTACATTTTAATCTCAGCTGTAATATTTTTGGCAGCTCTCTGTGAATGCTATTTTATTTTGAGTTACATGGTCATGATGAGACATTGTAAAAATGTTTTAGAGTATGTATCTGATCTATTTAATTTGTAAGTTTATTCTAACTATCCTACAACCACTGCCCACAGTGACATACAGCTTCCAGTGAATGGCGGAAGTTTGTGATGTTATGGATCTAGAACAGGGGTGGGCAAAATGGCGGATTTGGACAGTGGCCGGACTCCATTTCCCAGCAACCCCTACCTGTGTCACTGCAGCCAGTTTCCATGGAAATGCCAGAAGCAGCAGAGCTGTGACAGCGCGGGGCCATGGTTTCCATCAAGACCATCCCCAGCAGCACTGGCAGAGCATGCGGCTTGGTGGGGAGCAGCTCTGGGGCCAAGATACTGCTAGACTTTGCCCGCCCCTGGTCTAACAGATTTGACACTGAAGTTATAAAGTTCTTGCTTAGTGTTCTTATCTAAAAACAGAACATGTTAGTAGGATATTGCTAGGCAGTAAATTCTTATTCCCATAAGGATTCAGGTAAAGAGGGGTGAAGAATACAAGTTAATATGATCAAAGACAGAATTATAAAAGAGAAGAGAAAATGAACTAAAATGGTTCTGGATAGCTAATATAATTTCTTTGTGGCTTATGGTGTCACCAGGACTTTTTGATTAAATTAGCATTTTGTTGTAACAAAAATGAATTTATTTGCCTAGAACTGTGATCCTAAACCTCTTGGACTCAAGGTACCCCTTGTTTGGCTTGAGGCACTCCTTGTTAGAATTGAGGCATACCTCAAACATGCCAGTTTCCACTTTTCACTAATTTTTTTACTACAAAAAGTAGTAGAGCATTTCTTTTGTTCCAAAGAACTGAAAAAGATAGCCACAGGTCAGAATGTTTCTAGCACTATAAATTCCTATTTGAAATCTCTGGGTTTATCATTCCAGTCATGTTTGCACACCAAATAGGATTAATGTTGTGTGGCACCCTGCACCATCTTTGAAAGGATCTCAAGGCTGCAGCAGCATGCTAGTTGAGACTTATTGGCCTAGAATATTGTTTAAGAGGAAAACGTTCTCTCATTTTGAGATGAGACATTTTGGCTGGCCACTTCCTGCAGCTGTGATGGCCATGGGGAGCTGTTGAATACTTTATTGAGAGAGAGATTAATTAAATAAGAGAGAAAGGCCGAATATTTCAAAAGGTCTCAAAATTACTTGAATAAATGATCTTATAACTGACTCAGCTCATTCCCAGAATATCCTCATATAAATATATTTGTGATTGTAACTATAATTACATTTGTTAACTTCACTTAACTTTTCTAGTTGAGGCAAAAATATAAAGAAAGCCAACTCATGAGTAGTTAATGCTTTCAGTCATTGCTGCATCAAAAAGACAGGATTTTAGGTTACTGGTTACACATTCGTTATGAAGGAACTAAAGTATGATCATGTGGTGACTTGGATTTTGATTAATGTGTAACTTAGTTACCAGTTGAGATTGGTACCTTTGGCCCTTGAATTTGTTTAATCTTCAACAGAGCTGTAAATTTCATTGAGAAATGTTGATACAAGGTCTTTTATCCATATACTTTGTCAAGCAATCACTCTGATTAATGTCATTCTCTCCCACCCTTCCTTTTCTTTACAACCCCCACTTCTGTGACTTTAATGATCAGGAATGAAGACATGGAATAGGTTATCTGAGCGACATCCATGCTTAGAAGTTATGAGGGGCATGACTTTGGATCATCACAAAACAGAGATGTGCGTTGCATGAGGTTTTCTCTAGAGACACATTTCAAACAAACATGTTATCTCTGTCTTCTTCAATGTTGACTCTAAAGAAGTTCCTAGAAAGTAAAACTTAGAAATCTTGATAATTGCTTTCATTTGGGGCCTGAGGCTGTGAGTTATTGAGCCTCATAAAGCTGCAGTGAAGGCAAGGGGCATGAAAATGTATTGAACTTCGCAGAAGGTCCTCTGTATCTGTGAGATCCATCCCATGTTCCATTATTGGAGGGATCTGCTTTTGTGTATTATTGTTCCTTTTTATGCCTACTAATGATGGGAAAAAGGAAATATATAAAACCTTTTCAGACAATGAAAGCTTAAAGACAGCAAAATATTTCTATTACCTTAGATGTCACTTCTGAGGAGTTTGTATCTAACATAATAGAATAGAAAATTCCTTGGCTAAATATCAAATGAAATTTTATTTGATGGTTTCTGTTCAAAACTTGATCAAGACTGGCCTGTACAGCTGGGCACTGATTTTGTTCAACTCAACATAAAACATATAAGGAATAACTAGAGACTTTGTTTCCCTATAATCTATGTCATCGTGGGGTTTGTAGAGCTGAGAGTCCAGTAAACTACTTGCAAGTAAACGCTTCCAGGTAGGCATTCCACGTGTGCAGGGAAGCAGGAACAGATTTGCTGCTAATGGCAGCAAACTGCCCCTGCTTCCTGGGGCTCTGCAATGGGCCCCTGCCACCACCAGGGGGAGCTCTAGGCTCCCCCTGGGTGCTAGAGCAGGGGCTGGCAGGGAGCACTGGACCAGGAGAGACCTGTCTCCTGGCTGGGGCTGGAACATTGCTTCCTGCCCCAGGGGGCTGCCTGCTGCTGAGGCAGGGACAATGAAGTCCTGCTCCAGCAGCAGGGAGCTCCTAGCCCTGGCTCCCCAATTAGGGGCAGGGGACTTGGAAAGAGCGGTAGGGGAGAGGCAGGTCCCAGCCCTCTGTTGCAATCTATTGGTAGGGCAGCTAGCTGCTAGCTTGCTGTTAGCCACCCCACCAGCGGATTGGGGAGGGGGCTGAGACCTACTCTACCTCTGCAACTCTTTTCAAGCCCTGTGCCTTGATCACCCAATCAAGTAATGGAGCTGGGACATGCTCTGACTGGGACAGATCCCACCCCCACTCCATGACTGTGGGGTGGGGGCCTGTTCCCCACCCAGCTCCATGAACATAGAGCTGAGTGAAGAATGGGCTCCCCAGCCTCTTCCCTACCCAGGTGTGCAATCACTGAGCTGGGCAGGGAACAGGCTCCCCAGACCCCACTGTCACAACCCAAAGGTGTGGTTTTTGTTTTTATGTGCGCTTTGGCACCACTGAATTATTTTCCCGCCGTTTGAAGCTTTCTTTGCAGTGTGCATTTCTTCTTTGCAGCACAGAAATGCACTTTGCAAAGAGTTCCCGCCATTTGTATTATAATTCGAGCCCCATTATTGTCTTGCGTGAAATTATTCACACGTGGCGGCTTGCTAGCCGTATAAAAGGCTTGGGTAGTTTCCGCCCAAGTTGGAGAACTCCAAGGAGAACCCCCGCAAGGGAGGACTCCACGAACATCAGGAGGAGGAGACTTCACGCTGTGTGAAGATCTCTAAGCGCTGCGGAGCCTATCGGACCCAGCGCATTTCAAGAAGGCAACAGAGGTCTGACCAGCCTCTAGCCTCTCCCCGTGGCCGTTCGCAATCCTTCGACGTACCCCTCTCCCTGTGCGCAAAAGGATCCACGAAGCCTCGACAACTCCGTGGGAGTGATCTGAATATTGTCTGAGTCCTCAAATGAGGATTTAAGCGGAGCTGTACCTGGGAAACTGTCCAGCCTACACTGCGACCATCTTCGGTGTAAGTAAACAATCTTGAATCAACCATTACGCGTCCGTGACTAATTCTAGCGTGTCGTCTGTTCTCTCCGATCCAGCTTGCCCGGGCTGCTGGCCACAGCACGCGCAGAGCACAAAAAGGGCCCGGATCGCTCCTGGCCCGCACACCCACCAGCAGGGAGCTCCCAGTGCTGGCTCTGCGATTGTGGGGCTGGCACTGGGAGATCCTTATCTCCAAGCCCAAGCCCCACAGTTGTGGAGCTTGAGCTGAGAGATAAGGATCTCCCAGTGCTGGCACCCTGGTTGCAGAGCTGGCACTGGGAGATAAGGATCTCTCAGCCCCTCCCCCCTCCCCCCACTCCATGATCACGATGGTGAACTGGGGGCTGGGAGACAAGGATCTCCCAGTGCTGGGCCCATGGTTACAGAGCTGGCACTGGGAGATAAGGATCCCCCAGGACCGGCTCCGTGGTCATGGAGCTGGTGCTGGGAGATAAAGAGCTCCCAGTTCCCTGCTCCCCAACTGTGATGGCAAAGTGGGAGTTGAGAGATAAGGATCTCTCAGCCCCTGCTCCCTGATTGCAATATTGGAGGTGGGGGCTCAGAGATCCTTGATGCCAGGGCAGGGGGACATAAATCCCAACCAGGCTCCAATGGCAGAGCCCACCCTGGATGCAGGCAGTTCCTGGGGGCAGGGAAAAATCTCCCGCTCCCTGGTGGCCAGCTGACCTGGAGCAGACTTGTTTGTGATCAGGTGTCTACATGAACGCTACTGCACAGTAAGTAATCGCAAGTAAATTTGCTACTTGCATTTGCAGGTAGCAAATTTACTCATGATTAGCAAGGTTTACTGCAAAGTAGGAATGTACACATATAGATGTACACGCTTACTGGGCATATCTATAAGTTCATTAATGTGCAGTAATTACTGCACATCTAATTTAGTACTTAATGAAGTACTAACTAAATGCTGATGAATGCCTTTTTAGTGATGAAACTGTACAGTAGACAAATATTACTGCACAGTTGCGTATTAGCACTGTCCATGCTGTGACATGCTACTGTTCAGTGTTATTAGGATACTGCATATTCTCACTGCATAATAAACTATGTTACTATGCAGTAAAGCATCTCGTGGAGATGCACCCAGTAATAATAAGAAGTGAAATGAAGGCGCTGGCAGCCTGAAGTCTCTTAACCCAGACCTGCTTTCAGCTTGCTCAGCTGGGCACCATATTCAGCGTTTGAACATAAATAGGAGCTTTTAGCAGGAA
>NW_005842363.1:1109769-1125903 GCF_000455745.1 Alligator sinensis
GGAATGATAAAATAAAAAGAACCAAGATATGAGAAAAGATGTTAATGTACACTAGAAGCGAGGCACTGTTGGGAGAGACAACGGGTATTAAAGCACCTGAGAGCAAATGGTGCAATCAGAATGTTTTCAGAATTGACTGAAAGCTAAATGATTGCTCTACATTGGACTTCACCTCAGCAGGTGAGGAAGAAATGTTGATTTGGCAATTATATTTTATAGCCAATGAAGGTGTGGGACTCCAGAAAGAAAAAAGGAGAAAACTGGAACTGCACTAACTCATGGGGAAAAGATAGTATTCCTCTGAGAAACAGCAGCATAAAATCATGGAACTACCTACAATATATATATATAACATAGCTTTTTAAAATGCTTAAAGAAAAAGGTGGCCAATACAAAGCCATCTTAAAAGTGGGTGCATGGGGGTCATCTTGAAAATGTATGTACCACTGAACATTTCTTAAGAACTGGGGGAAATAAGTGACAAAAACCATTAGAGCTGTAAAACAATGCAGTAAGTGCAAAACAAAAGCATACCCATTGGCTTCTCAAAAAGAGTATTGGGGTGATCAATAGCATGCCCAGGGGACTTGGAATAGGGAGGTAGATGCCGGCCTTTGCCTGTCTAAAGCTTGGGAAGATTTTCCCACCTTTCACTGTTGATGTTGTAAAAAGTCCAGGCCCACGATTAAATCAAAGTCAAAACTTTGTACAAAGCAAACTTTTTAGAGAAGTAAAGCTGCTTTCCCCCGCCCTTCTCTCATTGCATTTTCTTTCTTTTCCACTGTTGAACTTTTATTTTATTTTTCATATATTTTTCATTCATATTTTATTTTTATGAATCTCGGTCCTTTTCCATTTCCCTGCTTTCTGAAATCACAGTATGTTTATCCCAAAATTATGCTATGCCTGGCTTCTTGTGATCAGACCTGAGGAAGAATTTGAAATTGAAATTGAAGAATTTGAAAGCTTGTATTTGAAAGCTTGACCACCTGTATCCCAGCTACATAGTTGCTCCAATAAAAGATACCCCCCCTTAAGAAACCTTTACCTCTCAAAATTACATCTTTCCTTTGTTTGAGAGATTTTCTGTTTGATTTGTCTTCTCTTTCCCATTCTGCCTCTGCTCCTCCAGCATTATTCTTTCCAGACATGAGACATATGAGTGAATTTGGGGGATCTGCTAAATATGGATAAGTTGCCTGCAGAGTTGGCCTTAGGGGTGGGCAACATGGGCAACCACCCAAGGTGCTGTGGTCAGGAGGGTGCCACACACACACACACACACACACACACACACACACGTACGTGATCAGCCTGTGCTCACAGCAGTACTCTCCCCCTGCACCATCCTCTGTTCGATCCCCAGTCCAGGCAGGAGGAATGGTGCCCAACCCAGCCCAACCCTTACCTCCAGCTGCTGTTCAGGAGGAGCCAGGCTGGACACATGAAGGTGGGTTGGTGCCTACTCCAATCTGCCTGCCTTGCTCCTCCACACCAGCATTGGTACCTGCCCGCCTGCTTGCTTGGTGTTCCATGCCACTCTACGTCCCCGCTGGACTGTACTCTGCACCCCTGCCCACCTGCCTCTGCCTGCAGCAATGCCGCTGACTTGGGAAGGTGTGGGGAGAAAATACAAGTTTGCCCATGGCAATATTTTCCCTAAGGCTGGCTCTGATTCCTGGCCTTTTTGGTGGACAAAAAAAGATGGCTTTATATAAGGCTAAATTGTACCTCTCTAAAATGCTAAATATTTTGGAAGAATTAATAAGGAAGAAAGAGCAACAAGAGTGATGTCGTGGTGGGGTCTGCTATAGAACACAAGAGCAGGAGGAAGTAGTAAATGAGGCTCTCTTCAAGCAGCTAACAGAAGTTCCCCACTCACAGGTCCTGGTTTTCATGGGGACATCAATCCCCCTGGCATCTGCTGGGAGGGCAATACAGGAAGTTTTTGGAGAGTATGGGGGACAGCTTCCTGGTGCAAGTGCTGGAGTGGCCAATTAGGGGCCATGTTCTTCTTGACTTGCTGCTCATAAACAGGGAAGAATTTGTGGGGAATGTACTAATAGATGGCAATTTGGGCAGCAGTGACCACAAGATGACTGAGTTCAGGATCCTGAGGAAAGGAAGGATGGAGAGCAGCAGAGTAAGGACCCTGGACTTCAGAAAAGCAGACTTTGACTCACTCATATAACGAATGGGCAGGATCCCCTAGGAAGCCAGTCTTATGGGGAGGGGAGTCCAGGAGAGCTGGCTGTACTTTAAAGAAGCCTTACTGAGAGAGCAAGAACAAACCATCCCAGTGCACAGGAAGACTAGCAAGTACGGCAGAAGACCAGCTCGGCTTAGCAGGAAACTTTTCAGTAAACTAAATCACAAAAAGGAAACTTATAAGAAGTGGAAATTTGAACAAATGACTAGGGAGGAGTAGAAAAGTATTGCTCAGGCATATAGGGATGAAGTCAGTAAGGCCAGAGCACAGTAGGAGTTGCAGCTAGTAAGGGACAAGAAAGGTAACAAGTGTGCGGGCCGGGAGCAGTCCGAGGCTTTCGGGGGTGCGCGGCGGGCTGCGGCCAGCAGCCCTGGCATGTGGGTCGGGGAATTCAGCACGGCAGACTAGAATTAGGCACGGACGCATAGCGGTTGATTAAAGACTATTTTACTTACACCATAGATGGTCGCGGTGCAGGCAGGAAAACTTGCTTGCGTTGCAGTTACAGATAGAAAAGAAGAAGAGTGGACAAGAGTTCTAACCGCGAACTCTGGTCCAAGGCCGGCTGAGAGCTCTAGAACCGCGAGCCCGTCGCATCAACTGGACGAAATAACCCGAGAAGAGCTCTGGATACCACGATGAGAGTCCGAAAGGTGACTCTCCATGAAAGCGCGCAGGGAAGGGTACGTCGAGGGATCAGGCGGTGATGGGGAGAGGCTACAGGTTGATCAGGCCCCTATATCTTTCTTAAGGCACACGCTGGGTTTGTTAAGCTCCACAGCGCGCTTAGAGTTCTTCACAAGATGTGAAGTCCTCCTTCTCCTCCTCCACGAGATGGTTGTGGAGTCTTCCCACTTGGGCGGAAACCGCTCAAGCCTCTTATACGGCTAGCAAGCCAATCGCTAGCCGCCATGTGGGAATAATTTAGAAACAGCCAATCCAAAGGAGGCACTTAGAAACAGTGCCTCCTTTGCACTGGGGTTTTCTCTATGCAACTGAGAATTGCACCGTGCAAAGATAGCTCCTCGTGACGGGAAATAATTCTGCAGTGCCGAAGCACACACAAAATCATACCCTTTGGGTCATGACAACAAGAAGGTTTTCTACAAGTATGTCAGTAACAAGAGGAAGATCAGGGAAAGTGTTGGTTCCTTACAGAATGGGGGAGGCAACCTAGTGACAGGGGATGCAGAAGAGGCTGAAGTACCCAATGCCCTTTTCACCTCAGTCTTCATAGGAAAGGTAATCTCCCAGACTACTGCACATGGCAGCCAGTCTAGGAAGGAGGTGAGCAGCCAACAGTGGCAAAAGAACAGGTTAGGGACTATTTAGAAAAGCTGGACATATACAAATCCATAGGGCTGGGATATATACAAGTCTATGGGATGCACCCAAGGATGCTGAGGAAGTAGGCTGATATGATTGCAGAGCTGCTGGCCATCGTCTCTGAAACCTCATGGCAATTGGGACAGGTCCAGGATGATTGGAAAAGGGCAGCCATATTGACCATATTTAAGAAGGGGAAAAAGAAGGATCCCTGGAACTAGAGACTGGTCAGCCTCACCTGAATCCTTGGAAAAATCATGGAGCAGATCCTCAAGAAATCCATTTCTAAGCACTTGGATGGGAAGGTAATTAGGAATAGTTAGCATGGATTCACCAAGGGCAAGTTATGCCTGACCAACCTAATTGCCTTCTATGATGAGATGACTGGCTCTATGGATGCAGGGAGACCAGTGGATGTGATATACCTTGATTTTAGCAAGGCATTTGATATGGTGCCCTACAACATTCTTGCAGGCAAGTTAAGAAAGTATGGGCTGGATGAATAGACTGTAAGGTGGATAGAAAACTGACTGGAGCATCAGGCTCGGAGAGTAGTAATTAATGGCTCGATGTCTAGTTGGCAGCTGGTATCAAATTGAGTACTCCAGGGGTCAATCTTGGGGCTGGTTTTGTTCAATAAGTTGCAGGTGACACCAAGCTGCGTGGAGTAGTAGATATGCAAAGTCCTTCACTTAGGACGGAACAACCCCATGAACCTGGTACAGGCTGGGCGGCAGCTCTGCAGAAAAGGATCTGGGGGTCACAGTGGACAATAAGCTGAATATGAGCCAACAGTGTGCTCTTGTTACCAAGAAGGCTAATGGCATACTGGGCTGCATTGATAGGAGTGTTGCCATCAGGTCAAAGGAAGTGATTATTCCCCTCCATTCAGCACTGGTGAGGCCACATCTGAAATACTGTGTTCAGTTTTGGGACCCCCACTACAGAAAGGATGTGGACAAAATGGAGAGAGTCCAGTGGAGGGTAATGGAAATGATGATGGGCCTGGGGGATATGGTTTCTGAGGAGAAGCTGAGGGAACTGGGCTTATTTAGTCCAGATAAGAGAAGACGGAAGGGGTCTCAAGTTGCAGCAGGGGAAGTTTAGGTTAGATATTAGGAAGATTTTTCTCACAAGGAGGGTAGTAAAATACTGGAACAGGTTACCCAGAGAGGTTATGGACCCTCCATCTTTGGTAGTTTTTAAGACTTGGCTAGACAAAGTCTTGGCTGTGATGATCTAGTTGGGGGTGGTGCTGCTTTGAGAAGGGGGTTGGAGTGGATGATCTCCTGAGGTTCCTTCCAACCCTAATTTTCTATGACAGGATAATCAGTAAATTTAATTTATTTAGGCTGTTGAAAAGACCCTAAAAATTTTAAGAGCTGTCTTGCAAGAGACTGTTACAGGGATTTGGTAAATCCAGGCAGAAGCCAAGGGTATAGTTTTGTCACCTCTCATACTGGTTTCACTGTGAAGTAACCCCAGTGGTTGTCATTACTCCTGATCTGCACAGTTGTGAGTTAGAAGAAAATTAGACATAAAGTCCTGCTGTGGATGAATAACTGGTTAGTAGCTGATTGGTTATAGGACAGGAAAAGAAAATGTAGAAGTTAAATGGCCTGTTATCAGCATCAAATAGATTAATAGAAGGATGTGCATATAGTAGGAGGTAGCAGTGCTAGAGCCAGTATTCAGTGTGTAGAGCTGTCAGATGAATGGAGGGAGCATGTGATTGTTAATTTAGAGTAACCAAGAAAAAGGGAGGTTGATTAGGAATTCCAGAAAGGCCCAACAAAACTATATAACAACTGTCCCACAGTGCAACAAATAGTTAGTTAGCATTCAGGAACCAGATTACTTAATGCTTAATTGCTTAAGCGCAACAACATATTTCTTGACTTTACAAGTAGACTGTTTAGAGTAAGATTGCTCAAGTTTCTAGAAATATCTGGAAAATGCTGGGCATGTTCAGAGTTTTCATTTGGGTACTGGCATTATCATTCAGCCTGTTGTATTAGTAACATGATATTTATGGTGTGAAAGGTAATGCATCCTGGAATTTAAACTACTCCATACACATTGATGAGCTTTGCATTCATTACAGCTAGGTTGTTTGAAACACTTATACTGAGTGAGTTGTGTTTTATGGACCAGGCTGGAGAAACAGAGAAGTCACAATTGATAGAGGTTAGGGACAGTGGAGGAGATGATCAATTCTGGACCAGGGGTGGCGAATTCCACCCTGCACTGGATCCAGACTGTGGGGCTTTCTCTGGGCCATATCTGGATGTGGTGGGGAGAGCAGTAGTGGGGGGTTAACACTGATGTTGCTTTGTCCCCTGCTGCCAACGCTCTCTCTATCTCAGATTTTGGCGGTGAGCCCCACCCCTGGTCACCTCATCCCCAGAGGCCAGATGACATGTCTCCATGGCTGACATCTGGCCTGCAGGCCACACATCTGACAGAAAGACCTAGACACCTGGAGCACTCTTTGTCAGGCAACGTAGGAGATGAGAATCCAGGAACAAGATTTCATAAGCCGGCTATCAGTCCACATTGTCCTGTTCATGTCTTCATGCTTATGAAGAAGAGCTAAGAAAAACAAAATAAATTAAAGCTGCTAGGATATGTATGTGATAGCCTATTAACACATGCTGCTGTTTCTCCTTTATTAGATCCCTATTTTGCATACTTTCTATTGTCACACACCCTTTTTACAGTCAAAACCAGGTTCTTTTTTATTGGGGTACACAACAATAATCTATTTTTCATGTATCTTTTTTATGTCTTCATTTTTTTTTTAACCATTCCTTGCCTGTTTACTAGTGGAAGCATAACACCTGCTCTGTGTGGGATATGATAATAGAAGCTAACTTTAGGAAACACTAGATCAAGCTGTCAGTTGATACTCACTGCCTTATGCAGAGCAACAGCTAACATTTGGATTTAACATGTAGTTACTGACCGCTAGAGCTTATGGAAGCAACTAATTTAGTGATCTTAATGGTTTAGCATGAGTACCAAAAGACTAGAGACTACTATTCTCTTTCAGGCTTGCAGTTATTATACCCTTATTTCCTTCAGTACCTACACTATTGTAGGTTTCATATCTGGAAGTGCCAAGATTGGCTCATAGCTGGGAGTGCCCAGTGAATGCAAAGTAGATGTCAAACAGTATTCTGGCAATTATTTTCACTGAACCAAGAAGTGGTAATCTTAAAGTGATCTGCGTAGCAGCTATCCAGATAGATTTTCCTGCTTGTCAAAAATGAGATGGTTTCATCTCCACCGAAAACATATTTCTTTTTTTGTTATAAATCATAGTAATAACACACATCCCCTGCCTACTGCTGTTGATCTTATTTTCAAAAACAGAGAATCCACATCTTTTTATCTTTTAAAACTTATGTTATATGTTTTTAAGACAGCTGATTCAAGTTGAGAATTCCAATTTCGTCTCTATATATGTTGTATTTTTAAACTACATTTTCTGTAGTAGTTTTGATAATTAGCAAATAAAAGCCAATTCCATAAAATATTTCTAGCAAGATGGAATAAATATCTGTCCTTTAATTTTAGTTCAGAAAAAAGTGCTAAGAATAAGCATTAAAGGGTGCATCCAATTGAGCACACATGGGTGTTTCTTCGGGGACAAATAGCATTGGGACATAATTGTGATGCTGCTACTTGTCCCCGGGGAACTCCCACACATGCGTGCTCTGGCATGGGGCAAGTTGCACTTGGAGGGGTAAGGAAGGCTGTGGCCAGCACCTGAACTGGCCTCAGCAGCTTTCCCTGGGGTCCTGGGTGCCTCCTGGGGCTCCGGGTGTGCAGAACCTGGCCAGCAGCTGGAATGTGGCTCCAGCTGGCTAGGCTTTGGTTTTGGGTTGTGCATGCTGCTGCCGTGTATGCCACCCCCCATTTTTTTGGTGCAGGTTTTTTTTGACACTGGGATCTCCCAGTGTCAAAAAACACGTCACACTGCAAATTAGCATCATGACGAATACCTTCATGTGTGGCACGTGCAGTTTGTGGTGCCATGGATGGGTCTGTGGTGCAACAAACTGCACGTGTGCGCTTATTTGGATGTGCCCACCACGTGCAAATTGATTGTAAATTGCTAACTTGCTATTAGTGTATTTACTAGGGTGCTACACAGCATATTTGAGTTTTTGTCTTCCATGGCATTTCAGCAGAAAAAAAAAATGATTGCTTGCATTTACAGATATAAAATATTGCATAATTTTTTTAAAGTAGAAGTCATTCTCAATCATCACGTTTCCAGGATAGCTGTTTAGTCAAAATCCATGTCACCGTCTTTTCAGTTTTTTTAGTATCCTAGGGTGCCAGATTCACAGGAAGATTTTCTTTTGTGGAGATTACCATATGCTTTGCCACAATGACTGAAAAAGGAAAGATCACTCTTGTAATTCTAAGGAACTTTGGATATAGTATTTTCACTTAGAAGCCTTATCTGCTTTTCAATCAAAATGCTTTTCCCATGGCTTGCCTACCATAGGTTAATGGTTGCTTATCAGAGTATCTATTAAATAGCTAGTTCATGTAGCATTTTTCAGATTGACAGGCCTATACAATCCTCAGAGGCTGGATCATGGGCAGAACTGTACAGCCAGGGTGTAATGACGAATAAGAGACTCCACTCTGTGCTGCTGCACAGCCTGTCTCACCTTGTGTTTGGGTGCATAGGAAGGAACAAGCATGGTACAGGTGGGAAGGAGTGAGCAATCTTGGTTTTTCTCCTGAATGTTCCCAGCTCATGCATCATTATTCTATTTCACAGGGCGTAATGGTGACCAGCAATGTAGCCTTAAGGAATATAGCCATATAATATTCCTTTAAATAGCATCATGCCTATTGTTCACTGAAATGCCAAGGTCAAGTGATCTGGAATTCATAGTGAATGGTGGAGTTGGTACTCCAGAATTCCTGCCTACTAACCCTGTGCTCTAACTGTAAACCTGTGCTTCCCATATGATTGTCAAATGTCATGCAGTTGTCACTGAAATCAAGTGTGGCACAGGAATTTTTCCTTTCAAGATTTGTGTTCTCCTTTTTTAAAATAAATTGAACACATTTAAATCCAAGAGGTAATCTTTCAATGTAATCTACTCAGTGTCACTGAACAAAATGGATTCAAAGTGTACAAAGGGATTAAATTGCCTCTGCATAATTTGCTCCTCCTAGGGCGTGTCTACACTAGATGTTTACTGCGGAGCTACCTAATTTAGCTCCGCAGTAAATATCTTGCCATCTACACATGCAGCCCTATTAGGCTGCAGTAAACTAATAAACTCCGCAGCAGGGTAGTACTTGTAAATACAAGTTTTTTAGTGCACAGCAGTGCATGCATGATCCTGCTCATCAGGATCTGGGGGAACCTACCAACATCTAGGTTTTTGGCAATGGCTCTTTGGAAGGAAATCCTACAGAGAAAAAAGTAGGTCTATGCCATCCTCAGTAACTTTTAGATATAGGTTTCTTATATGTAAAGGAGAACTAGCCAAGTCAGATTAGTCTAAAAAAAAAAGAGAGAGCAGTGACAAACATTTTCTTCCTCTCAGACTAAAACCACAAATTCTCTTCACGTAAGTATGTTTAAGGGGGAGTAAGAAGGGAGATTTAGGTGTCTCAGTCTAGAAGTGAAGGGAAAGAAGCTGCTTTGCTTAACATTCTCCTCTGGCAAACTGTAAATTCCATCAGGAAGTAATGTGGACAATTTCAGCATAAACTCTTGCTCTTCAGCAAGCTAAGAGGCAGGGTAGTACAAGGTGCTCATGTGTATAGAAAGTCAGTAGCAGGATGGATCATCCCTTGAGGATGCTCAGTGATCCAAAGGATGTCCATTCAGATCTTGGGATAATGCAGTGGCCACAAATCCTTCCCAGTCTGCAAAGTCCTGCTGTCAGAGGCCAAGGGATGGCATCAAAGCAAAGGATGTTTCCTGCATCCTGATTTTCTTCAGGAGAGGGTAAAATAAGTCTCAATTTGGAAAAATTCAGAACTACTTTAAATCCAAAGAATGCAAACATAGGGACATAGGGGAACTCAAACATCAATGTACAGGCAAATTTTACACTTGCCTGGGCACAACAAATAAGTGCTTAGAACAAGTTGATTTATAAATAAGAATACACGGCTAACTGAGAGAAGGTTAGCTTGTATTGAACTGTTCAATAAACCCCCAAAGACAAGATTTTATGTGGATACAGTAAACCAGTCTGGGGAAAGAAAAAGAAAAGCAAAAAATGAACAATATGAAGCAAAAAAAAAATGTTTCTGAAATTCAGAAAGGATCAGGTAGCATGTCTGTTCAACTTCCATGTGTTCCTGTGCCTCCTGGTTTTGGCTGGATCCAGGAGAGGGAGAGAAAGAGGCTGCCTTTTCTTTCAGATCTGTGACCTGGCTATTATCAAAACACTTAGGAAATTTAAAAAATGATCCCAGTATGACCTTGTAAGGTTCCTGGACCCAGAGTCTGAGCTAGCAACCTAACCCAAACTGCTGAGTTTTTGGAAATTCATATACCACTGGTTAACTAAATGCCAGCTACATTAATTAGACAAACAGATGGGGGATTTAATTCACGTACATGGTTGCCATTAAAATGTTAACCTTTATGATATGAAAATTCTTAGTCTTACTACAGTATTTCAGTGTTTTAATACAAAACCTATAATGCCTTTGGGGGAGGAAAAAACCATTTGCAATTGACTTCAGCTTTTTGAGTCCTCTCTACTTAGTGGGGCTTTACCCCTGTTAAATTTTGTATTCATGATCAAGTAATATTTGCTAAATTGTAGGCCTGGTGTACTCTTTTATAACTCTGTAGCCTCTGCTTTTGGACTTCTGTACTTCCCCATTGCTTATAAACTGTGTGACCTCTAAAAGGATTATGAACCATTGCACAATTTCAAAGGGATCAAATGTCGTGTACCAGTCTTTTTAAACATTTTACCAAGTTCCCCATAAATTGGCCCATTCTTTTTCTTCAAGAAACAGGTTCCATAGTAATGCTATTGATCAGTGAGATACTAAGTAAAAACTGAAATGCTCTTGTCTTTTTCCTTCAGACTGGACATGCAGCCTATTGTTTACTATTGTTGGGTCATTGCTCTCTTCTGACATTGGAGGTTTAAACATTTGTAGGGTCCTCGTCAAAGAACTGTGATTATATTACTCAGGTACGATGTGTCAAAGGCATGCTACTAGGCTTGGAAGGTGGTACAAGCCAAGTAAGCTATATCCATTCATGAGGTTTTTCATTCTGAGGATTAATTCAGTGGATATTTTCAATGAAGGAGCTTACAGGGTGGCTGCAGTGCTTGGTAAACTTGGCTTGTTACTTTGCCAAGCCCTAAGTAATGTCTCAGATTGTCTCCACATTTGAAAGACTCAAACACACACTTAACATTTATCCCACAGTCTAATAGGAAAAATACAGCTGAGGTTGAGCAGTTTATTTCATTTCGGAAAAGCCACAGGAACTGCTTAACAGACATATGGGTGTGATGCGTCTGAGATTCTGCAAAGAATAGTTTAAGACTCATGTTATCTCCAGGAGTACAATGAGCAACATAGATTGACTAAAATCTCCCAAAACAATTATGTGGGAGGACTAGCGGAATGAATTAACTCCATGTATATATATTATTTTTTCCTGCAGCTAAACAAACACTGTTTTCCCACACTGTCATGGCTAGGATTTTTTGTATTGTTTGTTTCAGAAAAGGGAGCTCAGATTAGCATTGTCAGGTATGAAACGACAGCCTTGTACAGTTTTCCTTTTCTTTGTACCAGACTTACGATTATAGTTGTGCCACTGGCAGGTCAAGTTGTTCATCTGATTCATGTGCTGGTTTGGGAGGAGGAAAAAAAGGAAATATAGGGCAGTCAAGTAAAGCATTCATTGTGAATAGAACAGCTCTCACCTAGTTTCCTTTTTTTTTTTTAAATCCCTTTTTCCTTGCTAGTTAAATGCTTCCATCTGCAGCAGTGTAAGTCAAAGGGCATTAGGTTAACTGGGGGCAAGTGGCTGAATAAAGTAAAAGAAAGTGCAAGCTTGGCTTTCTAATGAGAAAAGGGAAAGTTTGGATACTGACTGGGTCACTGGAAAAATCTGCTGGTGAGGATGACAGCCCCAGTTTAGCAAGAAGTTAAGCACAGGACTAGATCTTGCTGACCTCATTGTGATATATACACATCTGCCTCACTGCTTTGTCGAGTTGGATGGATTTAAGCGCATCCTTAAAAGCCTTGTTGAATTGGATCCTGGATTCAGCTTCACACCCCACAAGCTAAAACTTGGTTGACTGATCACTGGCTTGAACACGATTGCTTGAATGTATGTGGCATTTTAGGATTGAATACTGGTTAGTTTTGTTGATTACTTTGTTTTTTTCTGTCGAGAGCCACAGAAAAAAGTGGTGGCGACTTCCACAACAGAAGTGTAGCTACATGGCCAAATGACCTCAGATTAGCACAACACAGAATGGTTATTTGGTTTTAGCTTTTACACAATTTTAACAAACAAAACCCACCAAAAACAAAAAAAAAAATCTTTTTTCTGTAGTAGCCTGATTTTCCCTTAACATATTTTCCTCTAATGTAGGTGTCAGGGCAATAAACTTACACCTGTACTGATAAGTAGAATAGTTTATTGTTCCTTTAGTTTCAAAATTCCATGCTTCTGCTGAGAGATTTGCAGAATTAAAATTCTAGAAATAATTTACTAGCTTCCAATAAATTATTATAATTATTTCAAGATTTACATACACAAGAAAAAATCTATTCGTTTGAGCTGTTACTTGCCTCTGTCTCAAATGAGGCGGGTATATGTTATTGACATAATTAAACATTTGCAAATAGAATCATAGAACTGAAAGGGACCTGTAAGATCATGAAGTCCAGCCCCTGCCTTGGGCAGAAAGTTATTGGGCTTGGACAAGCTCAACAAGGTGCCTCTCCAGCCTCATCTTGAACACCTCCAAGAAGGGTGACTGCACCACCTCTGTTGGGAGTGTGTTCCAAATTCTGGTGGCCCTTATAGAGAAAAAGTTTTTTTCTTATGTCTCGCCTGAATTTACCCTCTATTAGTTTGTGCCCATTGGTCCTTGTCCTCCCTTGAGGTGCCTTCCCTAAAGAGTTGCTCCCTTAGTTCTTGATGCTCACTCCTGATGTACTAGTAGGCAGTTATCAAATCACCTCTCAACCTTCTCTTGCTCAAACTGAACAGGCCCAGTTCCCAGAGTCTGTCCTTACAGGGCCTACCCTCCATGCCCTTAAGCATATGGGTGGCCCTCCTTTGTACCCTCTCAAGCTTATCCACATCCTTCTTGAAGCACAGTGCCTAGAACTGGGCACAGTACTCCACCTGAGGCCTCACCAATGCTGAATAGAGAGGGAGAAGCACCCCCCTGGATCTATTGGCCACACATCAGGTGATGCAGTCCACAGTTCTATTTGCCCTTCTGGCAACCTCATCACATTGTTGGCTCATGTTCATCTTCTGGTCGATAGTGACCTCCAGGTCTCATTCAAATGCTGTGCCAGCCAGTGGATTACCACCCATTGTGTAGTTATGGTGAGGGTCCTTCCTACCCAGGTGAAGGACCTTGCACTTCTCCTTGTTAAACCTCATCTGATTTCATTTGGTCCATGAATCCAGTCTGTCAAGGTCATCCTGAATCTTTGCCCTATCCTCTGGTGTGTTCACATTTCCCCACAGCTTGGTATCATCGACAAACTTAATCATTGAGCTTTCCACCCCCTGGTCAGGTGAACAGCTCCCATTTGATTTCAGGAATATCAATGTGAAGTATATATTTAGGAGTTCTGCCTCTTCACAGGTGTCAACTGTGGGCTGTCTCTGAGCATTCAGTAGGAGTTCCACAGTGGATCCCAATTTTTTTTTCTTGCTCTCTATGTATATGTAGAAGGACTTTTTGTTGTCTTTTAGTGTCTTTCCTTTGACAGAAACTAGTATCAGTATTTGGCCTCCCTTGATTTCCCTCTCTGTATGACAGGTCAAGATTCACAGATGTTAAGATGCAGATGACACCAAATTATGGGGTAAAGTAAACATACTAGTGGGCAGGGAACACATCCAGGCAGATCTGGACAGGTTGGAGAAGTGGGCAGAACAGAATAGGATGCACTTCAACAAGGACAAATGCAAGGTGCTGCACCTAGGGAGAAGGAATCACCAACACACTTACAGGCTCGAGGATAACCCTCTCAGCAGCACTGTAGCAGAAAGGGATCTTGGAGACATAGTTGACTCCAACATGAACACGAGTCATCAATGTGATGACGTGATCAGTAAAGCTAACCACACTTTATCATGCATTAGTAGGTTCATTACAAACAGGTCCAGGGAAGCGATACTTCCCCTCTATGCGGCACTGGTGAGACCACAGCTGGAGTACTGCGTCCATTTTTGGGTGCCATACTTCAAGAGGGATGTGGCTAACCTTGAGAGGGTCCAGAGGAGGGCCACTTGTATGGTTGGGGGCCTGCAGGTAAGGCCCTACAAGGAGAGATTGAGGGACCTGAATCTCTTCAGCCTCCACAAGAGAAGGCTGAGAGGTGATCTTGTGGCTGCCTACAAACTCATCATGGGGGGACAGCAAGGGATAGGAGTACCTTTGGAGTAACTAGAAATAATGGCCACAAGCTGACAGAGAACAGCTTCAGGTAAGACATCAGGAAGAACTTTTTATGGTAGGGGTTGCCAGAATCTGGAATGGGCTTCCAAGGAAAGTGCTGCTCTCCCCTACCTTGGGGGTCTTTAAGAGGAGACTGGACAAGCATCTGACCCCAGTGCTTATTCCTGCCCAGGGCAGGGGGGTCAGACTCAATGAACTGCTGAGGTCCCTTCTGACCCTAGTATCTATGAATCTATGAATATCTGTGAATCTAAGACCAGAAGGATAATTTGGGTTGTTTACTTTGACCGCCTGCACAAAGCCTCATCCAGTAGTTTCCATCTCAAGCTGACAATTTCTGATGGAGATACAGGAATTTTTTTAGAAAGATAACCAGTCTAGATGTAAAAATTGGGAGTGATGAAGAATGTCTCTAGTCAAGTCTCTAGGCAAGAATGTCTCTAGGCAAGTTATTCTAAAGGTTCATTACTCTTGCTGTTAAAAAGCTGCCTCTCTTACTTGAAATTTATTAAATTTTGCATTATATTTTGTAATGCCTTCTTCTGTGAGATTGAAGAACCATCTGGAATCATCTTTCCCTGAAGTTACTTGTAGACAGTGATCAAGCCATCTCTTAAAATTTTCTTGGATACAAAATGGATTAAGCTTTTCATTCTCTCTGCACTCTGGATACTCTCTTCCATTTTAATTGTTTTGATCCTGGAGGCATGATCTTATGTATGACTACACTTAATTACATGGTGTTCAAATGGGCTTTCTTCACCAAGTGGTCCATATCAGTCTGGGTACAGACACACTTCACAATTTTATTTGTATCAAAGAATACTGTTACAAAATGTTAGCTGTCTGGATGATTCAGTAGTGAAACAAGTGTAGCAAAACCATTTTATCTTTAACCTTGTTTCATGGTTACCTCAGTCAGAATTAGGGCAATTTAGTGAAGGATCCTGGAAATGTAATTTAGATTATAAGTAATGCATGCTCCCACACAGCAGTTCCCCCTCCCCTTTTAAAGCAGCTAAAAGTATGTTCATCCATACTTTTTTGTGTAATTTAACTTGTAATACTTTTATTGACCCTTCTAGTTTTGTGTCATCTGCTATGATTATCTTATCTTTTTTTGGCAATCATTTAATGTTGAAAAATGTAATCATTATGCCAATAATATATCCTTACAGGATACAACTTGAAACAACCCTTTGAAATGATGATAACCAATTACAATTATTTTCTCATATCTGTCATTGATAGATCAGTGTTTAATATAATATTGCCTCTATATAATTTTTATAGTGCCTCTCTTCATTAGAAAGTCACACAGAAATCAGGGCTTGCCTACTTAGTGACGCTGAAGTGCGTTAAGCTAGGCTGTGAATTGACAGTTCACTGGCCACTATATATAAACTTTCCATGTGGAACCATAGTGCACATTAAGAATGTTTTGTGGGAGACAACTTGCCACATTTTCAGGGTGGAGTAACTACTTAGCATGCACTAAGGCTGCTTACAGATATTTAAGAAAAAAACACAAAAGGAGCACTTTAAACTTGGCGTGCTCCTGTGCTGAACCCTACACATGCCCGGAAGAGGTATTACGTTAATTGGACCCAGCTCACCCAACATCTGTATAGGTTGGGTGCTTTAGTGGGGCTTTTCTGGCACTTTTATCTACTAGCTGATTGAATCAGCTTTGGATAAAAGCTACAAAAAGCCCCACTGAAGTACCCAATCCATACAGACTCTGAAGAGCTGGGTCGAAGTAATGCATTGTTTCTTCTGGTAAAGCATGGTTTTTGCTTCTTTTTTTTTAATTTCTGTAACCAGCCTAAGAGTGTCTATATGGGGAATGACTGCCGTGTATCCAGCGTGCTGTAAATTCTCACCCGCGCTTCCTTCTCTCTTCTACGTGTAGAC
>NW_005842363.1:1125934-1131741 GCF_000455745.1 Alligator sinensis
GACAAGCCCTAAGTCTTATATCAGTCTGTTATATGAACACAGTTATATTTATCAAACACACTAGCAAGCTATTTTGTCCTGCTGTTTAATTGCTATGGTTGTTGTTTAACATCTCAGATGGAAAAGAAAGCATATCTTTATCACTGTAAGGCAGAAATCTATCATCCTTCTTTTTTCCAAGAACAGAATAGAAATATTGGAGCCACTTCTGCTTTTCAGCATCCCCGCTGAGAATTATGCAGTATTTTTCAGATACTGGATCTTTACCAGAATTGGCATTTAATTTGTTTCTATTCTAATTTTTTTAAATTACTTCTTTTTGTCTTTAATTTTGGTACTTTACTGGCTATATTTTTTTGTTTATGCCTTTAGTTTCCCATATCAATTATATACTCCCAAATCAATTACATGCATTTCCTAGCTCCTGTTTTGTACTCAGTGGCTGCATCTACACATGTGCTTAACTGCAAGGCAGACTAATTAACTGTAGAGTAAAGCATCACTATCTGCACATGCAATGCAATTAGGCCACAGTAAACTAATTAACGGTGTCATAAGATAGTACTGTTGGGAACAGTACTGTCTTACAGTGGGGTAATTAACTGTGATTAAACGTACGTGTAGATGCTGACCATGGACGTAAATTGCACTCAGTCAGCCCAGCGAGCAGAGGGCCAGATTCCTGCCTGCTGCCTAGTCACACAAGAGACTTTTACATCCTCATGCCCCAGCCAGCCTCTCTGCCACTTGACACCACCACCTGGAGCCCGGGGCTGACCCCCTGTGTCCCCAGCTCTGGTGTAAACTGCTCTGCCCTGGCTCAAATTGCTGCTGGCTGCTGTCCCAGGTGCACGTGCATAGCCAGGGTGTAGTTTTCTCCAGCTCAACTGTTCTGGAGTTTATTGCTTCACATTGATTGCATGTGTAGATACACCCAGTGATATCAACTTATTTTTATATTTGCTCTATAGTTTATTTAATTGCTGTTTTCTCTTCTCTCTTTAACCAGAAGGTTTTTAATCAAAGAAGCATTCTTGCATATTGCCAGAATTGTATTTACTTGGTAACTAACTGTAATTTACTTAATGTTTAATTTTTGACTGCACTCAGTTTTGCTCATGATTGCTTTCAGCTCTGGGAAGATGGTTTAGGGCAGTGCAATTTAAACTGTCCTGTTCTACAGAGTGCACAGGGCCTACTCTATTTAGCAATTGCCAAGTTACTAATGTTTAAAACTTGATGACTCTGCATGCTTAGTAATGTTTCATTAATGTTGTTAATTCAGCTATCTATTTGATTATCATAATAGCTTCAAAGTACAAACTGACATGGCAAACCCTCCATTAACTTCCTTATCAGTGATTGCAATAGAGTAAATAAAGAGCATTTTCAAAGTTGTTTGCTTACAGATTTACACTGTGTTCTCTATGACTCCATGATCCTATTATGTTATATTGGGTAAATAGAAAATATTTTTGAACATGGCATGACACAGTAAAACAGTTAAAATGCTGAAACTGTCTTTATTGTACAGATACAATACACTTCTGTGATAGTTTACTTTCTTCAATTACAATGTCATTTTACTTTGTATAGTATTTTTCATTGAATTTGTACTGTAAAACAGTGTACACAGTTACACAATACAGCAATAAACCAGGAAATAATAATAAAAAAGTGAAGAAGGAAGAAAATAGATTTTTTTTCATGCCTGAATAAAAGAAGGCAGAGGGGATCCAGAGAAACAGTTCCATAGATAGGACCTATTAAAGTGAAGGTTCTGCCCCACTCCCCCCATGGGTAAGAAATTATATCAATTAGCAGAGAGAACACTAGTGTTCTACAAGAAGGGGTAGGGAGAAGATCACAACAGTAATGCAGAACAAATCACTGTAGAAATGCATAAATGATACAAATGTCCATGACCATAGAATTAATACTTAATGCATTTCTTGGTGTCTGCTTTACTGTGCTTGGATCTCTCTTCATCTACTTCAAGCCTTTTTGTCATCCAGTATCTCCCTCTGCTTTCCCTGATACTTATGATCTCTGAAAACTTTAAAGGCTCTTACTGATAAATAAAACACAGATTTTACAGCAGTATAAGAATGCAGTTATGGCTATGATTCATCTTACCCATGATTATACCAGTCTAATTCCTGCTCAAGGAACCTTTATCTTGGTATATATGTTTCTCATACAGTGATAGCTTTTTCTCGTTTCCTGCAGGAATCAGATAGTAAGATATTAACTATGAAGCACCTGTATATGGCAGTAACTACCTTCATTTTTATGGGGGTTGTACTGCTTTAACTATACTGGTGTACTTCAAAAAGTGTGACTTCTCTGTTGTCACCAAATTACTGCATGATGGGAAAGAATGACCTAATCACCTCTGCAGATGAAGGGAAGAGGGAGAAATATGGAGAAAATGTAATACACCTTAAAAAGGGATGTATCTTTGTTAAGTTTACTTTCATATTGTATACCCCAATTCTTTTAGGCCCACTTGTCCATAAGTTTAGCAAGTCCAAAGTCTCCTAATGAAGCAGGCCTTACCCCATGTCCAGCTTGTCTCCAAATCAGTACCCTTTTCTTGAAGTATCTGTCTTTCTTCACTTTTTACATACTTTTTGCAATGCCTATGTCTTCTGATACTTCCTGAATGCTGGGGTTCTCTTTATTATCATAATATGCTTACATACCATATCTGCTTTGAGTTGTCTTTTAGGTATAGTTATATCTCATGTCACATGTCCAACTTTCCTTTGTATTTCATAAGGGCCTTGGCATTTAAAAAACTGAGCCAGTGTTCCTATCAGGTGATCACAAGAGTAAGAGGGAGCAAGATATAACTAGCCACTCCCTCTTAGTCTTACCCAGTTAGGTTTCTCTTTTAATACCTAGTTGGCTTCACTTTTGTCAGCCATAAAGAAATTAGAATGGTTGAAAAGCCTATTGGTGTGCAGAATGCTTCCATACAGAAAAATGATGAGAGCTGTCTTGATCTGATCTTGTGCTGCTAATTAATTTTTGTACCATGCATTTCAAAGTCTGATTAAATCTTTCTATGAGATGATAGTAAGGATGGCTTTCATACTTTGTATGCATAATTCCCAATCTGTTTAATTAATTTAGACAAATTGTGTCCTCTGGTAAATTGTTATAATCTCCTCTGGTGCTCCAACTTGCACTAATAATGGGACCAAGGCTTTTAACCTAATGGTTCAATAAGTCTTGTCAGCAGGGGAAATACTTCTGGATGTCAAGTAGCATGGCCATTTACTACCAAATTATAGTAGTGTCCAAAAAGACTTCACTTTAAAAGTCTCAACATGTATATAAGAATTTGCGAAAGGTCTACCTCTCTTAGTCCATAGTGGAATAAAATGTGGGCTCCCTTATGGTTACTTTTTGATGTTCATGGTTGTCTCTTAGGCCACATCCACATGTTACCTTAAGACATGAATAACCATTTAATCATGTCTTAAATGGTCACCCAGCCACACTTTCATTCAATTAATGGCATGATAAAAAGAAGAATAAGCTACAAAGTTATTCCACAGGAATCCTCAAACAATTGTGACCCATACTAGAAGAAGACCCCTCTCTTAAAGAGATCTTTCTAGAACCGTCCATCCTAGCCTTCACACAAACACCGAACCTCATTAACTTCATCACCAGTATTAAACTCCCTATGACCCAAACCACACTGAATGGATTTATACCATGCCAGGACAAGAAATGAAAGACCTGCCAACACATCACCACCCCCACTATAACTACACCCTACAACAGAACCATCACCATTCCTGGATCTTACAGCTGCATCTCCAGAAATGTTATATATCTCATCCAGTGCAGCAAATGCCCTGAAAAGGCATATTTTCTTTCTGGAAAATATGTTGGAGAAACCAAGTAACAACTGTGCACCATAATGAACACGCACCGAAAATCTATCATAGACAAGAATACCAAATTACCTGTGGGGGCACAATTCTCACAGGACAATCTCTTCCTCTCGTATCTCTGAGTTTGAATCCTCAAAGGGAACTTACAGAACACTTTCCATAGATGAGCCTATGAACTTCACTTCATAAATATTGGTTTTCTGACACATGGCAACCTGCCTGACATCTGATTCAACAGGTTCCTGCTTGACCTGACCTCTTATATTCTTCTTTTCTCCCACCTTTTCTCCCCTCCCCTATTTCTCTGTCCTTTGTCTCCCTGATTTCCTACTATTTCCTTCTTCATTGAGAGCCCCTTTCTAACCCTGTATTATTACCTCTGATGTTTCCCTTGACTTTTCCCACCCCCTGCTTTATTTCCCTTCCCTCCCCTGCTTTACCTTTTGATTCTCCTTTCTACCAATTTATGTTTTCACTACATCCTCCTACACTTTGAGCTTCTCTCACCCCTCTTTTCTTGATTACAACTATTTTCTTTTTCACTGACAGCCTTTTTTCTACCTTGTATTCTATCATTGTAATGTGTACCTTTAGCCTTTTTTCCCCTGTTCTCTCCGCCCTCCCCTTTCTGCTTTACCTTTTGTCTTTCTAATTTTTACCTATTTACATTCTCACTGACATCCAGCCACACTTTTAGCTTCTCTTATTCCTTCGAATCTCAGAACAGCAGAGACTCCCTATGCCTGAAGAAGGGTGACTGCACCCAAAAGCTTGCTAAGAACTTTTTTCCAGCTACTCAGCTGGTTTAATAAAAGAAATCAGATCTCTTCAAAGAACCTTGCCTGTCTGTGTCCTTAGACCAACATGGCTACAACCGAAAACACAGCAAAGGTATTCCACAGAATATGCGTTATAATAATTTTGTTGCTGCTTCCTGTTATGCCATGGATTGAATGTGTGGAAAGGGGCACCTGTGTCTGGGAGCTCCATCTGCTGATCAGAGCTCCCATCTTGGGGGAGTCATGGGCAACCCCAAGCCTGGGAACTCTTAGCTGATGCTGGCTTCCAGCCACAGGAGCACATCCTCAGTGTCTGGGAGCCCTATCAGTTGACAGGGCTTCCAACCATGGGGGCTCCCCAGGCACTTTCATGGCTTTGAAACCACAACCAATGCTGTGTTCCAGCTACAGGATGCTCCAGGCACTCCCACAGCTGGGACACCATGTCAGTTGCAGTCTTCCTTCCATGGAGACTCATGGGGCACCCCCATGGCTGGGAGCTCGGGTCAGCCTTGGAGGTCCCAGCTGTGTGAGTGCATGGTGTGCCTCCAGGCCTGGGAGCCTCATCAGATGAGGGGGCTCCCAGCTGCAGGAGCTTGCTCCTTGCTTGTGCGGGGGGAGCCCAGGATAGGTGCGATCGGATCTGGTTTGTGATCCCACAGTCGCACCCCTTATCATGTACACGTGGTAGGGCAGGAGGCGCAATTGTATGGATTGGGTATCAGACCCCATTGCTCCTTTACCTGCATATGTAGAGAGACCCTTATAGTCATATGCCTATTAATACACACCAGCCCAGAAAAATCTTCTTGCCTATTGCATGTCTTAATTTGCCATAGGCAGACAAGGTTCCTTGGGTGAATCTGATATCTTTTATTAGACCAACTTAAATAGTTGGAAAACAATTATTAAGCAAGCTTTCGGGTACAAAAACCCTTTGTCAGGCTAAGGAAGTTTCAGCAGTTGGTGTGTGCTCTTCCTGGATGGAATGAAAAGTAAAGAAGCCAGAGGCTGGGCTGGTATGCATACAAGACAGGTAGTCAGTGAAAATGTAGATTGAGGAGTCAATGGGTGAGAGACAGCGGGGGGGGGGGGGGGGGGGGGGGGGGGAAAGGGG
>NW_005842363.1:1131821-1154008 GCF_000455745.1 Alligator sinensis
GGTGGTGGTGGGAGGGTGGGGGGGGGGGAGGGGGGGGGGGGGGGGGAGAGAAGGGGGATGAAAGTGGAGAGATACCTGGGGAGTCAGATGTCAGGCAGGTTATAATGTGTCATAAATCCAATGCCTATATTTAGTCCATGATTTTTAGTATCCAGTAGGTTGAAGTGTTCAGCCCAAGGAAAGGTACATGCTAGTTTTGGAACCATTTCCTTACAGATTTTTGGAATCATCAACTGCCTCCCTTAAGATCTCAGAGCATAAAGTAAATCTTTTAGCATATACATCCTTGTGTGGTTGCATCTTGTATCTGTCTGTCAACAAGTACTCCATCAGTTTTAATTGCTTTGGCTGAAGGGAGGATCTTCAGTTTGATGTTGCTTCAAGTTTAGTGATAAAATTCACAAATAGTCAACCTCAACTTTCCTTACCCTGAAAAATATATATATTTTTCCCTGTGATTATTCATCTGCATTTTATTTTTCCACTGCTTCTCAAGATACCCAAAAATCCTGAATTAGTTCAGAGAAGGAATTCCTCCTTCCTGCTTGATATAGTCTTCCCACAAAATATTTGTTCCTTACATAGAAAGTCAGCCAACTTGGGTTAAAACCAAATCATATGGGATAATTGTTCCATCTGTCATCTTGCATAAAATTGTGATGAGTTCCTATACCAAGTAGCATCTCTATAGTGAAGTATAGCTTTCTAGTCTGTAGGTATACTGTCTGTTTTCTTAGTTATCTCTTGAGTTAAGTCTGTCCCAATAATGCAGAGTGTTCAACCTCAAGATCCAGTCTGCTGAGTTACATAATCTGGCACTTGGTTCTCCCCATGGATCTGGAAATTTGGTGGGGGGGGTGGGGGAACGGGACTATGGCAATTAACACCAACACCCTCACCCAGCCACCAAATTTTCAAGCCTCACAAAGCTGAATCAGCCCTGGCTGCACCAGCCCTGCACAGAGCAATTGGGGCTCAATGCAGCCGTACAGGAGCAGCTGACCAGGCCTTGATACAGCTATGTGTGATTGGGCACCAGCTGGTCCCCCTTGGCTATATTGGATCCCTGCACAATGTGGCTGCTTCAGGCCCTGGCCATGCCATTTCCACACTGCTGCATTGGGCCTGAGGTGGGCCAGCAACATGCTGGATTGGGCCCATGCACTAGATCCAGCTCACAGATGGCCCTAGCACCACTTATGAAGCCCACAGGCTGAAAGGTTGGGCACCACTGTAGTAATCCTTTGAGTATGTACTATTTAGATAAGTGGAACTTCCTATATCCAATACCACTTTTACTATCTTGCTGTTTGGTGTAAAGGAGCACATTTTGTTGCTATCCTTTTGCAAATAGATTTCCTCCATTGGTACATACATAATATAGGTTGTGTGTCCTATGTAATTACACAATAATAACAAATAAATGACAGCTTTCCTTTTCTTACTGTGATTCTCATTACCCAAGTCATAGTTTTGCTGTTTATTAGCAAAGTTAGAAGAGGAACTAAAACAGTCCCTAGTAGTGGCATTGCCTGATGCATCTCCAAATGTATCTTGGGCAACCTTACCACATCTGTGCTGGTCTATGGTGACCACTCTTGAACTCGTGTTTCATATTTCTTTATCAGTATAGTCAAGACCTGTCAGCCAGTCAAATATCCTTACATCTCATTGGGGTTTCTTCCTTGTGGGGTTATCACTGGTGCCTGGAATCACTGTCAGCATTTTCCATCCTCCCCTTAATCTTCTTAACCCAGCCTTCTCTAATTTCTCATCTCTGTCTCAAACCTTATGTTGCCTCAGGGACATCCCACTTCTAGCACCAGGTGTCATCAAACCCTTGACTACTGAGTCAGGATGACATCATAGTAGAGGGAGGAATCAATAAACCAGAATGCAGTAGTTCTATTAAAAAAGAATGATCAGTATTTAGTTTATCATTTAGTCCCATTTCCCCATAATTTGCCTTATTATTCTGGCAAGTCCAGCATCTTCCAGGGAGACAGGTCCCCATCACTCTGTGAAGCAGTTTTCTCTCCACACTGCCTTCAATATCCCAGTATAATTTTCAATGATTATACTTTGACTTAAACAGGGGGTGGGGGCACACTGAATTTTAAACAAAGTCATTTTTCATCTAAAGTTTAAATTAGTCATGGTAACAGAATGGGTGTTTAAAAAAAGATATTTAAATAACCGGAGTAAAATTTACTTAGCTGAGGGCACATGTACATGAGACATTTACTGCACAGTTGCCTAATTAACTGTGTAGTATACACCTCAGCATCTACACGTGTGCTCCTATTCAAGTGCATGAAACTAATAAATTCTGCAGCAGAGTGGTACTTGTAAATATAAGTACTACCCTGCTGTGGCATATTCTTGTTCACAGCAGCGCATGTGTAGATGCTGACTTGGCTGGCTGGGGCATGAGGGGACTTCAGTACTAGGGCTGCCTGCTGGCTAGCTCTGTGCTGAAGCACCCTTGTGCCCCAGCCAGCCCCTCTGCAGTATGTTGAGCCCAGTCGGAGCAGCCCTGGGCTGGCTGGCTGATTGAGTCCCCTGCCAGCTGGGGTTGCTCCAACCTGGCTGAATGTGCTGTGGTCTGGGTGTATGTGCAGACATGCACCCAGCAACTATAAGCTCTGGAGATTATTGCTGCATGTTAATTGGCACGTGTAGACATGGCCTGAATTGCTCAATTTTTCACATTATCAAATATTGTGATGTGAACCATTTTATTAGTTTTCTGGACATCATAAAATTACAAAAGGCAAACACGATTTGAATTTACAATGTAAAAAACAATGGTATTTTAAAAAAAATCTTTAGGGCCTATTTTAATGAATTAATGAATTAATTAATTAATGTCTCTTGTAATCAAGTATGACTGCCACTGATACTTGAAATCAGTTTCCATATGTAGGGTTCAAGAGATGTGCCAGGGCAAGTTGGTGTCTAAGTTTCCTCCTACTATAAGCCAAGGTGGCACAATGTTCTGTTCATTTTGCTTCCTTCATAGTCTAGTGCCAAACTCTCCTATCATGGGCTGTATCCTCCCACAATATTAAGTCCAGCCCAGCAGACTGCGTGCTGCTTAATGCAGTCTTTGTAGCAGAGTTTGGGACTGCCAACTTTCCTACTGCTTTTTCAAATTGACTGTACAAAACTCTCCTAGACAGTCGATTGTTGTCCATACATATGATGTAGCTCACCCAGGTCATTTGCCTCCATGCTAGCATGACTTCGATGCTTGGCATGGATGCCAGCCATAGTACTTCAACGTTGCTGATTTTGTCAGACCATTTAACACCTATTATGCTGTGTAGGTGGTGTTATTGCAAACAATTAATTTTTTTGATATGGTGACATTAAAGGGGCAGGTCTCTAATGAGTATAGAAGACAAAGGAGCACAAAACCTCTGTAAACTTGGCATTTTATAGACACTTTGACCTGTCTTATCCATAGTCTTTTTTGTAGGCAACTGAAAGCTGGGGCAGCTGACTTTAAGTGTGCTGAAAGTTTTGTCAATGCTGGCGTCATCAGTAATTGTGCTACATAAGTAGCAAAAGGACTTGACCTTGTTTAATTGGCTGCCATTCAATTTTATTTCTGGTGGTGATGGAGGTGATAGGTTTCTGCCAGGCAGTGGTTGGTACAGGATTTCAGTTTTCTTTACTTTGAGACAGGATGTGTCTACACGATAACACAGGGTGCATCTAATGTAGCTTGTCGCTACGGCAACATAGCGTTGATGGGCACAAACAATGTTAAAGCAGCGTTGGTGGGCACAAGAAGACACCAGCTCATTGCTACTGTGCAGTAGGGTTGGAAATGATCTGTGTGCCACCAGGACTGTGCAGTAATGGTGATTACTCTGCTAGCAAGTACTAAATGACTGTGCAGTAACAACTGCGCTGTGAGGGACACGTGTAGACATACCTACGGAGGCCAAAAAGGGATGCAGCATGGGCAAAGGAATTCAGTAAATGTTATAGGTCATTCTCAGAAAGGGTGACAAATGCTGAGTTGTTGGCAGTAGGTCCTTTACTTCACTTTGTTGGGATTTGCTTTTGGCCTTGAATCATTGAAGGTTTAGAAGTCTGCCATCAAATCATGTTGTTAGGGTGATACCAGTAGCAGTAGCACATGTGTAGCAGTAGCACTCCAGCCAGAACAGAGTAAATAATGTAGGGGGCAAGCACACATCCCTGTTTAACCCCATGGCCTATAGGAAACGCATCAGATGAGTCAGCATCCAGTGATTCACGGGCCTGCATGTTGTCCTGGAAGCAGTATATGAGGTTAATTAGTTTGTCTGGGCAGCTGAACTTTGCAAGAAGGCACCAGAGAGCATAGTGTCCAACAGAGTCGAACACCTTGCTAAAATTGGCAACAGATTTTTAAAAAAAAATTTAGGACCTTTTTTATAAATCATAGGCAATCCCAATGGCCCAAAGCCATATTTGGAGTTCATCTTATAGTTACAAATGAGGGGAATTAGATTTATTTTAGGCTGAGTATCAGGAGCTCCAGAAATAGAAGAGAAAGAAATTCAACTTTGTAAAGGATGCTTTCTTTAATTCATCCCATTGCTGAAACATTGCATGCATATGTCTCAGACACACTAACAGGCACTAATTGTAGCTGTGTTTGAGACCTCTACAAGTAATGAAACAGGTTGTCATGAATTAAGGAGAATATTATTACCAACTCAAACATTGAAAAATCAACGGTCAGAGTCAAAATATAATCTTTAGTTTGAATTTGAAATGTCAAGGTTTTATTTTTTTCTTTCACAATATATTTTGCATTAAGCTTTTAAAAATTAGAAAGCTGAGAGTCTCTCTTAATCATATAATTCTGTGAACTGACACTCTATATATCATGAGACTCAATAAAGTCAACTCTTCCACTTTTTTTTTTGAAACTTGAGAAGGTAAAATGCTTGTAATGAATGAGATAAAGGTCACACAAATGGCGGAATGGAAAGAACAAGGTGGAATAACTCATCTTTCCTGAATACCACAACTCATTAGTTGTAGTAGCACAGCTTAGGGCAAGGAGCAACCACTATATACACCTGGTCCTTCTATCTGAATAACAAGATTTCTGTTATTTTTTTAGACAATAGTTAAAGCAGGTAAAAAATGTGTTGGCTTCTGATCTACTCCATTCTCTTTCTGCTGAGGGGAGTAGGATGTTTATATATCAGTTGAAGTATCCTGAGAGACTACCATCACCACCAAGGGAAGATGCTGATAGAAAACCAAAAGGTCTCTGGGCCCATGTGACTTTGGTCTGATTTTCTCATTACTGAGATCCACAGGATTTGGAAGTTATATTGTTATGTCTCTCACCTTATTTCTAACTCTAAACCATCTTGCCTGAGGAGAGCATTGGCAAGAACTTTTGCTACATTCATCCCTTGTATAGCTTTACACATAGGACAGGACACACATTCTGTGACGGACTTTTTCCTGTTTTTAAGGAAAGGAATTTACTGAATGTTTATACTAGATAGTTGCCTTCATACTGATTTTTCTGTTCTTAGGGTTCTTACATTAAACCACAACTATTTAATATTTAAACACATTTAGTGGTATGACAGAGATAACAATGCACATCTTAACACCTCACAAATCTCAGTGTATATTCATAGGATTCATAGATTGTAAGGCCGGAAGGGACCTCGCAAGATCATCCGGTCCAGCAACCCTTCACCAAGCAGGAAAGATAACTGGGGGTCAGGTCACCCCAGCAAGGTGACTGTCCAGTCTCCTCTTGAAGATTTCCAGGGTAAGCCATTGCACCACCTCTGGAGGGAGCGTATTCCAGTCTGGACACCCTGATTGTGAAGAAGTTTTTCCTAACGTTGAGCCTGAATCAATCTTCCAGGAGTTTGTGGCCATTACTCCTGGTTTTCCCCTCAGGTGCCCTGGTGAACACTTGTTCACCGAACCCTTGATGTCTCCTCTAGTGTCACAGTAAGCTGCTACCAGGTCCCCTCTCAGCCTTCTTTCCTCAGGCTGAAGAGTTCCAGATCCCTCAGCCTTTCTTCCTATGGCTTGCCTTTTAAAACTCTGATCATATGGGTGGCTCTTCTTTGGACTCTCTCAAGCTTGTCCACGTCCCTTGTTAAAGTGTGGTGCCCAGAACTAGATGCAGTACTCCAGCTGCAGTCTCACCAGTGATGAGTAGAGTGGAAGAATCACCTCCTTGGTTTTGCTGGAGATGCATCAATTGATGCATGCTAGAGTAGTATTTGCCCTACTGCCTACAGCATTGCACTGCTGGCTCATATTCATACTATGGTTTATTATTACCCCCAGGTCCCTTACATTCGTGGTGCTAGTCAGTTTGGTGCTGCCAAGCCTGTAGGTGTGTTGGGGGTTGCTCTTGTAACTGTTTAGACTGACCTTCTATATAAAACAAAACATAGGAATTCCCTGAATTAATTTCTGCTTGGACTACTATATAGTTTTTAGAGATTTATTCAGTCTTGATTCAAACGTTGCCAATGGTGCTGAAGTGATGTAATAGTGAGTCTTTGTGAACTAAACATGTTTTGAATTGTTCTATTTTTGAATAGTTTAGAAATTAGGTGAAAAGAAAGCTCCTTTGTCTTGTGAAATATTCTTGTCCCAATCAACAGATACTTCTAAAACTGTAAGAATCCCTTTGTATTGAGTTTTTGTTCTGGTTTACTGTTTAAATAAGCATAACCTAGTGCACATTTAATATGTATTTCCTCTTACTGGTCTCTAAATTGGTATTGTTTGATAACCATCAGTAATGATTAAAAACAAAATTTATCCCTGATGTAAATGAACTGAACTCTTTAGCTTTACATAGGGATCATTTTGGTGCTAAAATACTTAAGGTAGTACATATTTCGAATGTTTCATTGGGAAAAGACCTTGGCAGAAAAGGTAGTGAGCCAATAGATTGTGTGGTTTCAGAACTCAGATACTAGTTAATCCAAAGCATTCATGCATGAGATGAAACAGTTCCTATATTATCTCCAGCTCCTGAAGGCCTTCAAAATGCTGAGTGGAACAGCATTCCAAACTTATTCAGATGTGAAACTAAGAAGAAAGCAGTTCATTTCAGATAACAGTTCCTGGAAAATATTTAGTAAATATCATATTGTACTTAAGAAAACTAAAATGTTTATTCCTAGCAAATATCCTCCTACTTCTAAGAGTTCACTTTCATCTTCCACCAGCTTTGATTAAAGTTTCACAATATTAATTACTCCTAAAAATATAAAAATACTATTAAAAAGAAACATCATTTTAATAAAGAATATCACTCAGTAATCACAATTTACCAAGACCCTTTTCACTATCATTGTAATGAAATTCTAAAAAGTATCTCTTTTTTCTTTTCAACAAAGTTGTATCTTTGTTTCCCCTTATGTCTATCTGGGGGCTGGCACTTGGGAGTTTTACTGCTTTGAAACTGTTCTACCAAATTAGTTTTATACCTGCCACCTTAGAGATTTGGACCTAAAAATCTCATCCTTCTGATTATCTTACTTTTCTCACTTGGATTTTGAAATAATCTTTTAACTATTAGTCAAAAAGCACAAGAAAGCGGTGTTTTGTGCAGTGGGAAAGCTCTTAGAGGGCATAATTTTATCCATTTGTGAAACCCTGGTTGCATATGCATGAGATGCTGACTGCACAAGAGCTCATTACTACTGTGCAGTAATTCGTTACTGCTGCACAGTACTGTCATGTTGCATGAAGCATGATGTGACGCTATTGCGCAATGGTAACAAGCTACTGCACAGTCAGCTTCACCAAAAGGCCATTTGGGGACACTACTGTGCAGTAATGCTGGTTACTGCGCTGTCATTTAGTACTTGTGTATGGACATAATATATGACTGCACAGTAACTGCACAGTCAGCGTCTCATGTAGACACAGCCACGGGCTGTTAAAATTGTTTGAATCCAAGATGGGGTAAAACAGAATGAAATCACAATATTGTATATTTATAGGTGGAAATACAAAATAGAATGCCTTATATAATTTACCTCTGAATTTATTTCTGGCTTTGGAGTTTCATAAGATATTGTTCCTTAAAATGATTACTGATGCCTTAGCCTAGCATTTCCTTTGAGGTATTAATTCGTAATTGAATATAACCAGTCTCAGGCCTCTGAAATTAGAACACCAGACAGAAGACATTAAGATAATGGTAATGACAATCAGCTACATTTGAGAGGGTTTAGTAAAATAGCTAAGAAATTGTAGGCACACATCTGACACTGAAAGGATACAGAAGACCCCTGAATAATTATTTTGGCTTCGTACCTTTTTCAGATATTAACTCCAAGAATGAGAAAATTTCTCTCTCTCTCTCTCTGTCTCTACACCTCTCCTTTTGCTTCCTAAAACATCTTTCCAATACAGACGTGTCTCAGCCTTGAAGATGGTTCTTGTTAAATGCTAACTGCAGTGTCATTAAATTTTTCCCAATTAAACAGTGCAAAGAAAAATATTGTCCTTTAACTGTCTTTTAAAAACTGTCATCAAATTATACTGTGTGATGGGGTACTCCTTTCTATGGTATCCTTCAGCCAGTGGTCAAAAAACCATGTGGCTAAGTACAAAGGCTCAAAAAGCCTAAGGTAGAATCAACTCTATCTTCACAGGTTTTTCAAAGCTACGTAGATAGGGCAGGTAACATACGCGACATGTAGGGGGAGGCACATGCCCCCCCTGAGATTGGCTGCTGCCGCCACCGCCACCGCTTCTGCGGGGAGTTGCCACTTGCCACCCTCCACCCCCCTGCCGGTAGCACTGACACCGGCTTTTACGGTCAGTTGCTCATACCAACACTGGCTTCTGCAGGTGGTCGCCGATCACCACTTGCTGATGATGCTGCTGGCTTCTGCGGGTGGTTGCCGATTGCCAATTGCAACCTGCCCCCCTCTGCCACCGATGCTGCTGCTGGCTTCTGCAGGCAGTCGCCGCTCACCACCCCACCGCCCATGCTGCCGCCCACAAATTGTGCCCTCCTGCCAGTCTTGGGAGGCACCAGTCATTCATGACCAGTAATGAACTGAATTGTCATACAGTGTTCTGGTAGCCAAAGGAGCCAGGAGCTTGCACTGACCCAAGCCAGAAGCCAGGGGCATTCATGCACTTCCTGTCATACCAGACACTGCAGAAAGCTGTTGATCGCAGCTGATCAGCAGCCCATGCCTGATTGACTGCTGGACACATGCCCCTATGCTTGGTGTCAGCTGCAGGGAGGAAGAGAACCAGCTCAGTGGGCTGTATGTGGGGGCTTCCCTGCCCATGCCATATAGACCCCTGCGGTGGGGGGACGGGGCTGGTGTCAGGCTGGGAGGTGCATTGCCTCCTCCACCTCTCAGAGAGATTGGCTGCTGATGAGGAGGTGGGGCTGAGGCTTTTGCAGCTTGGGGGCTTGCTGGGCTCGGGGCAGGAGAAGCCCAGGATCCATTCCCCTGCCCACACATCCCACCGGGCAACAGGCACAAGCAGGATGCAGGCTAGGGAGCAGTCTTTATTGCCTCAGCTCTGTGACTAGAGCAGACAGCACAGACCACAGTTGCAAAGCACCCTGGGATGCTGGGGAACTGTGAGGTAACTTCAGTCGGGAGGGGATCTGGGACACAAGTTCAGTAGACTGAATCAGTTGACTCCCATACTACATTCAGCCAGGTTTATCTTAAACAAGGTTCAGCCATTTTGAAATTAGTTTCTGTGTACTGAACTTATGTTTTTATGTTATTGAACTTACGTATGTTACAGGTTGGAATTAGTTTCCGTTCACTTATACTGGTGTACATGTATGCAACTTCTGTTGATAGCCTCTAAGTTGAAATGATGCTGTTTTATTATGACTCTCTGAGTCTCTGGTCATGGTACCTGTGCAGGAAATGTCTGAATTAATTAGTTTGTAAGGTGGAATTCTATCAGCATGTCTAGCTTATCTTGCATATTTTAAATGTATAATTATGTTGTACAAAGTGTGGTGCATTTATAAAAGAGGCTTGTCATGCCAAATATTTTGCATAGTAACATAAAGTTTAGTTTCCTTTTTTTTCACTGGTGGGATAGGTGTATCCCCTGTCCCCCTGTAGTTGGTTGAGGTCAGTAATACTCTTGAATATCCAGAGGATGTACAAGAACTAAGCAATGTTATAACCTTGTAGTTTGTATATCACAAAGACTTTTGTACAAACATGGCATAATGTGTGAACAGGGAAAGTTTAGAGCATAGGTAATCTTATAAAACAAGCAGTCTGTGTGTTTTTTTAAGGCAAGACATAGAATGACATTCTTTGGAATATGTTCCTAAGGATGTGCAGATGCTTTGTATATACAATGTTTAATAGCACAGCCTTGCTTTAGTAACAGCTAATAAACACTGTTAAATCCTTTGGTTTGTGTATTGTATCAAGGTGTGTGGGAGTGAATGGAAGAAGGCAGTAGGAAAGGAGAGCTTGATAGTCATCTTATATTAAATTACACCAAATTTAATACTAACAGTTACATTCAGTGGAGTTACACTGTGAGGGCAGATCCAAACCTTCTAATTCACTTGCGCTGTTTACAGTTTCCAAAAGTGCTAAAATGCTGCACTGAGGTGCGGGTGCAAGGCTATGGAGAGGAGAGAGTGAAGGCTGAGAGCTCTCATTTGGCTACTGTTGCTATGATACTCGTTCCAAGCATTTCCTTCTTTTTTCTTTTTTACCCTTTTTTTTTTGTTTTTTCACTGTGCCTGGAAAAGCTGGAGAAAAGCAATGATGCTGAGGGTCTGACTGGAACAGGCTTTTTAGGGAATCATTCTGTGTGTGGGTCAGAGTTGCTAATGGAGTGAATACCCAAATCTGACATCTCATTTCCATAGCAAGCCAAATTCCTTCAAGTAAACTGGGGTGTACTCATGTAAAAGGAGAGTCATTCTATTTCTGTGTACCCCTGTAAGCTGTACCCCAGACTGTTGACAATGTAGCCATCTTCAATTCATCAGATATCTTAAACTGCAAGTTTTTCAGAGGGTTGTTTTGGTTGCAGGTTCTTAACTGCTGCTCATCTCCTGCTGATATTGCACAAAACCTGCCAAAAGCCGCTTTTGTAGATAGAAATGAATCTGGATTAGTTTCCAGACATTCTGTCAAGAAATTATACAGTACATAAGCTCCAAAAAGCAGGGTTTGTTTCCATGACTGTTTCTCTATGGAAATTTGTCTACTTTTATCCACATATGGTTTGTTTTGCTGAAAAATTCAAATAATTCAAGTGCATGTTTCAAATGAATGGCTTAATGGTCACAAAAAAAGCTGCTTCCAGTGTTGTATTGTGGCTAAGAATTGCCCTTTTCTATTGCTTGGAATGCAGTCTCATCTTGAAATAAACAATTACAGCGATGTCCATTTTATTTAGCATATTTGTGATTATCGTAGTATTACTTAATGAAGACATTGGTCTTCTGTATCTGCTATTCAAATCACTATGCTCATCTCCTTATAATTTAATTGCTTATGTTAATGAATAAGCTAATATCCCATCTTGGCACTGTTTAGTAAACTCCAACATCCAATGAATTTATCTCTTCTTCACCCTATAGCACTGCAATGATAACACCCATAACTGTCAATCAGACATGAATATAGTAGGTGCTTGGAAGAGAGGCTACACTGGGAAGAATGTTGTAGTCACCATCCTGGATGACGGCATTGAAAGAAATCACCCGGACTTGATACAGAATTATGTGAGTCTTTCTAATGGTTCATATTGCTGTTTTATTATCCTGAATTTAGATTTCTGGCTGTTGGCAGAAAAAAGAGAGGGAAGAAGAGCAGTGAGTATTATCTCCCAACAGTAATGACAAAAGGATGGAAATTACAAAAACTTACATTTACATTGGAATAACAGAGACTTGGTGGGATAGCTTGCATGACTGGAGCATTGTCATGGATAGGTATAAACAGTTCAGAATGGACAGGAAGAAGAGTTGTACTTTACGTAAAAGAGCCATATGATTGCTCAGGGCTGCAGTATGAAACTGGAGATAGCCTGTTGAAAGTCTCTGGGTTAGGGTTAGAGGAGAGAGGAACAAGGGTGATGTCATAGTGATGCTATAGACCACCAGACCAAGAGGAAGTGGTGGATGAGGTTTTCTTCAAGCAGCTATCAGAAGCTTCCCAATCACAGGCCCTGGTTCTCATGGGAGACTTCAATCACCCTGACATCTGCTGGGAGGGCAATACAGCAGTGCACAGGCAATCCAGAAAGTTTTTTGGAAAGTGTTGGGGACAACTTCCTAGTGCAAGTGCTGGAGCAGCCAACTAGGGGTAGTGCTCTTCTTGACCTGCTGTTCACAAACAGGGAAGAATTAGTGAGGAATGTAGTAGATGGCAACTTGGGCAGCAGCAACCATAAGATGATTAAGTTCAGGATCCTGAGGAAAGGAAGGATGGAGAGCAGCACAGTAAGAGCCCTGGACTTCAGAAAAGCAAAATTCAACTCATGGGCAGGATCTCTTGGGAAGCCAGACTGAGGGGGAGAGGACTCCAGGAGAGCTGGCTGTACTTTAAGGAAGTTGTACTGAGAGAGCAGGAACAAACCATCCCAGTGTGCAGAAAGATTAGCAAATATGCCAGAAGACCAGCTTAGCTGGGTTTAGGGAAACTTGGACAAACAACTAGGGATCAGTATTAGAGTATTTCTCGGGTATGCAGAGATGAAGTCAGGAAGACCAAAGTGCAGTTGGAGTTGCAGCTAACAAGGGACATGAAGGGTAACAAGAAGGGTTTCTATAAGTATGTCAATACCAAGAGGAAGGTCAGGGGAAGTTTGGATCCCTTACTGAATGGGGGAGGCAACCTAGTGACAGATGTGGAAGAGGCTGAAGTACTCAATTGGCATTTCTGAATGAGACACTACATCACTGCGGTGAAGAGATATGGTGATGTAGCTTGTTGCTATGGCGACGTAGTGTTGGTGGGCACAAACTGTGATGCCACTGCTACTATGCAGTAGTAAAAATCTACTGCACAGTAGCTCTTTGCTAATGCACATTAGGGTCAGAAATGACCCATGCAGTGCCTGAACTATGCAGTACCAGTGGTTACTGTGCAGTTGGGTATAAATGCAGGCATGCCCAATACATTTTTCACCTCAGTCTTCACAGGCAAGGTCAGCTCCCAGACTATTACATCTGGCACCACAGCCTCTTGAGGAGGTAAGCAGCCAACAGTAGCCAAAGAACAGGTTAGGCACTATTTAGAAAAGCTGGACATATACAAGTCCATGGGGCCAGGTAGGATGTTCCTGAGGATACTGAGGGAGTTGGATGATGCGATTGAAGAGCTTCTGGCCATCATCTTTGAAAACTCATGGTGATTGGGAGAGGTGACAGATGACTGGAAAAGGGCAAACATCGTGCCCATATTTAAGAAAGGTAAAAAGGAGGATCCAGGGAACTACAGACTGGTCAGGCTCACCTCAGTCCTTGGAAAAATCATGGAACAGATGCTCAAGGTATCCATTTGTAAGCACTCAGAGTAAAAGGGTGATTAGGAACAGTTCGCTTGGATTCACCAAGGGCCAGTCATGCCTGTACAACCCAATTGCCTTCTATGTTGAGACAATTGGCTCTGTGGATGCAGGAAGACCAGTGGATGTGATATAGCTTGATTATAGCAAGGCATTGGTATGGTCTCCCACAACATTCTCACAGGCAAGGTAAGGAAGTACAGGCTGGATAAATAGACTGTAAGGTAGATAGAAACTGGCTGTAGCATCAGGCTCAGAGAGTAGTAATCAATGTCTCGATGTCTAGTTGGCAGCCAGTATCAAGTGGAGTGCCCTAGAAGTCAGTCCTGGGGCCAGTTTTCTCTTTATCAACAACGTAGAGGATGGTATAGAGTGTACCCTCAGCAAGTTTGCAGATGATACCAAGCTAGTGGGGAGTACTAGATACACTGGAAGGTAGGACTAGGACTCAAAATGACCTAGACAAATTGGAGGATTGGGCCAAAAGAAATCTCATGTGGTTCAACATGGACAAGTGCAAAGTCCTGCACTTAGGACGGAATAATCTCATGCACCAGTACAGGCTGGAGGCTGACTGGCTGGGCAGTAGCTCTGCAGAAAAGGACCTGGGGGTTACAGTGGAGAATAAGCTGAATATGGGCCAACAGTGTGTCCTTGTTGCAAAGAAGGCAAATGGTATACTGGGTTGCATTGGTAGGAGTGTTGTCAGCAGGTCAAGGGAAGTGATTATTCCCCTCTATTTGGCACTGGTCAGGTCATATCTGGAGTACTGTGTCCAGTTTTGGGCCTCCCACTACAGAAGGGATGTGGACAAATTGGAGAGAGTCCAGTGAGGGGGCAACAAAAATGGTGAGGGGGCACATGACTTAGGAGGAGAGGCTGAGGGAACTGGGCTTATTTAGTCTAAAGAAGAGAAGACGGAGAGGGGATTTAATAGCAGCCTTCAACTATCTGAAACAGGGTTTGAAAGAGGATGGATCTAGAGTCTTCTCATTGTTGATAGATGACAGAACAAGAAGCAATGGTCTCAAGTTGCAGCAAGGGAAGATTAGGTTAGATATTAGGAAGAATTTTCTCACTAGGAGGGTAGTAAAACACTGGAACATTTTACCCAGAGAGGTTGTGGACCCTCCATCCTTGGAGGTTTTTAACGCCCAACTTGACAAAGCTTTGGTTGGGATGATCTAATTGGGGATGGTCCTGACTTGAACAGGGGGTTGGACTAGATGTCTTGAGGTCACTTCTAATCCTAATTTTCTATGATGATGTGATTTTGTTCATTTGGTAGTACTACTTCTTCCTTTGTTCCCACTCCCCTGGCGTTTCTTGGACTTACAGTCCAAACTACAGTCAGCACAGTCCTGTATGACTGGTTTTCGTGCCATCACATACTCCATCACCCATCATTTTTGTCCGCTTTCTATACATTTCATTTATTAACGATGGAAATATTTTTTGTCAGTCTGTATGAGGTGAAATCAACATTTATTAATGTTTACCGATAAAATTTGAATCCTGCCAAGACTATTAATATGTCTTCCATAGGGAGTCTGTGCTGAATTTATAAAGCATTGAATTCAACAATCTGTTTTTTTATTCTTTCTCTCTTCTCTAACTACTGTGGCCTAAGATCATCTCACCACAACTACTTCTAGAGTTACTAAATAGAGTGCACATCAGCTGATTTCATGAGCATCCAGCTATAAACCTTTATAGGCCAAAAATATATAGCTAATGGAACTTTCTGTCACAACCCAGTGATTTTTGTGCCTCGGCACTATGGAATTTCCTGGCCACATGAGAGCTCCTTTGCACGGCAGAGTGTTCTGCTGCAATTGAGAGCCCGCGTGCAGGAGAGAGTTCCCACCAATTTACAGTTTCCTTTGCAGGATGCATTTCTTCTTTGCAGCACAGAAATGCACGGTGCAAAGAGTTCCCACTATTCGGATGTAAATTTGTGCCCCGCTATTGGCCAGTGCTAAATTATTCACACGTGGTGGCTAGTAATTGGCTCGCTGGCCGTTTAAAATTCCGTGCGACTTCCGCCCAAGTCGAAGAGCTTTGAGCACGCTGCAGAGTGCCTCTGAAGTTATCTGACTTGCGGCTGCCGATCGATAGACTGATCACCTATCGATCTTTCTTCCCGTCACTGAGCGCAACCCCGATGTACCCCTTTCCCCGCCGGCTTCAAATTGCGGACGGATTAACTGGCTTGGGCCCCGCCAGCTGGAACAACTCGTGTGGTTGTTCCGACGACCGGACTACCTGCGTCGTGATTGCAAGCGGCATGAGTAAAGTTTTTTACAACCAATAAGTTGTGTCTGCCTCTCCATTCACCAGCCCGCCCTAACGTACGACCAATTTCTAATGTAACTCGAGTCGGCTCTGGCCGTCCGAGACACTTTCTTGAAGGTCTTTCTTGAACTTTCTTCAAAATGAAAGTTACCAAGACTGGCATTACCAACCTTCAGTATGCTGACGACAGTGTTATCCTCACGCAAACTGAGACTGTCCTGTAGTCCACCCTTGACCTTTTCTCAGGTGCCTATCACAGCCTGGGATTTTCCCTTGACATTGGGAAGACCTAGGTGCTCCTTCAGCCTGCCCCAACACAAGTGGCTCCTCCCCCCCACAAATTACCATTGGTGGAGAACCCGTGGAAAACATTGAGCATTTCCCATACTTTGGCAGTCACCTTGCCCGGTCAGTCAGTCAGTCGGTCTTGATATAGAAATCAAACAGGATTCGCTGTGCCAAAATATCATTTGGAAAGCTGCTTTGCCGTGTCTTTGATGACTGAGATCTGCAGATGGAAATTAAAATCTTGGTCTATAATGTAGTGGTTATCCCCATGCACCTCTATGGATGTGAAACGTGGGTGACATATAAAAGCCATCTTAAGTGCCTGGAATGTTTCCATCAGCATTGCCTCAGGAAGATCCTTTCCATTAGATGGGAAGACCACTTCACCAATGCCAGCATCCCCTGTAGCTAAAATAACCAGCATTGAGGCAAAGATCATGAAACATCAACTCTGCTGGGCTGGCCATTGTGTGTGGATGGCTGACACTCATCTCCCAAAGCAAGTCCTCTTCTCTCCATTTAGTCACGTTAAGAGGACCCACAGAGGACAGAGGAAGCATCACAAGGACACCCTGAAAAGCGTAGCTTAAAAAGGGTCACCTCAACCATAATTGGGAAGTGCTGGCTGGTAACAGGTATCAACAGACTGCACCGTGCATCAAGCTACCGTCCACTTCAAAGAGAACCATCTTGCTTAGGAAGCTGAGAAATGGCAGAAGGGGAATTAAATCGCACAACATCCTGGCCAATGTGCCCGCCCCAAGGCACCACTTGTCATATCTGTGAAAAAACTTGCAGAGCATGGAATGGACTTCTCATCCACCTTAAAACTCACAAGTAACACTCTCCTTCCCCTGGCAGGCATTATCCTCATATAGAGGGATTACCAATATATAGCTGTAAACTTTTATACGCCAAAAATATTTAGCTGATGGACTTTCTTGAAGGTCTTGATTACATCTACCTGATCAATACATCAAAGAGCTACTTAACGCAGCTCACAAAGACACTTTCATGGACCCAGAGGGACAGACTTCCATCTTCAGCTCCCTCTGTGCAAAAATGAAGTTTCTTTCCTACCTATGGGGACTTTTTACCATCTTGTACCATCTACAATTTTCCCAGAGCCTAACGAAGGGACTTTGATCCTGAAAGCTTGCAGAAAAGGAAAATTTTCTTGCCATTTTCCAGTTGGTCTATTAAAAGGTATCATTTTGGAACCAAGAGTTCTAGTTTTTTGTATGTCTTTTTGACTGTATCTATCCACTTACATAAAACTATGTATTCTCTTGCTAGAAATGACATAGTGGGGAAAGGACATGTATCATTATGAGTAAATAGGCAAGTGTGGCTGACCTGGGGGTCAAGACTCCTGTGACTCCAGTAATGTTATTTCCCTATTTACACTGAAGTAACTGAGAGAAGAAGCAGGCCCATTGTTTACAGTAATTTTCACATGCCCTTGGAGGGTTTCCATTTGTGTGTTTTTAACTGTATTTAAAAGATTGGTTTCAAATAAATGTGAAAGATCTCTTAATATGCAGCAGGCCGCTTTATGGCTACATTATGGTTTGGCTTACAAAAAAGTTTGATAGTGTCCTTTCAAACTACATAGAACCTCAGCACTATGCATTGCTAGAGGTGCCTATTCTATGATACAGGCATATTCATTACCTAGAATTGTGCAACCTTGAGTATTAAATGTTTTTAGGAAATAGGAAGTGCCTACTGTATGTGCATAGACATGAAGAAAACAGACCAATAGTGTTGGGAGTGAAGCTTGCCCATATGCAGCGGGCCAGCACAAAGCCTGTGCACATATTAACCTGTAAAAAGTCCATGGGTCTTTTGTAAGACTTCAGTGGTATACAAGCTTTATGTTGGGTGAATTTCATGTTGACAGAGCATTTAAGGTATGGGGTTAATGGTGGCATTATTAACAGTCAATCAAAAACTTACTGTGGTGTCCACAGTTCTGAAGTTGTTTATTTTAAACTACCCATGCTTAAGGATGTATCCTGTCACCAGTCGTACATATGGAATTCTGCTTTGAATGAACATTGCTGGTTTGATGACAAATCCCTTCTATATGTCCGGTTGCTGCAAAGAGGAACATTTGAGGTGGATGTGGTAACTGGTTTTCAACAAAGACGAGATTAAAAAGAACTACTTGCTATGTCAACACACCACATGCTACCACATCAATTAACAGAAGCCACACAAACCGACAGCTGTTTGCACTGTAAACCATTTTCAGCAGGAAGAATCTTCGTAAATTCAGGAAACATCACAAAAACATTCATTGCACATACCTTAGAAATGAATATGCTCACTGAAAATGTGATGAAAATTTAGAAAAGTATACTCCTTTCCAAATTTGATGCATTTTCCCACTGTGTGTTTGAAATGTATCTTAATACCTGCAAGAAAATTTTCTTGGAGGAAATATATATTATTTTTCCAAAATATAAGATAGGACTTTTTTTCTTTTATTATACATTATTTGGGATAGTTTGTTGACCCTTGATAAATTTAATGCAATCTTGGTTTGGAACACACAGTCTTTATTTCATAATGTCTCAGGGGAGGAATATCAGTATTTCATTTAGTAAACTTACACACACGTGTCAAGCAGCTCTTCCCATTTCATAATAGTTGTTGGAACAGTGTTTTTTCCTAGAACATTTGCTATCTTCCAATTCTTCCAAAACAAAAATTTAAAAAAATGCAAACCCTATAATTATTGAACATCTAAATCCTTTCCTAAAACAGGCAGTCATCACAAAACCACAGGAATGTTCCTCTAATTACTAATTACTTTCTTGTAGAAACCTGCTGAAGAATGTATGGACCATATGAGTCAATGGCTAATTAACAAGAAATTGGTTCTCTCTCTTCTGTTGGCTGCAGGATCCCCATGCCAGCTTTGATGTCAATGGCAACGATTTTGACCCGATGCCTCGGTATGATGCCAGCAATGAAAACAAGTAAGGCCTATTTGCTGTGACGTGTGACATTTTATATGCAATTCTTCATGTAAGACATCAGTTCTGCTAATACATCACAGATGCACCCTAATGTGTCTGTCAGGCACTGGGATGATTTACATTTACCTCTCTGATCTCTTTCTCTCTCTGTCTCTCTCTCTGTCTCTAATGTATTTCCCTCACACACAAGAATATTATTTGACCACACTGGAATTATTGGAAAATTTGTAAGTAAAAATGCTAATTAATTTAAGAGTTTGAAAGCAAGAAGATGGTGAGTCTAAACTTATATTTGGTGAGTGTAAGATTTTTTTTCAGATGATGTTTCTGAGGTTACTATTGAAGTCTGATAACATGTTGTGAGCAAACAGTGCTTTAGCTTATTTCGTTGCACTTTTTAGTTTTGGTGTGATGATGAAAAATACTTCAGAAGCCTCAGTTATGAGTTAATGGAGTCTTTTGGGTGGTCATTTTACTAGAGACCATTTAGAGAAAACACCAAGAAACCTCAGTCCATTCTGATTGTAATAATATGCCCCTTGCTGCCAATGGTCAGATATTTTTGTTTGAGTGATGGGTTCCTCTTTCATAGGGTATATTTTATGGCAACATAATGATGTACTATGGTGCCATACAGGACACTACAGTGATGTGATGATCACTTGAGTCTACGCATGAACATCAGCTACGTCACTGTACTGGCGTGCTCCCCCGGTATAGCGTGCTGCTGTGGTGACACAGTGGTGAAATCTAACTGTGCACCGCACTCATGGTGCAGTAACTGCCCCTACTGTGCCATGCTTTAGTACTTCCAAAAGGAAGTGCTAAAGCACGGTGCTGTAACAACATCATCGTATGATGGCATGTAGACATGCCCATAGCTCATGAACCTTGAGGCTGCTTCATCTTCCTTTGGATACCACCCCAGGAGGTTATCTAGAAGGGACTCTGAACTACCTTTTACAGGACCCAGGAGATGCGCTTGGGTCCCTGGAGAACATTTATTTTTCCTATTAAATATCATGATGCTGAAGCATTCTTTTTATAAAACTGTAGACCAATGGTTTTCAACCTGCTTAGGCTCTAGACACTCCTCACTAGACTCAAGGCACCATCTACTAGTCTCAAGGCACTCCTTATAAAATGCCACCATTTAGGTTTCACTTGTTTTTCGACTCCAGAAAAGTAATAGAGCAATTCTTCTGTTGCAAAGAACTCAGAAAGACCCCAACAGATCATAATGTTTTTGACATTATGAATTCCTGTGTGGAATCTCTGGTTTTAACTTGTGAATTTTGCTTGCATACCTAACAGTGCTAACACTGTGCCACATTGTAGCATCTTTGGAAAGATCTCAAGGCACCTCAGGGTGCTGAGGCACCCTGGTGGAGAATCACTGCTGTAAACAGAAGTGACAGGGGCCTATTAGACTGCCCTGTTTCCTTGACGGTTGCTTCATTGTATATATTCTGCAGGACCTCATGATTTTTAGCATGGAAAGAACTGTAGTGTTACTCTTCTATAGGATGGATTTAGAGAAGGGAAGCTGCAACAGAGAAAACCTTTTCCTTCTTACTGCTCCAGCATCTCAGGCTTTTTATTTCTTTTTCTCTTCAGTCTCATAATAACCATATCACACTAGTCCTGCTGGATTTGTTTTGTCTGCAGTCAGTCAGTGCCATAGCCATTGTGGTCAGAGGGGTCTGTCTAGCTCTCCTTGGACTTAGTAGCAAAGCGTTCACTAACTTGAGTGGATGAACCTTGCCACTGCTGCAGGACTGAGATTACTGCATAACAGGTGTATGCAGGTGTATGTATCTCCTGACCTGTCCGAGAGCTCTGCTGGTTAGGGAGACTTGTGCAAGTGCAAGAATGAAGTATGAGCAGAGGAAGGAAGTAATGGTACTGAGCCAGATTACCCATAGCCACTTGCCTTTCCCCTTTTCTCTGGATGAACTGCATAAGCTGGTACCTATTCCTGGCATTGGGTGGCAAAGGACTGCCATGGCCACAATATACTGCTATGTACCCAGCTTGTCTAGTTGGGATGGGTGCTGGGCTTGCATTTGCACATTTGTATGTTTTAAGATCTGGATGGGAATGAAAGGAGATCGTCATCATTAAATATGAGTGATAGAGCAGGCTGTAAGTGACCAGGAAGTTTGTTCAGCATAGGTGTAAGATACATTGATATATATTAATGTACTAGCAAATTGCTCATCAAGTATGATGGGGGAGGGGGTTGGTGGCAGAAATAGAGGCCTTCCCGCTTCCCCCACCGCCTCAGATTGGGGTCCGGCTTCCCCTTCTTCCCTGCCTGCCACCCCAGGACCAGGCCCGCTCCTTCCCTTCCCCACCCACCACTTTGGGCCCAGGCTCATTCCCTCCCCTCCCCACCATTGTTTCAGATCTGGTTCCCCCCCCGCTGCTTCAGGTGTGTGCCTGTGCACTCCCCCCCACTCCCTGCCTACCAGGACCGGGGAGGGGAGGAGGGGAGCTTGCACATGGTGGTGGGCAGCGGGCAGTGGCAGCAGTGGTGGCAGGCAGCCATGTGCTGCTACCAGTCAGTCCCTTTCCCACTCCTCTCCTTTCCTCCCCTCTTCCCTGCTGCCTCCTCCTCCCTGCTGGCTGTTGTTGGTGTGGGGGCCTGCTCCCGCCCCTGGCTGCAAGGAGCAGGACTGGGGGGGGGGGCAAGGCCAGCCCCCGCTGCTCCAGCCTCTCAGTCCCTGCTGTCATGGCGACACTCTACCATGTGTCTCTGTTGGAGCACTCTGATTGACTGCCAAGACAACCAATCAAAGTGCGAATAAAGCATTACAGACAGACAGACAGACTAAGGCTTTTATAATATTAGAATGTTATATACGTGTATAATGTACACATAATACATTAGTATAGTATATTAATACAGCAATACTGCCACCAATGATAACAAAAATCATAATAGTTTATTTGGGGTTCCAATAACAGCACATGTCCTAATTCAGTCGAATTCATTTCTTGTTGTTTATGTGCTTCTGAACATTTTTGTCTAGAAACAAGTACATTCAAGAACTATGTCTTCTGTTCCTC
>NW_005842363.1:1154018-1155736 GCF_000455745.1 Alligator sinensis
CCGCATTACTTTCTTGTCTTATTTTCGTACAGAAGCTCAGTTTAGTGAATCATGTCTGCCTTTCTTTACTGGAATATTTTCTAAAATATCACTACAAAAAGACAGTAGCTTCCAGTAAAACCATTTAGCTCTGAAATGGGTAAACATGCTACATTTATAGTTTATGGTAACTTTAAACCAAAGGGTTTGTAAGGAACAAGCTGTACTAACTTGGTGAAGGCAGCAGCAAACGGAAGTTTATAGACTGCATGTCAAGGAGATAAATGTTAACGGATGGATGTTCTTAGGAGATGTTCCAAGGACATATGTTAATTAAAACAGAAAAGAGGAGTTAAAAATTTATTAAATGTCCCATACCTCCTCCTTCCCAGGTCAGGCCGCTCAGGTAATGTAGGTTTTTTCCCAAATAGTGCATAGAGCTGAGATGACTCAGCAATGTCAAGACTCAGGCAATTCTGGTTCTGCCCAGAAATACACTTTGATGTGTCTAGAGAATTTTACTTGTGGAAACTTCAGTGCTTGGGACTTTAAATATCACCAGGGTTAGATAATAGCTGGGTGGCGCTTTTGAAGGTCTAAATATTGATTTAGATGTCTACAGTGGCCCTTAGGCCAGTGGTTTTCAACTTTTTTGTATTTGCAGACCCCTAAAAATTTTCAAACAAAGGTGCGGACCCCTTTGGAATTTCAAACGGAGTTGCAGAGCCCTTTGAATTGTAAGTGTGGGTATTCACATACTTTTGATTGATCGTAGTCATCTTTGATGGACCCCTTAGCTATGGTCTGCAGATCCCTAGGGATCTGTGGACCGCAAGTTGAAAACCACTGCAGTAGGCAGCACTAAGACATCCTAGACCTTTTGTAGTTCTAGTCCTTTCATGCCTAACTCTTAGAATCAATCGATAAGAGCTGAACCCTTTTGTGCATTAAAAAAAAAAAATCACAGGTGTCTATCTGCATTTCATGCCTCTAAAAATATTTAGGGGGGTGGTCCCCACTGACTTGGATGTTCAGGATGTCTGATAAATTGGCTTTCAGTGTCACTAGATAGGTGTGGAAAACTAGCACACACTTTTGATGTATCTAACAGCACATACAGAAATAGGAATAAATCCCGAATTACCAAACTGACCCCTAGCTCCTGCTCTAACAACTGCAAAATACAAATGGCCTATCAGCCAACTATGTAAGCTAATTTATTTTACCCCATTTCATAAATCATTCTTGAGGGAACAGAGTGATAAAAAGGAAAAAAAAAAGAAATAGTGCAAAAATAAGCAGGTGCCTTTGTACAGCTCTACTAGGACACAGCTGGGAATCATCAGGGTATTGGATCTATTTGCTAGCTTTTCACTTTTAATTAGTAGTGAAGGTTTTCTGTTGGTCAGGCTTATTAGCAAATATAAATTTATGAGAAGTAATTACAGGCTGTAGATAAAGGAATGATCTCTTTTAAAATTATATTTAAAAACAAAGTCTTCAAGTAGGTGAAGAGAATGTGGGGGAAGAAAGAAACCTTAAATCAATCATTTGAGCCTTGTAGTCAAAACCAGGGTGGGACGATAGTTTCTTTAACTACTATGGTATGTAAGAGTCCTGCCAAAAGTTTACTTTGGTTTCTACAAATTGGCAGTGAATCATGAAGCTTGTAAACCGTACAGGCCTATACTAGAACTTCCCTTTGCTCAGCTAAAGACAGCAGTCAGCTGTGGATGAAG
>NW_005842363.1:1155767-1242698 GCF_000455745.1 Alligator sinensis
TATGCAAGGCATCTTGTTTTGGTTAAATGCTGAGTGCTGCTTCTTTTTTCTTTGTCTGTTATTTAGCTGTAAACATCATATTAAAACACCTGTATCATGTATTCATCTGAGCTTACTGGATACAAAGCAAATAGGCTTGCTGGGCATAAACTCAGAAAATAAAGAAATGAAAATGAATGTTCGTGATGGTAAAAGAGTTTTGTTTTGGAACTCAAATGGTGTTTGTTTCATACTAAGATTTTACTTTGATGTTTCAGAACCTAGCTTTTTTTTCCTCCACCAGTTACAATCTTTTAAAAATACAGGACCTATTCTCTTCCAAATAAGACCCACTGACTTTCTTATACAGGTGTGAAGAAGTCCAATAAGGACTCATAGTTTCTATGTTCCTATATCCTACTAGAATAGAGTTCCAAATTTTGCAGCTTTACATTTGATAAAATTAATTATCTTTATTTTGGTAACCCAGTAAATATTTTTCTTTTTCAATAAATGAATTTGTATTTTTCACCAGAAGGTATTTCCATGTTAACTGCCTGATACAATATCTTGACATCAGGAATTTTTGCTGGTCTAAAATCATAAAGGATATCATGAGATTACGTTGACTTCCTAATAGTGAGATAGTACAATGTCCAGCAAATTTATATGCACTCTCAAAAAGGAAGGAGAGTTATCAAATCACTGAGTTTTTGTTTCTAGTTGGTCTAAAATAATGGCAACCCGTTCCCTTCCTCTCCCCCCCTCCATTTTAAGTTAGTCGATCAGACAGATACTAGATATTTGACAGGTGAATTAGCTTCTCCTGCATCCTGGATGGTCAGTAAAGTGAAAGTAGAAGGTTCCATTGACTTTATAGCATCATTCAGTGTGACGAAGCCATCAGAAAAGCTAATGGCACTTTATTGTGCATCAGCAGATGCATGACGAACAGATCCAAGGAGGTGATACTTCCCCTCTATCGGGCACTGGTCAGACCGCAGTTGGAATACTGCGTGCAGTTTTGGGCACCACACTTCAAGAGGGATGCGGATAACCTGGAGAGGGTCCAGAGAAGGGCCACTCGTATGGTTAAGGGCTTGCAGGCCAAGCCCTATGAGGAGAGACTGGGGCACCTGGACCTCTTCAGCCTCCGCAAAAGAAGGTTGAGAGGCGACCTTGTGGCTGCCTGTAAGTTCATCATGGGGGCACCCGTGAAATTAAATAATTTCTTATTTAATGATAAAATGGACCTGTGACCATTTGGGGAACCTGTCTCCACAACTTTTGAATTCTGATACAAGTTGTATAAGTATAATGCAAGGTTCATGTGAAAATGGCTGTATCATGATTATCTTTGTTAGTGTGTTTTCATTTTGCTGAAAGGCCTACAACACAAATCCACCAGACTAGAGACAATGGAGAGCACTTAACTTGAAGGGTGCATTTGGACCAACAATGAATATGCTAAAAATGTGGATGGTACTGGAAGAGACTTCTTGTCCTGTGCCTTAGAAGAATGGAAGAAAGGGTGTGTGTGTGGAAAATTACCGACAGCAAGGCAGAGACAGGGGTGAAAAGAAGGAATTTTAATACAATTAACAGAGGAAGGACAGGGAGAGAAAAACAAAGTTGTGAGCAGGAGAGGGAAGAGATGGACAGGTTTACTGTGGTGGGAGGAGTGTGCATTTAGGTTCAACATTAGTCAAGAGTTGGAGAAGACAAATCATAAGTAGCCTGTCTGAAGGGCAGGAAGAGTGAACTTGATGGAAGTACATTACCTTCAGGAACTTTGCTGTTCATTAATTAGCTATATTATCTTGGGCGCTGTCTCTTAAATAAAGAACCGTGCTATGTTCATATCCATTCTTTTATATCTCTTGTGGCTTCCAAAGAGTTAAACTGGAAACTGGAAGGCCTCCCTCCAGTGAATTCAGTTAAAGGGCCTGTTGAACTAACTAGGAAATTTTGAGTCTGGACTGGTGACAAGAAGTTGAGCATGGGTCTGAGCTCCCAGGAAGGGGTGCTAGATTGCAGATCTGTGCTCTAGAGCGTGCCTACAGATCCCAAGACACAGGGGGTGTGTCTGGCCCTTGTTCAGATTCCAGAAACATAGATTCATTGTTTGGGCCCCCGACAACAACCACATGAGTGGCTAGATGCCATAAATGTGTAGATGCTGTCAAAGGTGCTCTAGTAACACCCCTCCCTCCCACCCGCCATGATTTATGAGGACACAATAATATAGAGAAGGAAACTAACTGAACGGTATGTATGTATCTTTAGAGAGACAGAGTTTGAACTTATAGTGGGGCAGTATGCCATCAGTTTTAGCTTCAGTCAGCCCCAAGTTCCAGATGCCCAGCATCTAACATAGGGTGTCTTTACATGTGCTTCAGGAGTGTGTGGGGGAGGGGGGCGGCTCTTGGGAGCCACTCTAATTAAAGTACCTGCAGTGTTTCGTGTTTTCAGTGTCCTACACTTCAAAATGGCAGCAGGGGTGCTTTAACTAAAGCTTGTTCAACGTACTTAAAGTGCTCCCACTGCCATTCTGAGGTGTGGGGTTGCTGAATATACAGGATGCCAAGGTTGCTGAAGTATGCTAATTAGCATGCTCCAGCAGACTCAATTAATCAGGTCTTCTCCAACACGCTGTAATTATAGTGCATCAGAGGAGACATCCTGCACATCTACAGGCACCCATAGCTTCTTGCAAGTTTAGCTGGCCACTATGAGAGATTGTTAGGAAACTGCAGATATCCCTCTTGTTGTTCTACACATTTATGAGTGAATTGCTGCTTTATGAGGATGAGGGACTTGGCACATTGGCAAGCCAGCTAAAATACCCTGAAATACATGCCCTGAAAGCTACAATAAGTGCATGCCAACCTTAGTCACAACATTCCCATCATTTAAGTTTGGGGCTTTTCCTAAATGTACTGCTCCTATGGCCATGCAAATTTATGCTCTAATTGTAACAGTTGTTAATAACTAAACAGTTTAGGCCATGTTGCTTATTACAGTTTTTCAAGGAAAGCTGGTGGTCATTCAGCAGCTAGCCTCTGAATTAATACTGGTCTAATAACATGTTGAAAGGCACTGTAAAATAGAAAATGGTGTTATCTTGAGGGGGTTTTTTTTACCATTTTTTAATATCCCATTGTACTGCTTATAAGAGCATCAGTAATATGTGTAATTATGTGTAACTAGTTTCTCCTTGCATATTAATTTAGAAAAGTCTTCTCATTTCTTGTCTTAAAGGCCACTGACAGAGGGGTGAAGGGCAGGTAAACAGCCCTTTACTTTCAGCTTGGTGCACCCCGACACCAAACACAGCACATGCCCAGAAGAGGAACCACGTCAGTTTGACCTAGGTTGCCCATTGTCTATATAGAACGTGAACTTCACCAGGGCTTTTTGGCACTTATATCTAATTGCTGATTCAATCGGATAAAAGCTATTACATAAAAGCACCAAAAAGCCCCACTGAAGCGCACAATGTATACAGATACTGCAGAGCCGGGTCAAACTGGCATATTTCCTTTTCCAGTAAAGAGCCATTTTTTTTTTGCTTTTTTCCTCATGTTTGTCAGCGGCCAAAATGTTACATAGAGTCTCTGTGCACTTATATCAGATGGCTGCATTTCAGTGATGCATGTTTGCAGAATCCTTTGAAACATACTGCATGCTTACTACTAATGATCTTACAATGTATTAGATATGCCAGTGTAAAATGGTCAAAATATTACTTTTATTCTAAAATGATATTATAACCAATGTTTGGAGTATAGATCTAGGTTTGCAGGCTGGCCTGAAAACAAGAATTCTCTTTCATGAAAAATGTCAAAGTTTTGAAAATCGTTTTCATTCTACATCAGAATGAAAATTAGACCTTGCCATTTTTCCCCAGAGGGCAGACCCAGGTAGCCAATAATCCAGAAGTGAGGGCATGCTAAGTCCTTGCTTACTTGATTCATTTATCCTAGGCATTTGTCTAATCACTTGGCTAGAGAACTTGTTGGAGCTGCTTTACTTGATCTAAACTACTGACTACTACCTGTGCAAGAAGGAAAAAGACTTCATTACCTACTGATTACTTTGGATCTTTTTCTCTGGTTTTGACCCCAGATACCCTTCTGGACCTGAGAAACTTTAGTTGACAAAACTTTTGTCAACAAGAAAAAAATGTTTCATTGGGAAATTAGTGTGCTATGCTAACATACTATATTATAACATCTCTGAATTGCAGATCTGGCTTGAGTGATTATGGATCTAAGGTCAAAGGAAGTATATAGTAGTATTTTTGGATGATTGAGAATGATCTACAAAATGCTACATAAATTAAATACAGTCCTCTTTGTTGGTAAAGTAACCCCCCCCCACATTTTTCTTGCCTTGCTGTGGCTTAATGAGCAGTATAACTCACTTGAATAACAGCTGAATGAGGAAAAGCTGTTTTCACTTCTAAAATGTGTAAAAACATATTTTCATATTTTAGCTTTTCCTGTAGTTCACTAAGAGGTACCAACAAATACAAGTAGTAGATTAATGATGCATTAGCTACTCTGCAATAGCACACGTGTAGATGCTTACCAAGAGCAATTTGCTCTCGGTCAGCCTAGGCATCGAGGTGCCAAAGGGAGTGAGGATGCATGAGGGGGAGCTGTCCATGGCTCCAGCACTGCTCAGCCTGACTCTCCCCAGGAGCCAGGAGCTGAGCAGCACTGGAACTGGGGAGCTCCCTGTCTCCAGTCCCAGCACTGCTCAACTCCCGGCTCCTCCCAGGCATGAGCAGGGTGCAGGAGCTGACTGGGGCATGTGCTGCACAGGCCGTGGCAGGGCTGAGGGGTCAGAGGGCTCTCCTTTCCACTCAGCCCTGCTGCTGCTCATGTAGCACATGCCCTAGTCAGCTCCTACTCCCCGCCCATGCCTGGGGGAAGCCAGGAGTGCCTGAACCAGGGGCCAGTGCTGCTTCACCCTCACATCTTCTCCCCCTGGTGCTAGCACTACTTCCTCCTCACATCTCCCCTCCAATCCTGGTGTTGCTTACCCCTCTTCTCAGGTACCTGGTATTGCTCCAAGCCAGCACCACTGAGCCAGGCTGAGATCCCAAGCTCTGCATAGATGGAAGCTGTGCCCCATTCTAAGATATCTCACTTGCTCCCATTCCCTGGAGACCAGGCCTGACCCCAGTACCTCCTGCCAGCCGATGGCTGGCACCCAGGGAAGCCCAGAGCTCCCCCTGGTTGTTGCAGGAGGGCAGAGCAGGGCTGGTAGGCAGAAGCATCCCTGGGATGAACTCCTCCCATTGGAAGCAAATTTGCTTCCGACAGGGGTGCATGGGTAGATGTTTACCAGGGAACACTTTAATGAACCTGAATTTTCTTTGCAGAAAATTTGGGCATATTCATTGCTAACCTGTATCAAAGAGCTCTGCCTGACTCAGGAAGTTCATGGGCCAACCAGAGGTAACCCTCTCCTAGACTTAGTGTTGGTCAAAGGACATGATATGGTGAGTAACTTGAAGATAGAGGATAGCCTGCATGACAGTGACCATGAAACCATCACATTCACTGTCCATTGCAAGGCAGGAAAATCAGCTAGCAGGGTTGAAGTTTTGGATTTCAAAAACATGAATCTCAGCAGGTTTAGGGCAATAGCAGGGGAAGTGCTGTGGGACCAGGGACCAAAGGTGAAAGGAGTGCATGAAGGGGGTTGTTCCTTAAGGACATGGTCCTCAAACACAAAAGAAGTCCATTCCCATGTGGAGGAAAGGTGCAGAAGGGCTGGTAAGCTCTCTTGGCTTAATAGGGATATCATGGTCCTCTAGAAAAAGAAGAAAGAAGCATACAAACAGGGGAAGCTTAGGACAGTCTCCAAGGAGAAGTATATAGAACCAGCCCATGCTTGTAGGGAGCAGATTATAAAGGATAAGGTGGTGACTGAATTTAAACTAGCCATAGAAATCAAGGGCAATAAGAAAACCTTTTTTAAGTATGTAGGGAACAGGAAGAAAACAAATGGAAGTGTGGAGCCATTGCTTAACAACTCAGGACAGCTGGTTACCGACACTCAAGAGAAAACTGAACTCCTGAATGACTACTTTGCTTCAATATTTTACCGGACTGTGGGAAAAATCATACTAGATATGTCTCAGAATGGGCATGGTGGGAATGATTGCCTTCCTACTGTTGACATTGAGTTGGTACATGATCAGTTAGAAAAGTTACACATTTATAAGTCAGCAAGACTGAATGAACTTCATCTGAGAGTGCTGAAGGAGATGGCTGAAGTCATCACAAGACCTCTAGCGAAACTCTTCCAAAACTTGTGGCGCTCGGGGGAGGTCCCTGACGACTGGAAGAGGGCCATCTTCAAGAAGGGGAGGAAAGAGGACCCAGGCAACCATAGGTCAATTAGCCTAATTTCTATCCCAGGGAAGATCCTGGAAAAATTCATCAAGGAGTCTGTGTGATACGCTTGTAGAAAGGTAGGATTCTGAATGACACCCAACATGACTTCCTCGTGGGCAGGCCTTGTCTTACAATGAACATGAGTTGTTAGTGTGATGCTGTAGCCAACAGGGCAAACAATACTCTGGCATACATCAACCAATGCATTTCAAGCAAAACCAAGAAAGTGATTCTTCCACTTTACTCAGCATCGGTGAGATCACAGCTGGAGTACTGCATCCAGTTCTGGGCACCGCACTTCAAGAAGGACATGGAAAAGCTTGACAGAGTCCAGAAAAGAGCCACCTGTATGCAAGGCAAGCCATATGAGGAAAGGCTGAGGGACTTGGGTCTCTTTAGCCTAAAAAAGAGAAGGCTGAGAGGGGACTTAGTAGCAGCTTACCACTATACCAGGGGAATAAATCAAGGGCTTAGTAAACTCCTGGAAGACTGTTTCAGGCTTAACACTAGGAAAAACTTCTTCACAGATCTGTTAGGGTGTCCAGACTGTGGAATAAACCCACTCCAGAGGTGATACAATCACTTACCCTGGAAATCTTCAAGAGGAGACTGGATGGTCACCTTGGTGGACTCACCTGACCCCAGTTGTCTTTCCTGCCTAGTGCAGGGAGGCTAGGTCCAATGACCTTGCAAAGTCCCTTCCAGCCTCATACAATCTATAATTGTACATGTAGGTGTGCTTGCATTGTGCTTCAGGTTTGACTGCTGAAATTACCTTTCTTACCATTCCATCCTCATAAAGCTTGATTGTTTCGGTTTTATGCAGACACTGGGTACGTCTACACAAGATGCTATGTTGCTGTAGTGACAAGCTATGGCAACATAGCTCGTCACTACTGCACAATAGGTTTAGAAATGATTCATGCGCCACTGCGACTGCTCAGTAATTTAGCAAGTACTAAATGACTGCACAGTAACAACTGCAGAGCCAGGGGCATGTGTAAACATGGCCAGTGTGAACTTCAACTATAGATATCTGAGGTAATGAATGAACCTGGGTGTGTCTACATGTGCAATTAATGAGACTGAGTATTCTAAATAAACTAATCCCGACATCACTGTCTACATGTGCATTTAAGTGCAATAATTTACTGAGCTGCTGGATACCATTTGTAACTGATGGGATTATCCAGCAGTACAGTAAGTTAGTCTACTGCACCCTAATTACCATGCACATGTAGACAGTGATGCTTTACTGTGCAACAAATTAGTCTGTGAAGCATTAAAGTGTCTTGTTTAGATGTGCCCACTGTAAAGGTTGGTTGTTGCTGTCTGTTTCTGACAGCATCAGTATCTTATTTTTTGTGTCGAGGGAGTGATGCTGCCACAAATCAAATCTATTCTGCACTGTTTGTGCCTTGCTCAAGAGAAATTTTAAGTTTTCTGGGTTTGTCCAGGGGGTTGTGTTTCAAAAGTGATATTTTGCATCATCCTAAAATTCTAGAACATCAGAATTTTTGTAGAATCACATTTTGAGGATTGTATTAATGGTCCATGCTTGTCCTAGCAAAGTGGAGAGAACTAATTTTATTCTTGTATTAAGCCATGAAAGTGCAAGACTGAGAAATGACTCAGATTGACAGTTTTAATGCAATCATTACAATCATCTGTGTCATGTAAATTACATGCTTATCTTGTTCTGTCTATCTTTTTCTCTCATTAAGTTGTTTAATGTAGTAGACTGTTAGTAATTCCTAATTTAAACACTATTCCATGTTCAGGAGATTAGAATTGGGGCCTGTATTTATGCTGTTTGCTGTGTATAATGAGTGTAACAAAACTGTCCTGTCTCTGCAGATTTGGAGTGGGGGAAGGTGAAAGCATAACTATATATTACAGGGCTTGTCAGTCTGTGGCCCATGGAGCCATTTTTTCTAGCCCTCAGAGCTGGGGGGGTTTCTGAGGTGTGTCAGTGGGACAGGGGCTTTAGACAGAAGTGGTGGCAGCAGCACTGTGATGGAGGGAGGGAGGAGCAGTGGCTCTGGTTGTGGCAGCAGCATTGTGGGATGTGTTGAAGCAGCCTGCTGTTAGAGCTATGTTCAATTAAAGCAGCACCCCCACTGCAAAATATTGCTAACCCCTGGCATAGGAAATACTTTCTTATTGCATTTATGCCAGTCTTTTGTGTTGGCTACACATTAAAAGAGAGAATCAAGGAACAATTTTCCCAAGCATATAATTATAGGATACTCCATATTTTGTGACTCCCATCCTATCCACAGTTGCTCAAGCAAGCTGAGGATTGGGTGAAGAGGAGATTTTTCTGCTTACATGGCTGAGTTTCATATATGTAATAACCAGAGCTGTTTCCTACCTGTACTTCTTTGGCCCAGGGGGTATCAGGGAAGAATTATTATATTCCTGCACAGCAGTAGAAGTAGGCATTGCACTGTGAGGAAAACCATTGAGTTTGAATCTGATATTAGTGGTATACTAGGTTTAAAGCCACTGGCTTAATTCTTCTTACTCCTGACATTCACCAGTGAACATGAACTAAGAATCAATTTCCTGCACAAAGGACCTAGAGTCTAATTAATCTGAAACCTTTAAGTTATTATTTGTGTGTGTGTGTGTGTGTGTGTGTGTGTGTGTATTCACATATGCAGTATATATACACACACATACAGCTGTGTAACTACAGTGCATTAGCTGATATTCTACTGAGGTGGTATCACAGTTTCATACCTGTGTAACATTGGTCTTTACTGTAATGGTTCTGTATTTAGTTGCATCTTCGTAGAATATGAGAATCTGAATTTTCCCACTGCTCTCATCATAAAGATCTAAGAACCTATTAAGTGAAACATAGTGACAACTATGATTATGCATTTCTTTCCATACTATTATATAATTTTTGTTGTTGTAAGAAACCATATTACTAACTTTAAATGATAATCAAGTTTGATTTGCTCTCCACAGCTGCTCTCTTCATTGCTGGTTCTTCACTATCCCCTTCCAATTAAACATCTTCACATTGATTATTTTACATTATTTTAATTAAACTACATTTTAAAGGGCTGAATCTCATTTTTCTTTGTTACCCACATTTTTAATTTCAATAGATTTGCAGTTTAGAGCTACATGGGAATATCTTTAACATGTTCTAGATCATTAAAGACTTATTAGTAAAAACCTCTAAAGATGCATTTTGCCTCAGTATTCACTAAGTATATTTCCAATGGTTGCTGTTTTAATAATATTACCATTTTGAAGAGTTACCATGTTGTGACACCTATAATATCATCATTTTCTGATTTATAGATAAATACATGTGATCCTCACCATTCGCTGGGGATACGTTGTTGTATCCCCTGCGAATGGTGAAATCTGTGAATAAGGCACTGTGTTCGTGAATGCAGTGCCCCCAGCGGCTGGAGGGGAGGGGGCACGGCTCTGGTGGTGACGGCGGGAGCATGGCAGCAGCTGCAGGAGCACAGAGGCCACAATCGTGGAGCTCCCAAGGAGCTCCTGTAAGTGTATAAAGCGTATTTAAAATATGGGTTCAGCATTTGTGAATATTTGAAACTGCGAATGCCGAACCTGTGAATAGTGAGGGTTCCCTGTATAACAGAGATCCTGGGAGTCATCTAAAACCTTAACTGAATAAGTACGATACATAAAAGAATTTCAGTTTTCATATAAAATCTGGTTAAATATAAGTGCTTAAAATGGCTTCCCCAAGGAAATTTTGAAAATTATGGTTATTTATTACTGGATATTAGGCGATGACAATATAACTATCATTTGGCCTTTAGAAACCTATGGATCACCTGCTTGTCAGTAGTGAAAACAGCCATGGCAAACAAGTGTTTGTTTTACATGCTAGCTTTTGGCCAGTTTTCCATCCACATCCATGTGGGGGTATTCATAGCCATTCCAATTTGAGTTAGTTTATCTGTATTTTCAGTGGCAATGTGTAGGGGGGCACAGGGGTGCACATGCACCCCCTGAGAGTGCTAGTGTATCCCCTGACAGACAGCGCTCCCCACTTAGGTGACAGGCAGAGGGACCAGGCAGAAGCACCGGACAGGGAGTGGGGGCGCCAGATGAAGTGCCACTGGTGCTTCCCAGTCAGCACGATTTAGCCATGGGGGACCCCCTCCCCGGTTGGCGAGATTGGCTATGGGGAACGGTCGGCACGATCGGCTGTGGGGGGATCTCCCTGGTCACTAACTGGCTGCTGGGGGGGGGGGGGGGATTCTCCCCCCCCTCAGATGGCACCAGTCGCCCATGTGTATTTTCATGATATCTTGCTCAAATGAAGGAGTCAACATTTACTAGAATAATGCTGCTGTATACTGGCTGAAGATCTGGTTGAGAATGTATATCTTTTACATTTCTTTTATCCAGTAAGTTCTATGAAATAGAAGTCAATTTTTCCAACTATTTAGTTGATCTAATAAAATATAGCACATCTACCCAAAGAACCTTGTCTGCCTATGTCCTTAGATCAAGACGGCTACAACAAACACCCCTAATAAAATGGAAGTGGTACACAGCTGAAGTAGAACATTATTAATAACAAGTTTCCAAGGGTTTCTGTGTATTCTTGGTGTTCCAGGAAACCTTGCTAGTAGCTAGTGGAGAGTAGGTTTGTCACATAGTGGTGGATCCTCATCTTTCTTCCCAATTGACAATTTGCATTAAAGGCAGTATTAGTTTTCCAAGTGGGCAATTTAGGTAGTTGGCACTGGTACATCATACAATTGTAGCTGAGTGGGGAGGTTGATCAGAAATAAGATGGATAGTTGTTAATAATAGTCTAATAAGAAGTGCCATGTCCTGTGAAAAATTTGAGAATGCCTACTTTATATCACCCACAGTGATAGGCACTGTGGGATTTGTAAAGGGCTGTAAAACCTGTCTTCAGTTTTATTCCTGATGGAAAACTTTTCCACAGATAAAATCAATAAATATTTGTTTTGTTTAGTTCGTATACAAACTGTTTCCTGACTTGAATATCTAGTTTAGAGTGCTTAAATATTAAGGTAATGGTATTTCCTGAGATGTTTGTGATGGACATGCATTGAAATGTTCTGTAATCCTTTTCTCCTGAACTTCGTTCTCTGAAGAGACTCAGTAGTGACAACTTAAAGTGGATTGGAATATAGTGTTAGTGACATGAAAAGCTGGAGGGCTTTAAGCCCTCTGGTCTCTACAATTGTTTATATTCTAAAAGACTTGACAGACTATGAAAGAAAAAAGGATGATAAAGAAATGCATTCTTAAATTGTTTGTAGCTGTATTTGGGGCTCCAAAATGGAGGACCAATTTATATGGAAAGACCTTTGCAAATTACCTGCATGTGTGTTCCTTACAAGAAATAAGGAATATTTCCTTACTGTGAATATTCAAAAGAGAATTCAGAATTATTTAACCTTCAGGTCAGAGATGTTCTAGGTCCCATGTACCAACTTTATCTTCTAATGAGAAGGCAAATTAACTTGTGCTGACTGACAAGATTCACATCTTATGTTTAAGTTATAACTCTAGCATTAAACAGGGAGGAAGAATGATAGAACAGATGCCCAGATTGCCATGATTCTTTCGCATCTTTAATCTGTAATATTAATTTCTCATTCCAAAGAAAACCCAGGGCTGAAAAAAGATATTTTACATAATATTGTTATACCTTAAATTTCTCTTTTGCTCTCTCACTTTTTATCAGCCATCAAAATGGATCCTCCTTTTCTTTTAGAAAGAAAATAGAAGTCTTGGTATTTGACAAAACTTAAATTATGACTCATCCAATGTAATTGCCACTGTAGAAGCTGATAATCTTCTAGTGAGGTTTTGTAATTGTTGATTTGTTGGTTTTGAATAATGGCAGAATTCTTGCTCTTTCAAGATGGACTGTCCTCTTCTGAGAAATGTAATAAGACAAAATTGTTTTAGCTACGGTTTGTCTTAAACATAAAGACAGTCTTCTGCTTTGAGAAACAAATATTTAAACAATAGCTATATAATGTGATAACTCTTGAGTACTCATTAAGATACTTGCATTTTTTTCAGAAGCATTATTGGTAGTATTTAGTGGAAAGCTGCTGCTTGTAGTTTCGTTACAGTATTCTAATATAGGACTTGCAAAGTTAAGGTCTAATTATCCACCTCTTTGACCCTACCATTGCCCATACCTTTGCAAAGTAGTGGCAAATTCTAGTAGCATTTAGATTTATCAGCTGCCCATTAAAGGAATGGCTGGAAGACAGAGTACACTGAAATAGTAGCTTTGCCCCAAGACACAAAGTGATTCTTCTTCCCCCTCCAAGCTTCCGTTCTGTTCACTTGCAATACTATTATGGCATTGTCAGAATTTTCCAAATACCCATTGTTCCCATAAATGCTGACAGAGTGCTAACAATAGTGCTCAGCTTAGACAAATTGGTACCCATCAGTTCATGGTTCTTGATGCTTTTCCCTGAAGTGCATCATCCCCCTAATTTTGAAGTCTTGCATGTACTTTATTATGGCTGTTTAGCTTCTGAATGGCCAGGGGCTGCCTACGTCCATCCTGAATGTTGTGTGCATGGGCTGTACACCTTCCCCTCCCACACTGTGCTGTGCTGTGCTGTACTGTACTGGCATTCCCATGCCATGTGAAAGTTCCAGCCTCCCTCCGCATCCCCTCTCTAGCCATGGATTTCCTGGGTCCTGCAGACAGTGTTGCACTGCCCTGTGTTGCCATCAGGGATGGGGCAGAATAAAGAAGCTGGGGAAGAGAGTGGGAGCCTGGATTTAGGAATAGCCACCTGATTTAGGAGCCCAGGGGCTGCAAGGTAACTTCCCAATCCACAGGCTACCACTTGGACAGCCCTGCATGATAGGAATTAGGGCTGTGAAAATTTTGCCTGCTATTTCATTTCAACTTGTTTTGAGCTCGAAACAGTGAAATTGAAATGAAATGTAGGGCTTTGAAACAGCCTCGAAATGAAACAAGGACAGTTAAAACATTTCAAAAGTTTTAATAGAGTTTGAGTTTTGAAATGGAAACTGGGCTTGCCTGCAGGGAAACAGAAAGTAAGGTGAGGGAGCAGGGAAGGACTGCTCTGATATTGACTGTGTAGCTGGCCAGTGACTATGATCCTTCCCTGAGGTCCCTTCCAATCCCAGTGCTGTGGGGGAAGGATAGAAAAACAGCATAAAAAGCAGCATTGTTTAAACAGGCCTGCTTTCTGCCTTGGGATCAGTTATTGAGCTTTCTTCCAGAAGCTCAGCAGCTTTAGACAACAAAGGCTACTACCATTGATTTCCTACTTGCTAGCCTAGCAAGTGGGATTCCACAATACCTTTTGCTTTCTTTCTATACCCTTTTATTTTATTATTATATTTGTTGATTGATTCCTTTCAATGTATTCCTCCCCCACATTCTGACATGCTACAGCCTGCCAGACATCTGACTCCCCAGGTACCTCTCTACCTTTACCTGCGCTGCCACATCCCCCCTCCCTCCTCTCCCCCCCTGCCACCCCAGCCTGTCTCTCATCCCTGGATGCCTCCATTTCCATTTTCACTGACTGACTTTCTTGTCTGCATTGCATGCCAACCTCTAGCTTCTTTACTATTCCTTCCATCCAGGACCAGCAGACACACCAACTGCAGGTGCTTCCTCAGACTCATGAAGAGTTTTTCAGCCTGAAATCTTGCTAAGATATATTTCTGTAACTATTCAGTTGGTCTATTAAAAGATACCAGATTAAGTTGACCCAGAGAACCTTGTCTGTCAGTGCCATGTCCTTAGACCAACACCCCTAGCACCAGTCCCCATTCAGCTGACTGGAAGGATGCAGGGCCCTGGGCACATCTAAGCTCCAGGGCTGGGACTGGCAGGGAGAGTTCTCTGGCAGCTGCTGGAGAAGAAGCTCCTTCAAGAGAGGAAAGAAAGGCTCTGTGACAGTTTGGCTACCTGAGATGCTGCTAGTGCTATTGTGTGTCTTACTAAGTTATTATTACCTGTTGTTATTTAAAGTGATGGACCAGACTGAGGCTGTAGGGGAGGAGGAGTTCTCATTGGGGCACACTACCATGTCATGTAGAGGCTCCATCGCTGGTGAGGGCGCACCTTAACACACACACACACACACACACACACACACACACAGAGTCACACGTCATGAATTTTGCTTGTCAGCAGCTTAAGGTGCAGTTTCCCAGAAACCCCTGCACCTACATCCTTGAAACCTGACAGGCTTTTGTCGCCGCCGAGAGCCGCGGCGCGGGGTTCGGGGCTTTAGGAGCCCTAGTCGGCGGGCGGGTACTTGTGACGCTTGGAGCGGAATCAGGTACTCAAGCGTTTTGATTGAACAAAAAAGATTGTTTACTTACACTGCAGGCCAGAAGCTTGCTTCGATTACGGTTGTAAACAAAACTTGGGTCGGGCAGAAATTACAAAGATGTTGGTTGGTCTGCAGAAGGGTTCAGGGTGTTCGGGGTGTTCGGGCCAGCAGTCGTCTTACGTCTCGGATGGGGGTGTGCTAGGCCCCCTTGGGTCGGTGACGGGGAGCGATTAGAGGTTGATCAGGCCCCTAAGTTCGCTCTGAAACACGCGTGGAGTTTGCTAGGCTCCACAGTGTACTCAGAGTTCTCCACGAGGTGTGTGTGGAGTTCTCCAACTTGGGCAGAAACTGCTTCAACCTCTTATATGGCTAGCAAGCCAATTGCTGGTCACCACGTAGGAATAATTTAAAACTGGCCAATAATAATGTGAATTTGCATATGAGTGGCGGGAACTTTTTTCTAAACTGTAATTTTCCACTACTGTAGCATTTGGTTACTGGGTTCAGGCATAGCGGAATTTTCCTCCATGACCTAGTTACTGCCACCAGAATGATTGACAGCAAAACTATGCCATATGTATCAAACCCATGGAATTTTCCTCTGTGCTATGTCATTTCTCCTCTGGGCTATACGAATTCTCCTCTGTGCTATAGGCATCTAATTAATGGGTTCTGACAGCTTTATGGCCTCAGCAGGGGCTACCATGCCTGCTGTTTTCACTCCCATGTGCCTTCGCACTTACAAGTGACACAGGTTTTTCTTTCAAGACTTTGAGGTGCTGTTTCCCAACCCCCCCTGCACCATCTCCCTGAAACTTGGCAGGCTTCATGGACTCAGAAGTAGCTACCAGTTCTGCTGTTTTCATCCAAATCTGCCAAAAAATGACAAAGTTATAGACAGTTTCATGATTCCCCATTATAGCCTATGGGTGGAATGTCCAAACAGTGTTGAAACAGTTTTCACAAAATGTAACTGTGCTTCGAAACTAAACAAAACTCGAAATGAAACACTGTCCTGGTGAAATGGAAGTTGAAATGAAATGGTGATGTTTTGCGCAGCCCTAATAGGAATATCTCCTTCACTTTTTTTCAGTAGAAACTGGCTCACATACGATATGCACCTCAATATAATAAATATAAGAGAGCATAAACTCCAGCAAGCTGTGGAACATGAATATAATTATTCTCTCTAAGGTCTTTACTGTCTCAAACGAAAAAAAGGTCTTCTCGGGATACACAGGAATGACCTTTGATGCCTTGTATGCAAAGCTGACTGTATTGCAACATTTAGAGATCTATATCTAGGCTGGCTTGTACTCCTGACATTTGTGAAAAGTAGGTACTACCTATTAACCCCCTCAGCTACTGTCTGCACTTGCAACTACTGTATACAACATCAAATAAAACACCTGGAAACATCAGATATGTAACACAGCATGGAAATAGTTAAGTTTCTCCATTTATAGGCAGTACCTTTTATATTTCTATCACAACTTGAAGAATTGAAATAGTTAAGATCTCTTTTTGTTTTATACATCTGGAACTATTTTCCAGATAAGCTTTAACCTCTTTGCTCTCTTTCTCTAAAGTCAGAGAGTTGACTTTACTCTTTTCCCCCTCATTCTCTGAAATTTTCAAGTGAAACAGCATGTCTTGAATCAATGTTGAGTGTCTGGAACCCACAGTTAACCTTCTGACACAGACAAGAAGGAGGCACTGAAGAATGTTTTAAATTGAATCTGCTCTTCTGATTTTTGTTTTCTCCTCTCTATTTTTTAAATTCTCTCTTCCTTACTGAAATTGGGAGAACGAAGGAATTCTTTGCAACTTTTTCAGCATCTTCACTCATTTACTTGTCATAGAACTGCTCTTCATAACAGCAGACTGGCTCTTCTCGTACAAAATCCATCCAAGGCGCTTAGAAAGAATGAGTGACAAGATTTACCCTTTCTTCTTTTACAGGTGCCACTATCCAGCAAAGAACTAAAAGTGCCACATTATAATGATACAAATCTGACATGTTGCAACTGCTTATTAGAGTCTAGACTGCTATTGTGAGAGGCTTCTAGGTTCACTCCCTCATAAGATTCTGATAAATCATTGGGCTATTCTAGGAAAACGATGCAAAACAAACATAGCTTCCCCACTTAGTGGTCAGTAAAGAAACAATAGCTGCAGTGGTAGAAATTGGGCCTCAGCTTCCCTCTCTTCTTTATCATTTTACTTTTAATGAAGGAAAAGCATTCTATGTTGGAGAAAATCTTAAAAGGAAGATAAAACATTTGTTCAAGAAATAGATGAACCTTAAAAAATGGAGGCCAAATCGAAGAACACACATTGTTAAATAAGGCAGAAAAGACAGACCTTGCCAGAAGTGAAGTTTCCAAAATGCCTGCATGTCTCCCTCCATAGAAAGACCTAATGATAGGAAACATGATGGGATTATTTTTGCTGCCTTATTGCCTCATGATTGACAGACCTGGATCTCTGGGCAATCTCCTTTTGATCTACCTAGATACTTCTCTGGCAGTCACTGCCCTCAGTTCTGAACATTATATAGACATTAATTAATTTGCAGTTACGTCACCACAGAAGGTAGAGAGGTGTCATTTATCCGAGTTTTATAGACAGAAAACTGAAGACAGATTGACTTGCACAAGGTCTTAATGTAATTCTAGAGTAGAGCAGGAACTTGAACCTCAGTATTCTAAGTCCCAGGTTAATGCTTTCATTGCAAGACTGCCCTTATATTAGGAGATTCTGCTGTCTTTTGGCAGAGAAAATAGAGGTTAAGCAAAGATAACACTCTGATAGCTTGGAGACTTTTTTACCCCCATTTGATTTTTATTTGAGAGCATGGAAGGCTAGGAAAGCAAAATGTCAATGGCTGAGAAAAATTCACTATTAAGATGTAAGGACCTTTGAAATATTTGTGCTTATTTATCATTTCCTCACCACTAGGGTTAGATAAAGTAGTCATAGCAAACAACATATTTTGACAAAGGTAGCTTTCTTCTCTTCTTTCTAGCTACTTATTAACTAGGTATTAATTTGAAAGTATTGAATCATTATTTGATTCATAAGTATTGATTCAAATGCTTGGTACAAACCTAGCTCAACCTTAAGTATCAAATGTTTCCAAACTATTCACTGCAACTGTTGTTTTGAGTGATCACTATTCCCAAGTCATTACTTGAATTGAGTGATTGGCCACCTAATTCACCTTCTGCTTCTGGGGCTGGCTGACTGGATTACTTCCAGATCCATAAAAAGCTTTCAAAACGACTACATGATCTTTATTGATGTGAGTATTCAGGAAAATACATTGTAACATGAGTATTTGTAAAACTTTTTCTGGCCAACATTAATTTGTGCAAAAGTTTGATTATTGAATGCATAGGAATAGTGAATAAAAATACTTTAAATATTACAGAGGTAAATTTTGTTTGTTTTTATTTTACTTGAATGAAAATACCATTCTGTAGCAGTTACTCAGCTCTAAGGTATTAATAGACTATTGAATAAAAATCACTATTGTTTTTTAGCTGTTATTCTGAATGCCAGTTTTTCTGATCTTAAATGTAGTTTTTTATGGTATGGTGAATTCCATGGAGAGGGATTTTAACATTTTGCTATTTTTAACATTTTTCCATAGATCACTTGTGTAGATCTCATATATTGGTGGTGTGAACATTTCTTTGGTCAAAGATCTTTACAACACATTTATATCTGTGAACCAAGCTATCGGTTCTGAATAGTTATCTAGAAGGCATTTCCAAATTTGACATGGCTGTGATATTAAGCCTTTTCCTATTTGAGGTATCACATTTGTAAACCAAGAAGCAGTCATTCAATAAAGCAGTTGACAGTAGATATCCTAAGGTAACCCAGAATCCAGTTAGCTGATTGGTATGTTTAAAACAAGAAACATGTCCATGTACAGTTCTGCTTGGCTCTCTTGCTCCTGCGTGTCCTAGTTTTAAAAAAATGCGTAACTATCTACAACCCAATGGTACTTTTAGAATTGGAAGTGGAAAGGGAAGGAAGAAAACAGACCTAAAAACAGGAACTAGTGTAAATGATCCCAGGAATGGGTCTCACAGCGTGAGATCTCTGTAGTGAATAGTTTGGTTGGTGATAATTCTTTTCTGGCCATGTGGCTGAATGTCACAAGAGAAACTTTGTCTACACTTAATTTTCATACTCACAGATCAACTTTTTTTACAAACAGACTTTTCCACCCAGGGGAACACTACCATCTCTCAGCTCCCCTGTGCAAGATGCAGTTTCTTTTCTACCTGGGAGAAATTGTACAATCTTTGCAGAGACTCCCTATGCGTGAAGAAGGGTGTTTGCACCCGAAAGCTTGCTAAGAACTTTTCCCCAACTACTCAGTTGGTCTAATAAAAGATGTGACATCTATTCAAAGAACCTTGCCTGCCTGAAAAAGAGCATTTGGGCCTGAAAGCTTGCAAAAAAATGTTTTTGCAACTACTTAGTATTGTCTCTTATCTATATCGATCTCTCTCTGTGCATCTGCTCCATTTTTTGGCTCTTTGAGACTCTAGCCATGTCTCTACCCCAAGAGTTTTGTCTGCCTATGAGAGAAACTTGTCACAGACAGAAGAGGTTGTCACTGAGAGTGAAAAGTGAAAAGTATAAACATAAAATAATAGACAATTTCAGGTATGATATCTCTGGTAAGAATTATCTAATCTTTTGATTCAGAAAATTTGATGGGACCCTTGTGAGGGGCATGTGATCAGCACACAGATGGAAGGTGATAATGATACAGTAATTAGTCATAACTGCTATGAGATATGTTCATTGGGAAACTGAGTATTAATCTTATTTAGGTAGTTTTAAGCAATGGTGCTCAACCTTTTTGGCTAGTGGGAAGGATAGGCAGTGCCCAGGCTATCTGCAGGCCAGCTGTGGCTGGTGGTCCCAATCCAACACGGGGCAGACACTGCAGGACCACACTGAGCTGCGCGGAAGAGGGCAGTGTGCATCCTGGCTTCAACCTGGCCCTGCAGGAGGAGGGGAGGGCTGTGGCCCAGCCCTGTGGGGGAAAGGTACATGGCACATCCACACAGGGAGGGCATGTACCTGGGAGGGTATGGCCTGACTCTGTGAGGGAAAGGATGCATGGCCGAGTCCCAACCCAGTCCATGATGGGGCATAGTGTGGCCCATGGGGGAAAGGGGGTTGACCCAGTCCCTCATGAGGGCAAAAGGGGACTTGAACAGGCCCCAACTGGGTGCCACAAGGTAGAGGATGCCTGGCTTAGCCCCATCCAGCCTGTTGAAGGAGAGGTGGGGAGGGTCATGACTCAGCTTCATCCAGCCGCGGGATGGGGGGAAGGGGCTTGAACGAACCCCAACCTGCTGTGAGGGGCTTGGAGTTTGGGAATTTGGCAGCAGGGGAGGGTAGCCATATTTATTGCCACAGCAGCTCTTCCACCAAATTTCCCAATCCATGGGGTGCAATGGGGGCCAGATACCTATGGCTCCATGGGCTGGACTTGGCTCATGGGCCAGAGGTTGGGCACCCCTGGTTTAGAGGACACACGATAGAAAAGTTTTTAAAAGTAGGTTCAAAGAAGGCTTGTCTTCTAAACAATTCTGGAGATACTGTGTGTGTATCCTGAAAATACGACTTCTAGCTTACTCTCTTGGCTTTGGAATTATAATTAGGTTAGCTCATTATATGATTACGAGATTTGACTAACTTTGATAATCACCTGTGTCTATAAAATCATCATATTAACTGCTTCCTGTGCAACATATCAAATCACAACAGGATCAAATCAGCAAAATGTTGCCACTAACTTAATTAAAGTAGAAAGAGGCTTCATAAGAACAGTAATAATGTGTGTGGGTAAGAGGAGGGCAGAGAAGAAAGAACACTGTTATCCATTCTTATATATGAGTTAAGGACACAGAGGTGTGCCTCAATGTAGAAGTATACATTAGCTTTCTGATCTTCCACTGATTTTACTCAGCATTGATATGGAGATGTTCCCTATGCCGGTAACCAGTGAACTCACACAGAGAAATAATGCATAGCAGTGATAACTGAAGCTTAATTTTGAGTTCTCAAGGCAGTAAATCCAATTTTAATTAAGAACTTCCTGAGTGGGTTGGGTTTTTTTGACACATTTCTGCTTGTTATTAATGACAGCCAGAGAAACTTCTCCACATGAAAAAAGAAAGCAGCAAATTAGCTGTTACTTTTAGGCTGTCTCCATTTTATATTCAATATGTAATGATGAGGTTGAAGAAAAATTCAACTGGACACAGATACCTGGCATGAAAAATCCAAGCCAAAACAGTTAGTTTGGCGGGAAAAAAATTCTATCAAGAAAACAGGATTCTTATAATGTGTACAGTGTTTAATAATTTTAACTGTAAAATTTTAACTGCAATTATAAGCTTATAGGAAAGATTCTTTGAAAATATGACAGCTTCTTTTATACAGAATGCTGCTGAGCTTATATCAACTTTGAATACTTTCCTCAAGGTTTAGTTTCTAAAAACAAAAAAAAAAAAATGCTCTTTTTATTCTCAGGTAGCATACCCATAAATTGTAGATGGGCAAAACATATAATAAATAATAGGGCTGTGCAAAGCTTCAGTCTCTGATTCGATTTGGCAGAAATTCAGCTTGATTTGGTGACTGAATCTCTGAATCTGAATTGAATCAGAGGACCCTTTAATCTCTCTGAATTGAATCGGAGAGATTCAGAAAGATTTGGCGATTCAGACATAGACACAGCTTTAAATGTTTTTTCTACATGCCTCATGGTGGCTTGTGATGCTGGGGTGCATGGAGTGTCCCACAAAAGCGCAGGGGTGCTCCCCAACACGCTCAGCAGCAGACCCAGAAGTGGACCAGAAGCACTTCCAGTCCACGTCTGGATCTGTGGGAGAGTGTGCAGGGCGCCCCCTGCACCCTCCTGGCTCAGCAACTGGTGCCTCCTGGGTCTGCGGGGGGCACCTGGGGTCCCCCCACAGGTGATTGCTGGGCTGGGGAGGTGTGTGCGGGGGGAGGGCCAGTGCGCTCCCTGGTGGACCCAGAAGTACTTTCAGTCCACTTCCAGGTTCACCGCTGAGCATGGGGGGGCCCCCCCCCCCCGCCCCGCACTTCTGTGGGACGCTCCATCTGCCCCAGCATTGCAGCATTCATGAGCTAGACTAGTACCTCAAGGTATGTAGAAAAAACATTTAAAGCTGTCTGTGTCTGAATCAGCATCGAATCTCCAGATTTGGATTCAGCCGAATCGAATTGGGGGCAGTGATATGAATCAACAAATCAAATAACTGTCACCGTTTCAGGCTGAATCCAAATCAAATAGGGTCCATTTCACACACCCCTAATAAATAATGGTTCCTTCATTCTTTTATTCTACATTATCTTGCTATTAACGCAAAGGACAACTGCAAAGCCTTTTAGCTAAGCCTCTCTTTATAGTGTAATTTGAACGGTTGGGAACTCATTTCTATAAGTTAATCAAGACCAGCTTCTGTAAGAAGTCAAGCAAAATTACTTCTGGGATTCTAGCAGCTTGCTAGTGTTATGGTAGGTGGTCTTGTGTAATACAAACACCTTATAAAAGGTGCGTTGCCATTTGCAGTATGCTTATTCACATAAATATTACACTAAATATCAGCTTATTTGGTGCATACACTGTAGATAGTTACTATTGTACTGTACTACCTCCATTCAGTATATGTCATTTTAAATTTTCCTAAATTCAAGATCAAGTAAAATTGTTTTTACAATTTTTTAAAACAAGCATAACCACATTTCAGGGATCAGTTTCATTATTTAAGTTGTCCAGCCAAGCTGGAATGAATGCATTGTTGAATTAGGGGTCTCTTTCTATATGTAGTCATCTAATTCAGAGTCTGTTGCTAAATTCCTATTATTCAAACATCTTCTGAAACTCTGTAGAAAAAGGATTATTAGAAGGAATATTGATTCTTTAGAAAGTCTGTCCTTTCAAAACAATAATTAAAATAAAATGAGTCAATAAAATGTATTATATGCAAAGGAGAAAAATAGCTTAAAATAATATGATTAATTCACACACTGAGGAGTTGATTGTTAAGAATATATGTTTGTACATCTAGAAATGAGTGAAACAACTTTAAATGGTGTAAATTTCCATTATACAGTTGTATCATAATTATCATTTATGTTGGCAAAACATTATTGGGTCTAAAATAAACATCCGTCTGCAATATAAATGTCTATGTTTGTTAGATTTCAAATAAAGATTTAAAAATAAAGCTTTTGAAAAAGATGAATCCTCTAATAGGTGAAAATTACTGAAGCATTCAGCAGAGTAAGTTTAGTTCATATGATACAGGACTATACAAGAGCTGTAATACTTTTGGGTGTAAGTATAGTTCATCAAAACTGTTCATATGACAATTTGATTCAGCAAACATAAGTGGTTTAACCCTTTGCCCAATCTCACAAAGTACTAAACACTTGCAATAACTCTTGACTACTGGAAGTAGAGAATGTGCAGCAAGTTCAGAAGCATAGATTTCAAACAGATAGCAGGAATCCCAGAAAAACTTACAAGCTATGTAGGAACTATATTGGACTTCACAAACTTTGTGGTAATGGATCTGTTCCTTCTCAGGAAATCTACTTTATCCACATCTCTCTCCAGTTTCCTCTGTCCCTCTTTCTGTACTGGAATACTTTTATGGCCTTTTCACTTCTCCTATGCTGCTCCTTCCCCCCAGCTGTTATCATAGTTTCATGTAGCTAGGGTCAGGAGGGACCTGAACAGATCATCTAGCCTGACCCCCTGCCACAGGCAGGGATGAATGGTGGGGGTAATGAATGCTGGGTTCACAAGACCCCAGAACGGTGATCATCCAACCTCCTTTTGAATTTGCCCAAGGTAGGGGTGAGGACCACTTCCAGATTTTGGCCACCCTAACTGTAAAATATTGCCTTCTGATCTCTAACCTAAACCTGTTCTCCATCAGCTTATTACCATTGTTCCCTGTCACCCCAGGTGGTGCTGGGGAGAAAAGGGCTCTACCTATTTGCTGTCGATCTCCCCTGATGAGCTTGTAGGCAGCTACTAGGTCTCCCCTCAGCCTCCTCTTGCTGAGCTGAACAGGCTCAGGTACTTCAGTCTCTCCTCGTAGAACCTGTCCTGCTGCCCTCTCACCAAGCAGCTGGCCCTCCTCTGAACCCTCTCCAGGCTGGCCACATCCTTTTTGAAGTGCAGCACCCAGTACTGGATGCAGTACTCCAACTGCGGCCTGACCAAAGTCGCATATCCTTTCTCTTCTTTCTCCCTATTAAAGCCCATCTGCACCTGGACCAGGAGCAAAGCTGGTAATAATGGGCTGATACAATGGATACACCAAGGTGATGCGATTAGGTAAATTAAATTTACATTGTTAAGATTATAGCCATCTGTGCTTCGATGTTTAAATGACAAAACATTTAAATATCTAAATGACACCTAACCAAGCCTCATCAAAATGAGAAAAACAATGTAAAGTTTAAGAATCAAGTTTGTAAGTTGTTCTAAAGATAAATGGTTTTGCTACAAGTTGAAATACCACATTTGCTTGCCCTGTAATTAGATCCTATATATGGAAAATTTGTAAGTTTGTTATAATTTTTCAGGTATAGAATCTAATTTTCGGAGGTTTGCTTTGATTTTGTGCCTTTTCCATTGCTACAGCAGGGAAAATAAATCTGGGGCACCAGGTGGCCTGCTTGCCCTCTTCTTCACCCTTCATCCCCTCCCCCCCTTACTATGAAACCCTGCCCTTGCTGAGCACATGGAAGTGAGGGGAAAATCTGAAAACAGTTATGCATGAATTGATACATCTTACTTTTTAAAAAACCAATGCAAGTTTTAGCACAGGTATTCCACAAAAATACTTTTAAGCAGCACTGTAGTACCTGTATATAGAATACAAACTATGTATGATATTAGTCCAAGGTCCAAAGGCTCATGATTTAACATATTGTTCATTAGGCTGGGCTCCAGCAGAGTTAACACCTTCTCAAGCCATGGTGGCCGCAAAGCTCAGCACTGCTCAGTATGTGTGTTTACTCCAGATAACCCCCTGCCAAAGGATTCATGTGCTAATCAGCCCCCCACTCATGACTAGAATGAGTCCTAGGATCCTCCAAAAAATTATATGCAGACAAGGTGCAGTGCAACCTGGTCCAATTCTATCTTATGGAGAGTGGGACCACACTAATATATGACAGGCTGAGAGAGGGGGTGGCAGAGGGATTCTGGGTAAACTTTTTGGAGCCCCATTTGGCAATGTTTGCTAGAAATTTAAGGCTGGTGAAGAAACAGGAATCATTGGAAAGGAGAAATAAAGGCACAACTCAGCTGTGGGAGTGAAGAAGAAGTGGAAATGCATGCAGTTTAGTGGCTCACCGTGACTTGAAAAAGAGTTGATTCTGCAGGGAACGGAGCACAATGAGCCTCTTCAGATAAGCTTCACTAATGTAACTTTGTGATAGCTTCCCATCAGTATGTTGGCCCATAATGGGCTATGTGTTTTATAGCTGTGGTCAGTGTTGGCTGTATTTAATCAACTTCATAGTTGGTTTCCCTTACTGAGCACGTGCTGCTTTTGGCAGCAGTTTAATGATAGATAGCATATTTAATGTGAGTTTGCTGTATGTGATTGTAAGACAAGGAACATTTTTTCCCCATGCTGAATGGAGTGAAAAACCTAATCTTATATTCAGGTAAATACAGTACACCCCCAAAAGGATATCCAGAGGATTTTCAAAGATAGGTCAAAATTCCCAAAAGTATTTTCAAAGATATACAGAAATAAAACAGTGTTGGGAAAATATTTGAAAAGAGAAAAACAGCAAACATTTAAAGCTCTTTACTTCTGTAACTCCTTCCATGAATTACTCAAGACTTTCCAAAATAATTATACCTTAGAATGAGATGTGGCATGTGAAATGTAAGGTAGATTGGCTTGGTTCAAGTGAAGTTGAAAATTAGACTATTAATGAAGAATGAGCTTCAAAATTAGGCATAGAGGGATGCTGTGATCTGGCTGATTTATGAACAAATTAATAAAGAGGAGACTTATTGAGAAGCACATCATTCTGATACCGTAATCCAGCATTCTGATTAATCAGCATTTATCTTATTAAGTTGGTCTCTGGCTTAACAATGAAGCTTTTTTCAGCCAAGTATAGTTTGTCATTTGCCTGACAAATTAAAAGATGTCCTCTGAAATTCTTAATTTGTAACTTATTATGATTTTTTGTTTTTGTCCACATCTAGTTTTCTTCCCTAGTCTTATCTTCTTTTTATTTAGCTCTTTTGTTTACATGTGTATACTAATTATATTTTAATTACTTCTATCTTATAGGTACTTCCTTAAAAGTTCTAGGCTATTCCACTTGATTGCTAGAGGTTTTTCAGATGTTTTAAAATTCTCAGATGATTTTGTATATCAAACTGGTTCATACTGGGCATATCTACACATTTATTAATGAGCAGTAGTTACTGTGCATTTAGTTTGCTACTTGCTATTATGAAGTACTAACTAAATGCTCAGTAACTACAGTTATTGCACAGTATTGCCAGCACATTTTTTTCTGACACTTACTGTGCACTTGCCTTATAACACTGCACAATAATGTATTAGCATGGTTCTTGACCAGCACACTACTGTGCAGTGTTATTAGGTTACTGTGCAGAAAGCGTTTCATGTAGAAATGCCCACTGAAGTGTTTGTGATACTTCTTTTGCTTTTATGTAAATTATGGGAAAGCATATTAAAGAATGAATTCTCAAATGTGAAAATAAAAGTAGTCAAATAGATTGTTGTTAAAATATAGACTTGAAAATAATATCACATGCTCTGAGTTTTGTCTTAGGTTTTAGATATTCAGAAATATGCATAATCACATTAACAAAAAGCTACCAGTTAGCCTGGATTTTCACAGTGATACTACTGAAATGTGCGTGTTTTTGGCACTGTTACTATCTCATACCTGTCTACTCATTCTATCTTTCTTGACCAAGCAAATTAGTTGCTTTGTCTCAGTTCCCCTCAGCTAAATGTCTCAAAGGTATAAATCTTGAGTAAGAAAAGCATCTTCAAACATGCTTTACTTCTTACTGCCCCATAAATCAGGACTGAATCTAGTGAAGTCAAATTGGTTACTTCAGTGTGAAAAACAGGAACTATGGCTGTTGTGTGTAGCATCACATCATTCTTGATCCCAAGAATCAATTCTTCACCTAAATGCCCTGTGTCTTCAGATCTGTCTAATAGTCCCTGTATAATATGGCCTGTGTACACAAGCACCTAAGCTCATCCCTCCTGCCATCTAATTTTATCTTGACTTTTATAACTTCCAAGCCCCAGGTTTATATATACCTCCATGGGATGTGTCCACACATGCAAGCACGTGCGCTTGTAGCAGCTCAAGTAGAAGCAGTGCAAATTTGAGCTGGGGCTTTTTGCCTCAGTGCACGTGGTTGGACATGCACTTTGTTGTGGAGCAAATTGTGCCACTTGGGGCAAAATAACCCTGCCTAGCTCCTCGTGGATCAGCAGCCAGGGGGAGCTAGAGACCGGGGCCAGCACCTGTGCTGTCCCCTGCAGTATAAAAAGCCACCCTGTCCTGGCCCCATCAGTACAAAAAGCTGCCCTGGCAAGGAGCTCAAGGCTATTTGCTCTCAGGAGCTTCTGGGGCCCAGCCAATTGACTGGACATTAGGAGGAACTTCTTTACAGAGTGGCCAAAATCTGTAATGGGCTGCCAAGGGAGGTGGTGCTCTCCCCTACCCTGGGGGTCTTCAAGAGGAGGTTAGATAGGCATCTGGCTGGGGTCATCTGAACCCAGCACACTTTCCTGCCTATGCAGGGGGTTGGACTCAATGATCTATTGAGGTGCCTTCCAACCCTAACATCTATGAATTTATGAAGTGGTACCTGGGGACACTACCCCTTGTGCCAGCTGGACTCTGCACCCTTTACCCACTGCAGCAGTCTGGCAGTGGAGGCTGCTGCCTGGCTGTGACCTGCTGTGCACCTGCCAGACCCAGATGGGGACTGCACAGCTAGTAGAGGCATCTGCCCAGCTGCCAGTGGGCTGTGGCTGGCGAGGGGGCACTACCACCATGTGTGTCTCCTGCCCGGCCATCTGAGCAGCTATTGCCCATAAGATGTTCCAGGTATGGTGGCCTGCTTTGAACTGTCAAAGCATGTCCTCCTGGCCCCATTTGGCCAGGAGGTCAGCCACATCCAGCTGAGTCCAATGTGCCAGCTCTGAGCAGGCAGCGTCCTGCCACTGGCCTCCCTAGCAAGAATTCTCATGGTGCCTATTGGAAAACTGAAAAATCCCTGATAAAAAAAATACCAAAGTCACTCTGTAAAATACCCCAAAATCCATGTTCCTCCACAGTTAAAACAAAAGGCCACTATAAAGAGAGAGAGAAAGTGAGACGGAGACAGTGATCAGTTAGGCAATATTTTATTAATATATCTATAGTGTTAAAGCAATGTGGAAGCCTACCAGTGTCTCTTATCATAATAATAAAGTGAACTCTAAATACATGTTTCATGAATACATGAATATATATTTTGCTGCCCTTCCACAGGGGCTATGGCCGGCCCCCACACAGGGGTTATGGCCGCCCACTAGGGTGTTCAGCCCCCACACAAGGGCTACAGCCCCCCAACGGGGTTTGCAGTCCCCCCACAAGGTCTGTCGCCCCCCAATAGGGGTTATGGCCCCCCCACAGGGGCCAAATGGCCCCCCCAGGAGCCACCACCCCCACTGCAAGGCCTACATGCCCAACTGCTGCCCCACCTGGCCCCATCGCCCACCAGCTGCTGAAGCCCCCCCAATGGCTGCCCCACCCAGACCTACCCCCCCGTACCCTCAATGGCTGCCCGGCCCAGCCCCATCGCCCACTTGCACCCCCAGACTCCCATGGCTGAACCCCCAACCCCAGGCACTATCCCTTTATAAAAAAAAAAGAAAAGAAAAGAAAGCCTCTACTTACTCTAGAAGCAGGGGCTGGGGGTGCTCTGGGGCCTCCTGGCAGAGGCCCCCAGGCAGCAGAGGGCAGCGGGGGGCAGGAGGGCTTGGGCTGGGGCTGTCCTTCTGCCCCACACTGTGCAGGCGGGGCCCCAGTAATACAGATAGCAGCTGGTCTTCTGGTAAGTGCTGGGGGGGTTGTTTTTCTTGGGCAGGTCTGGGGGGGCTGGGGGAGTGGATAGGAGTCTAATATTCTCCCCAAACGTGCAGCAGGGAGGAACATTTTTTCATTCCCACACATGCCTCTTGCCCCATCTCAAAGGGGTTTGAGATGGGGCAATAGGCACATGTGCGCTCATTTGAATGCACCAGGTTGTCAATAAGCCAACTCATTCTTAATCTCATTTGAAATCCTGTTTTTTCTCTTATCTATATCTATCTCTCTCTGTGCATCTGCTCCATTTTTTGGCTCTTTGAGACTCTAGCTGTGTCCACACATGCAGGTGCATGTGGTTTTTGGCACCACAAACCTCTTTGTGGCACCACAAACCACATGTATTGCATGTTAAACCATGTGCAGCACTGAAAATTTCCAGCATGGGGGCAAAATTTGCCACCAGGTTTTCCTGGTAGCAAAAAACCCCTCTGAAAAAATGTGGCACAAAGCACACAAAAATAGCATGGAAACCCTGGGGTGCCTGCTTCTCCATTTTGATGTGCTGTGGAGCCCCCGGACACACCCCTGCTTGCTGTGGCACAGGGTGCCTCAGCGTGGGGGCTGCCTACCGGCTAGCCATGTGCTCCAGCTAACCTTGTGCTCCAGCTCCACCACATCCCCCTTCTCACCCACAGCACATGGAGCCTGGCCAGAAACTGAAACTGGCCATGGGAAGTTTGACCACAGTGGGACAAAGCGTCTCACAACAAAGGGCACATGAAGGGGAATGTGCTGCAGCATAAAGTAGCAGCGCTAATTTGTGCAACTGGTGTTTGTGCTATTGCAAACGTATGCCGCTACTCATCTGGACATGGCCTCTGAATGTTTTATTTAACTCTGCAAAGGATTAGGATAAAGTTTATGTATGAAAGCAACCCTATGAAATGAAGCAACATTAAAATATGTTGCATATAAAAGTCACCATGTACCTCTGTGTCCTCAAGGCTAGGGACAGAAATTCAAAAAGCCTGAGCCTGAATTGATTCAATCTTTGCAGGTTAGTCTAGCCTTGCTAGGCTAAATCAGTTTGTAACTACACAGAGATCCCAGACATGCAGGCACATGCCTGCAGTGGCTCAGGCTAGAAGCTAGGGGCACTAGAGCAGCCCTCCCTTCCTTCCACAGCGCTGAGCTGAGCTGGGCATGGCTAGGCCCTGTCAGGTCTCTGATTAGTGAGGTCTGCTTGCACCATCCCTGGCTTTTCCCCACTCGCTGCTCATGAGCAGGAGTGTTAGCAGGGGGGTGGGGTCTGGCATCACTCTGAGGTAAGTGGGGGTGTGCAGTGCATGCATCTGTTGATGATACAGAGCTTCTCAATCTCCCTCCCTGCTTTTTTATACAGTCTGCAGCAAACTGACAGGCAAACAGCCGGGGGGGGGGGGGGTACCCCATCAACAAAACAATAGCTTCTCTCCATTACTTCAAACTCTTCTTAAACAGTTTACCAGCTGACCTGTTGATTAGCTCCAAAAAGCCCTAAGCGGTCACTGTTCTGTCTGCCTGTCTCAGTGATATTGGAGACATGAACACACTGACACCTCTCAGCATTAATTAGCATGCCACATGCCTAGTGTCCATGGGGCTGGGGCTGTGCTGTGCTGTGCTGTGGGAGATGGGAGGGAGTGGGGTGGATCCCTGCTTGAGCAGTGAGCAGGGTGAGGGGTAGGGCAGGTGGAAGCCAGGCAGACCCTGTTGTGCCTGCAGTCTTTGCAGCCAGGGAGCAGAGGGGAGGGGCCAGCCCAGTTCTCTGGAGCTGAGAGCTCTGCCCAGCCCAGAGAGCATGCCAGGATGCTGGGGGACTCTGGTTTAACTTAAACCAGGAAGGGGTCAGGGACTGACATTGCATAAACCAGTTTGACCCAAATCAGTTAAGTGATACTACATTCAACCAGGTTTATCTCAAACTGGTTTCAGCTATTTTCAAACTGGTTTATGTGCACTGAATATCTGTTCTGTTACAGGTTTAAAGCAGTTTCTGATTACTTAAGCTGCTTTATGTGTAATGTCTGTCCCTAGCCCAAGAGTAAACTTTAGCAGGCACTGTAGGACGGTGATTCAGACAGAGCCTTCCTGGCTTACTGTTTGTTAAAAATATGCAGTGGAAGCAATGGGGAAAGGAGAGTTCTAGTTGTATTGTATGCTTGCCAGTTCTTTCAGGAGAATGAAGTACAAAATCCTGTTCTTATCTGGGTCTTGCACCAAATGGAAAAAACTGTCCAAATCAGATTTGTCCAAGTTCTGTTTATAGACCCTGTAGCCTCCTTTTTGACATGTATACTGTACCGACATGATACCTGACACTATGGATTATGCATTAGTTGACTATGTCTTTGTAACATGCTGTGTGGATTGCCTATTGCTAAAAAATTTGCACTGAGAAATTTAAAAGGATACTCATGATATGATTATCAAATAGACCTTAGTGGAAGAGATAGAATTTATTCATAAACTGCTGTGACAGAGCAAATAGTCTAAGAAATGATTAAACATATATGTGATAGTTTTGTGTCCAACATGAGCTATGGGGAGGGATCATCTAGTACCATCTTGCATAGGCATCCAGATACATTTTAAACATTCAAGGATGAGCAAGATCAAAGACGCTGAACACTCCCAATCTGCATTTTGGTGGATAATTTTACTTACTTAAAAAAATTCTGTCTGCCTGCAGGCATGGAACCCGTTGTGCTGGAGAAGTGGCAGCCACTGCAAACAACTCACACTGCATAGTAGGAATTGCCTATACTGCCAAGATTGGAGGTATGTGAAACAGTTTGATACTATTAAAATAACAACTCACATGAACCTTTCTGAACAAGTTGTCGAAATTTGTTTGCAAAACAATGTTAACTAAGTCAAAGAAATGTCTGTGATACAGAGGTAGTTGAATGAAGTTACTGAAGCAAAGACTTTTGTTGCGATGTTTCATCAGTGCTCTTTAGAACACCACAAAGACACAGAAAATTTTCTTAAAACACAGAACCTAGAGTGAGAACATCTGAGTTACATTCTCAACTCTCCTTCTTACCTTCTCTGTAAATCATTTGCCCAATTGATACTGGGATAATAATTACAGTCCTCACAGGAAACTGTGCATTTGTGTGTAAAGATGAGTTCATTAATGCCTGCACAGTGGCTTGAAATCCTTAGATAATATAGACTACATTAAAGAGCATTTTATCCTGTGCTGTGGGACGCGATGCTGGATGCTTTAATTAGCAAGCCACGCTAATTCAAAGCACCTGCACGTCATGTGTATCAGTGTTCCCATGCATCCCTGCACTGAAAAAATGGCAGTGGGGCGCTTTGAACTCAATCTCATCAAACATGTTTTATTTCGAAACACGCTACCACCATTTCTTCGTAGATTCCATAGACATTAGGGCTGGAAGGGACCTTGGAAGATCGTTGAGTCCAGCCCCCAGCTCATGGGGCAGGAAGTCAGCTGGGGTCATAGGATCCCAGCAAGATAAGCAGCCAAATTTCTCTTGAAGGCATTCAGTGTAGGTGCATGAACCACCTCCGGTGGCAGGCTATTCCAGACCTTGGGGGCTGAGACAGTAAAGAAGTTCTTCCTTATGTCCAGCCTTAAACAGTCTTGCTGGAGTTTATAACTGTTCAACCTTGTCATCCCTTGGGGTGCTCTGGTGAACAATCATTCCCCCAGGTCCTGGTGAACACCCCTGATAAACTTATAGGTGGCCATCAGATCGCCCCTGAGCCTGCGCTTTTCCAGGCTAAAGAGTCCAGTAGCTCTCAGCCTGTCATCGTAATGTCTGTTTTCCTGACCTCTGATCATGCATGTGGCTCTTCTCTGGACTCTCTCAAGCTTCTCCACATCCTCTTTGAATTGAGGAGCCCAAAACTGGACGCAGTACTCCAGCTGCGGCCTCACCAAGGCCGAGTACAATGTTTCATAGTTGGTAGGGTCGGAAGGGACCTGAGCAGATCATCAAGTCCAACTCCCTGCCATGGCAGGAAAAAGTACTGGGGTTAAACGACCCCAGCAAGGTGTTCGTCTAACCTCCTCTTAAAGGCCCCCAGGGTAGGAGCCAGCACCACTTCTCCTGGAAGTTGGTTCCAGGTCCTATTTGCCCTGACTGTGAAGTAGCGCCTCCTGATGTCTAGTCTGAATCTACCCTCTGCCAGCTTGTGGCCATTATTTCTAGTCACTCCTGGTAGTGCTCGGGGGAACAGGGACTCCCCCAATGCCTGCTGGTCTCCTCTGACTAGTTTGTAACAGGCCACTAGATCCCCCCACAACCTTCTCTTGTGGAGGCTGAACAGATTTAGGTCTCTTAGCCTCTCCTCATATGGCCTGCCCTGCTGCCCCCTGATCATGCGGGTGTCCCTCCTCTGAACCCTCTCAATGCTGTCCACATCCCTCCTGAAGTGCGGTGCCCAGAACTGGATACAGTACTCCAACTACAGCCTGACCAGTGCCACATAGAGGGGGAGGATCACCTCCTTGGACCTGCTCGAGGTGCATCTGTGGATGCATGACAAGGTGTGGTTGGCCTTCCTGACCACATACCCACACTGTCATCCCATGTTCATTTTGGCATCAATAATGATTCCAAGATCCTTTTCTGCCTCTGCACTGACAAGAAGGGAGTTCCCCAGCCTGTAGGTATGCTGCTGGTTCTTCCTCCCCAGGTGCAGCACCTTGCACTTGTCAGTGCGCTTTTCTAGGCTGAGGAGTCCCGTGGCTCTCAGCCTCTCATCATAAGGTCTGTTTTCCTGACCTCTGATCATGTGCATGGCTCTTCTCTGCACTCTCTCAAGCTTCTCCACATCCTTTTTGAATTGCGGAGCCCAAAACTGGATGCAGTACTCCAGCTGCGGCCTCACCAAGACCGAATATAACAGGAGAATGATGTCCCGGGATTTGTTTGAGAAATCTATGGATGCTTGAGAAATCTATGGATGCAAGCCAGTATTTTGCTTGCTTTACTGCCCACAGCGTCACATTGAAGGCTCATGTTCATCTTGTGGTCAGTCATGACCCCCAAGTCCCTTTCATCCATAGTGGTAACTAGCATAGCACTGCCGAGCCTATAAGGATGCTGCAGGATTTTCCTCTCAAGGTGGAGAACCTTGCATTATTCAGTGTTAAACGCCATCAGGTTCTCACCTGCCCATTTCTTAAGCCCATCAAGGTCAGCCTGGATCACCCTCCTGTCCTCAGGTGTGGATGCTTTACCCCAGAATTTGGTATCAGCGACAAACTTGGCTAGTCCTCTTCTGACTTCAATGTCCACATCATTAATGAAGATGTTGAACAATATAGGTCCAAGGACACAGCCTTGGGGGACCCTGCTGGTCACAGGGCACCATGATGATTGACTTCCATCAACCACCACCCTCTGGGTCTGACCGCAGAGCCAATTCCCCAGCCAACGGATCATGGTGGACCTGAGTCCATGTTGGCCAGTTTTGCCAAGAGGTGATCATGGGATACCAGATCGAAGGCTTTTCTGAAGTCAAGATATATGACGTCAGTCTCCTCTCCCTTGTCCAGGTGATCGGTCACTTGGTTGTAAAAGGAGATAAGATTGGTCAAGTAAGACCTACCCACAACAAACCCATGCTGACTATCCCTCAGGTTGTTGCCATCAGCCAGTCTGTTGAGAATGGCCTCTTTAATAATCTTTTCTAAGACCTTCCCTGGGATAGAGGTCAGGGTGATGGGCCTTTAGTTTGCTGGATTCACTTTCCTCCCTTTCTTGAAGATAGGCACCACATTGGCCTTCTTCCAATCTTCAGGCACTTCACCAGAGCACTAGGAGTTCTTGAAGATCCGTGCCAGGGGCTGGGCTATGATGCTCGCCAGCTCCTTGAGTACCCTGGGGTGTAGATTGTCAGGGCCAGCTGACTTGAAGATGTCCAGCCTGTCAAGGTGTTCCTTCTTGAGGTCAGCATTGATGGAGGGCAGGGACTCTCCCTCACCCAGGCCCCCCTGTCCCATAGTGGGCAGGGGTGTCCCTTGGGACTGGTAAAAAACCGAGGCAAAGTACTCATTTAATAGGTTGGCTTTTTCCTGGGTGTCAGTTGTCAGTTGTCCCATCTGGTTTAGCAGGGTTCCAATGTTGCCTTTGCTTATCCCCTGGCTCCCTACATATTTAAAAAAGGACTTTTTATTGTCCTTGATACTTGTAGCTAGTTGGAGTTCCATCGCAGCCTTGGCTTTCCTGATTTGCTCCCTGCAGGACCAGACTAGTGCGAAATATTCACCCTTGGAGGTGGATCCTGTCCTCCATCCTTTGTAGGCCTTTTGTTTTAGCTGCAGAAGGTCAGCTAGTCCCCTGAAGAGCCAAGTGGGGCTGCTGTGCCCTTCTGCTGCCTTTCCTCCAAGACGGAATAGCATTAGCTTGTGCATCGAGGATCGCTCCCTTGAGGAGCAACCACTCTTCCTAAGCTCCCCTCCCCTTGGGGTTGTGATCCCTTAGGGCCTCACCGACAAGCCTCCTGAGCTTGTCAAAGTCGAGCTTTCCTGAAGTCAAGGACTTCTGTATTACTGACTGACTTGCCAGCTTTACAGCAGATGGTGAAGGTGATCAGCTCATGGTCGCTGTCACCCAGCTTCCCTTCAATCATTAGGTCGCTGATTAGGTTGTCCCTGGTTGCCAGTACCAGGTCGAGCAGCGCTTTACCTCTCATTGGCCCATAGACGTCGTGTCAGATAGAGGTCATCCATGCAGGAGAGGAAGCTTTATGACCACTCGGATTTAGCCGAGCGCTCTTCCCATGAGAAGTCCAGGTAGCTGAAGTCTTCCATGACAACCATGGATCTGGAGCATGCGGCCTCAGCCAATTCCCTGGCAAACTCCTGGTCAAGCTCTTGACTTGGGGTGGGAGGTCTGTAGTAGACTCCCACCATTGTGTCCCCTGTGCCGTGTTCCCCATGGATTTTACCCTAGAGGGTCTCCAGCTATCCACCCTAGTTGCCAATGCTGGCTTGCAGGGACGCATAGCTCTCCTTGACATAGAGAGCTACGCCCCCGCCACTTTTGTCTACTCTATCTCTCCTGTACAGGGTATAGCCATTTATACCCATGGTCCAGTCATGGGTGGAGTCCAGTTATCCCTATGACTTGGTAATTTTTTCTGTAAGCAGGAGGACAAGTTCCTCCTGTTTATTTCCCAAGCTCCTGGCATTTGTGTACAGGCAGGCAAGTGTCCCTTTGGGGGCCCTTGCCTTGCCTACCGGTTGTTCCAGGGCTGGGGCATGGGTGGGCTCCCTTAAGTGCCTCAGCCTGCTGACTTTGCAAGGGCTGCTTAGCGGGCTATCAGTGGCAGTAGTCTCCCCATCTCCCAGCGGGCTTAGTTTAAAGCCCAGTGGAGCAGGTCAGCCAGTCTGGCTGAGAAGAACCTCCTCCCCAACGGAGAAAAGTGGAGGCCGTCCCTTCCCAGCAGCTCTCTGCCTCTCTCACCAAAGAGCTGACTGTGGTCAAAGCCAAAGCCTTCCCAATGACACCAGCGCCGCAGTCTTTGGTTCACTAACTGGATCCTCCTCTTCCTCCTCAGCCTGTAGCCCGAGACTGGGAAGACCTAAGAGAACACCACCTGTGCCCCCAGACTCTTTAGCCCTGCTCCCAAATCCCTGTAGTGTCTCATGACTTGACTGGGAGCGCTTCAAGCCGTGTCATTAGTGCCCACATGGATGAGGAGCATGGGATAGTGGTCAGTGGGCTGGAGGAGTTTAGGGATCTTCTCCGCAATGTCTCAGATGCACGGTGACACTGATGCACATGATGTGGAAGGCTGCCAGAGCATGTCAGTTTTTGTGCTTCAGCACATTGGAGCTCTAGTGTGTCAGTTTCCATGTTCCTGCTTCCATGATCCACCATGTGAATTTCCAGCGCGTTGGATCAGGCTCTGCATACTTGTGTAGGAGCCCAAAATATTTAAATCTTCTCTTATGGAATCTGTGTGGCTAGTGTGTAAAACTTATTTTTGTCCGTTTGGTGTACCATATCACCAGTAATGAAAAATTCACAAATGTGTCTACAAAAGAAATTATTTTCAACTCTCAGGAGATCTGGAATGGAATCTATGATCTTTTATGTTTGTTTGTCACAAAGGTCCAGCATTCTTATATTTATATTTTAAAGGCACTTTTCATTTTAGAAATTATCATCATGTTACTAGTATAGATTTTTTTTAAAAGATTTTAAAAGTAAGGATGAAAACAATTTTGCTAGAGTACCTATGACCCCAAAACATCCACCCCTGCATTCTTAATGGCAGACACATGCACAAAGTTCCCTGTGGGTTTGGTGGGGAGGGCAAGTATGTATCTAGCCAGATCCCCAGGCCACTTTACAAAGAAAAGAGTTTGTCTGCCCAGTTATCTTTGGATAGGCTAAAATATGGTGTCTTGACTGTACTCAGATTATGTCCCATTGTGATGGAGGTGTGCACCAGAATATTGTTATCTCTCAGAGCCTTGCTGATCAGGAATGGAAGGTCCTGGAACTCGTACTGCCTCAGAGGGAGGATTGTGGATTTTCTAGCTAGAGTGATACAGTGTAGAATTTAACGGGGATTCTCAGTTGTGTTTGAAAATTAGAAAGTTGAGAGAAAGGGTGACAGAGATGTGCACCAAGGACATTCAAGATTTACTGCAAGTAGCAGTAAAGGTCTATGAGAGCAATGGAGGCTTTCTTAAGGGAAAGTGGGAAGAGATGGGTATAGATGATGCTGATATTAATGGTTACACCAGACTACTGTTATTCTTATTATTATTATTATAGATTAAGGCTAAGTGCAGATGTTCAAAAAGCCCCTGGCAGAAAGTTGTCTACCACACCTTTCGTAAAGTGCTGTAAGTTAGAGCACATTCCAGCTGAACAGACTTGTGCTGTTCAGTGTGGGGGAACTGCCTGACTGATTTGGCCAAAGCCAGCAGGTGGGGGACACTACCACACACCTCCTAGGAGGCTGCTGGAGTGCCCCCTCCCCAGCCCTACCCCTCCCCATCATCTGAGGACTGTCAGAGAGAGAAGGGAAGAGAGGCAGGGGAAGGGAGTTTAAAACTGGGAAACCCTGTAATTCAGACTCATGAACTAGTGATTCCTTGTCTAGTAACAGAGAAGCCATCTGGGAAAGTGGAAGCGTGAAACAGTGGATGTGTACATGTGCATGAAAAGATGGGGGGAGGGGGTACAAGAGATGGAACTGCAGAAAGTTATTGCACTAAAGTAAGCAGCTCTGGTCAAGCAACTCCACTGACTTAAATGAAGATTTTTAGCCACATGTTTAAAAAAAGGCAGTGGGGTGCTACAGGAATGCTATCAGGAATGGCACTACTATCAGGAATATGTTTGAAAAGGGTACCATTTCCTCTCCACGGACTAGATAAACTATAAATTTTAAACCATGTTGAAGTGAAGCAGCTAATTCCTAGTATAATATGATTTAAAGAGCCTGCGTAGAAGCATAGAGATAAAGTAGAGTAGTATAACCTCCTCAAAAAAAAGTGTACTTGTTTCCACTGAAGTTCCCTCTTCACAGAAACTAATACTTCTTTCACTTCAGCCAAAATCTGGGTTACTTCATCTCTCAGTCCATGAAGGGTTAGTGAAAAGATAAAGAGAATAGGAAGACAATCCTTTCCATCAATATTTCATCAAATGTTAGAAGCAGAACAAACATGATTAATGATCTTTGTGATGGAAAGTCGTTAAGAAGATATCCACCAGTAATGCTCACTTTTTTTCTAAATGCTTTGTCCTCTGTGTCTCATTTCCACTTATATCAGAAGCAATGGCCATAAAACAGATCGTGGAACAATTTTGTAGAAAGTCCGAATCTTCTCTCACAACAGAGTAAAACAAGAGTAAATCTGATGATGTGGGACAGTATTAATCTGGATCTTAGAGGGGGAGGGATTTGTTTGTTTCGGGTTTTTTGCTGGTTGTGAGATACATTTTTAAAGTTTCATCCCCGTGCTTCCCCTAGCCAGTTCTTTCGGATCTCAGCTATTGTCCCCCTAGCCAAACAAAGGGAGTTTGATTATTTGAATATTTGCCAGTGTCTCTCTTTACAGCACTTATACAGAGCAATTACCACCTACAGGGCTTCGAATTTGTTAGACTTTTCATAGGACAGGATGGGTAGCTTGTTATTGTTTCAGCCTTATTGTGGAAGTTGCAGAGCATCTGTGGGGATTTGGGTGCTTAGTTACTTGGCTGAGCTTGAGTCCTGACGGGAAAACAGTTACATTGAATTATGGCAGAACAGCTGTAGATTGTCTTTAACTGACAAGGATTTTTTTCAGCTGTTTCTTTATGCTTGAGAAAGAGACTGATTAAAAAAAAAAATTGAAAGGAAACATTTTCACTTAGTTTCTGAATGCCTTATTTTGATTTGTTAGAAGCTCACATTAATTATAACTCCACCTACGTTATTGTGAATATTTGGAAAAGTTTAAAGAGTTCTGAAATTTTAGGTGGGATAGTCTGGAAAGCAAGCCTGCTAATTGCCTTCTGGATAGTCACTATTGTGCTCTCACCGCTTGCCAAAAGCAGTTTGTATATTCTGTGGCAAAGCGAAATTAACAACTATTGCAATTAAAAAAAAGAAATTAGAGGTTATTTGAAATAGCCAATGCAGTATCCACTGATCAAAGGTACACTTGAAGGCTAGGTACAGACATTCAGAAAATCCAAGGCAGAATCAAAGGTATGCGGTCTTCTATAAGTGGTGGTGTTCAGATCGATAGCAAACAGAATACACATTTGCCCTTTTTGTCAGGGTGGGGTGCAAATGTTAGACCAGGTTCCAGCATTTTAAAATCAGTGGATGTGCACTAAACTTCTGTTCTGTTAGAGGTATAGACCAGTTTCTGATCACTTGTACCAGTAAAAGTGTAATGTCTTGTACCTGGCTGAAGTACATTAACCAGTTGTTGGCAGAACAGAACAGCACATATTTTGTAGTCTTAGCTGGGTTGCTTTGGATTTTACCATTGTACCAGTTGTTAATGTAAACTCTGGTATAGATTATTTCAGATGCCAGGGACAAAACCTGAAATTACTATTGACTATAGTAAATGTTAAATCTTTAAGGACTGTCATACAGTTCTTAACACACAAATGAAAAATTTCTTCCCATGATTTTTTAATCTTGCTTCATTTAAATATGGTTCATCCTTTTTTGTCTTAATCTGGAATCAAATATCCATTGATCCAAGATGTTCCAAGTTTATAGCCTTTATTCTTTCTTGCTACCCTGATCCTAAAAAACACAGTACCACCTCTGTATTCTTTTTGTCAGAACTGGCACATTAGCTTGTCAAATACCATATATATATGTATATGCTTGAAAGAAATGAGAACATAACTGTCACTCCTCATTAACTTTCCAAGATTATGCTGAGGAAGAAAAATAAAACCTGAGATTCCCAAAGTTGCTTTAAAGGCCTTTTTTATAAAGTAAAGTTCATAGTGAGATCACTGTTTGGACAAGTTTATTATCTTACAGAACATGAGCAGTTTTTATGTGAACTTATTAATATGATCACTTCTCAGTTTCAGGTCAATTAGAATGAGAAAAATAGACCCTCTATCAGCCTACCAATCCATACACCTTGTGTTAATTGGAAGTTAAGGCCTTGGTAAACACTCAAGTTAATTCAGTCTAAACTCATGAGCAAAGCTAAATGTTTTTATAATTAAAATATGCAGATTGGGCTTATAAATACCAATGGTCCTTTTAAAGGGGAAAGACTTTTGATTTGTTAATTGTGGAAGTTAGCATCATCATATACCAGTTCACACAATTACATGCTAATTGCTTTTTACAATATAAAATCCCTACGATCAAATCCCACATAGGCTGTAGGGAGGTCTTCTATGTATTGCTCCCATTTATGAGAAGTTTTTAAAAGGCATCAAATTCAGAATTAAATTAGATTGAAATATTGTGATGGACCTGAAAGTATGTACATATTTAAATTCCAAGATGTTCTAAGTGTATAGCCTTTATTCTTTCTTGTTACCTTGGTCCTAAAAAAACACAATGCCACCTCTGTATTTTTTTTTTTGCCAGTACTGGCACATTAGCTTGTTAAATAACATTGTTTGCTGTCCAGATGACATGCGTGTGAGTCCTGCACACAAGAAATGTGTTTCAGAATTTAAATTTAAGAATTCTTCTTTAGTGAAGAAGGATGTTCACATTTTGGTGAACTGGGGCAGAGTAATGGTTATACAGATGGTTATTTTGCCAGTAGCTACGGGCACAGACAGAAGTGATAGTTTTCATCTGATTTGGCCACAGAAAACAGTCTATAGCCATGACCAAATGTAAGTGCACAGCTGCAGACTGCTTCAAAAATGACTGATTGGGTGAAAATCAAGGTCCTCATTGCATAAGGGGTCAGATGAAGACTTTTCAAAACATAGCATCTTCTGTAACTTCTGTCTGCTCTGTATATAGAATCCTTTTAACTAATGCTTAGAATGATTTGTGTGTACACAATAACTTTCTCAGTGGCTTCTCTTTTGCACAATCCTGAATAAAGTCATAATTGTGTTTTTATCTGTTGATATGGGTCCTTTGTTTCTCTCTGTCAACAAAGTTATTAAATTGATATCTCAAATTAAATACTGGGAGTTTCACAGAGAAGGAAAGAAAAATGTAATCTTTATTTTTAAATGATAAATATAAATATATTAAGGTTGATTTTTATTTAAATATCCCTATCATGAACATTTCTCTTTGAAGTTGAAAAATTGTGTATTGGGTAAAGGAATTTGAACACAGATATTTACAGAACACACAATCTAAATGCCATAATGAAAGGAACAAAAGCAGTACAGTCTACAGAGAGAGCCAGGGCAGGGTGATACCTTCAAGATCCATTCAGAAAGAAAGAAACTTGTAGGCTACAGTCTTAAAACACATAGTTCCCTGTATCTCCTCTGTAATTCTCTGTATTTTGGTTGCAAAGGTATTTTTTCCCCATTTTAGAAAAAATACTATCCTTAATGCATAGATTTTAAAGATGAGAGAGACCATTATGATTATATTAACTGATCTCCTACATAACATTGTTTCCTTGAAAACAAATTTTGTGTAAGTAGTCTCATTCTTTGCCTTTCTTGTTTTGAAGGGGTACGGATGCTGGACGGTGATGTTACAGACATGGTAGAAGCAAAGTCTCTTAGCCTTAATCCACAATATATCCACATCTACAGTGCCAGCTGGGGTCCAGATGATGATGGCAAGACTGTGGATGGACCTGCTTCTTTAGCACGTCAGGCCTTCGAGAATGGCATCAGAGCGGTATGTTTACATAACAACGTATGTCACGGATCTGTTCTATATGTATGCAAAGGCAAGAGACTAAGAAAACTGAAGTTCTTAAAACACATTATTAACAAAAAGACACTCTTTACTGTAAGAGGAAAAATAATTTGTATAGCTAGTGCATATTAAATCCTATCTAAATAAGCAAACTTTCTGCATTGTCATTTGGAATACATCATCCTCAGTGTCCTTTAAAACTTTGCCTTGAGATAATGTTGTCATCTACTAGTGAACACTAAAACTAAGGAATTGTACTCTGAAGGATAGGACCGAGTCATCACATCCAGACTGCTATGAAATAATAAGCAAAAGCCTTTGTTTTTCCTTTTTTCTCTTTCTTGTTTTGAATTGTTTAATTTCTAAATTTAAGCTTAACCTATTTAATGGTGAAGAAGGAGCATGAAAAGGCTATATCCACATTCATTTAGAAAAATTAAATCTGTCTTCAGAAAACACATACCCTCTTTACAATATAATTATTCACTTCTGTTCTAGTCTATACTATTTCAGTTGCTTATTTTGTACAGACAGCACAGTACAAAAAATTCTAAAAACTGCTGCATGAAAATAACTGTTAAGATCTTTCCAACTTTTTCAGTCACATATTAACAGGCAAAAGGCAGATAGGATAGCACCTTATAAGTGAGCTTGTTCAGAGAGGGGTGAGCTTTTGTAGGCTACAGCCTATTTCCACTCCATTCATAGTGTCTGATGAAGTAGGCTATATATGAAGGTTTATACCTCTGTGAACAAGTTAATTTGTAACATGCCTCCTATCTGACTTCTGACTAACTTCTGACTAATTTGACTAACTACCTCTCTCTCTATTACTAGGCAAATCAGTCCAATTTAAAAAAAAAACCTTTTGATGTCAGGTGCTGAGTTTTTAGTCCTTCCCTTCCCCTCCTGTCTCTTAAATAGATTAAGTAATTCCTGGTCTTCCCATACTTAAATCACTTTCCACTACATGGAGTTAGATGGAAACCATTTTAAAATTTTGTTTCTGAAGATATAAGTGCTATTTTGAACGCCATGAGATGCTTTCTAGTAAAAAAGTTGACTAGCTACATGACTGAAAAAATAAGATTAGCACAGAATACTTATTCATGAGTGGAATGAAGGGAGCATTTAACCATTTAATTCAGTGGTTAAATGCAGCAACATTTTGGTTCAGATTCAGAAAATGAAGCTCTTATTTAGTTCAGTCAATGCGGAATGGGTACAATATGTACAACCCTACACTCTACTCCGAAACAGAGGTATCTTTTGAATGTTAGGTAAAACTATACACTAGAGTAAGTTAAGTCATCATATGGGTGGCATGCCCATAGTTTTTTGGGGCAGCATTTGCTCAGTGCAAACAGGCTACTACCAGTGCTTCACCCCTTAGCAGAGAGGCACAGTAATAGCACAGGCCGCAGGCAGCTATTTTGGGAAGCTTGGTCATCTGTCTATTCCAAATGCCTGTTTAAATTACTCACATCAGTCTTCTACATTAGTGGAAAAAATAATGTAAGTTACACACTAACATTTCTGCCAATGTGTTTTTTTACTCAGGAATTAATCAATAAAATTTGAAATATTTTTAAAGTATCTGAACACCGGACCACTGTACTGGGAAAGAAAAAAATGGTAAATGGAAGTTCTACTCTGAAAATTGGTTCTAAATAGTGACATTATAGGGTTTTGCTTATGTGTCTTTTGTACCAAATAGGCTTAATTTACAGCTAAAATATACTGCCTCTAATTTACAGCCTGCCCGCTAAAAATAAAATGGTGCTTTTCCTATCTTCTTCCACATTATTACCAGTAGTAAAGGTCATACAGATCAAATAAGGTCCTCATTGGGTGCGTCTACACAAGCTCATGTGCTAATGCTTAGTAGAATTAGTCTACTGAGCATTGGTGTCACTAAAAAGGCATTCACTGGCACTACTGTGCAGTAGTGCTGGTTACTATCCATTGAACTTGTACCTGTTATTACAGCTACTAAACTTAATGCACCATAAGTATTGTGCATTAATGCATGTGGAGATGTGCCCACTGGCACCAGCAAAAATCCATTGTTTTCAGTAATGCTGTAAGTCACTTGCATCCCTTCAATTATAGAAGCATAACTTCTTAATTTGACAAACAGAGGAACAGAATACAGTTAAGTCGCCCATTGCCTTCTTGATTTAGAGTAAAAAATGGCTCATTTTGTTCCTAAAGTTAGAAGATTTGTCTCAGTAAGAGAAATAAATATGTTTCATTAAAAGTTGATTTGAAAATATAAGTATTGTCTGTTTGAATTATAGAAGGAGGCAAGTCAGGATAAGATTAAAAAGTGCTCTTTGACAAAGCTCTCCCATAGATTAGCAAGAGAGCATGGAAACCTTTAAAGGTAGAACCATTTTCCTAATTGTATCCAATAAAGTTTCTTCTTTGAAGTTAGAATAAAGTTATTATTTGCCTTTACATTCCCTTTACATTTTTACAAGATTGAGACAGATTTTGAAAAAGGTTACCTTGGACTCTTTGTGCAAGTGTTTGGGCTCCTAAAACCAGATTATTTCATGAACAAATGGTTAGGTGCCATTCCAAATACTCTTTGAGCTGCACAAGAAGTTACAATAGCTGCAAACACAAGTAGGCAGTCTAAAGGGCATGCAGTTTGCACACAGAACCTGGCCTTTCCTTGAAAAATATTGGTACTAAATAGCAAACATAGTATTAAATTTAGCATCTTCAATCCAAATAAAAGTGGCATACTTTGCAGGATTCCCTTTTGGAACCACACAGAAGATCTTCATTTGATATTTTTCTTTCACCCTACAAATGCAGTTCTGTCCTTGATGTTAATGCAGGTGAAGGGAGACAAGAACATTGAGCCAAGATCCTTTAAACAGGTCTGGGAGGAAAAATTATGCCCAGTATGTTTAATTAAGAAATTTACAGGAGGTGCTGAATAATTACTTTGATTAAAATATAATTAAACTCAGTGATCCCTTTTTATGGACTAACAAAGTAAAAATGAAATGGGTACTTCTTGAGAGTCACAGTTTCTTCCTCAGGCCACTCTGAGAATGGGATTCTTGAAAATATGCCTAATTTATCTTTAGTTTGTATTGTTCCATTTAATAAGCTCATCTAGGGTGTCTATGACTTTTTTTTTAAACTGCTGCTCTGCTGCTCTAATACGATTACCACTTCTAAATCCTGCACTAAATAACAAAGATAAATGGCTGTACATTTTCAGAGTTCCATAGAAACAGAAAAGCATGCCATGAATTGGAAAAGACGAAATCTATTTTAAAAGGACAATATGTAGCAGCAAAAGTTTATGAAACAAAACCCTAAAACATAAATGAAACATGGTATACAAATGCTATGCAACATCAGGACAAGGAACAATGACAGGAAGCTTTGTAAACCAGTCTCAAATACCATTATTTTTTGTGTCAGCCTGGATTAATTTGTTTAATTTTATTAGACCTAAGTATTTGCATTTAAGGTGTATTTTTGCTTCTGAAAGGTTTGCTTTCAAACAGTATTCATTGGCAAAAGTATGTTTTCATCATAACCTCAAGTGGAAAATGTCTGTTCCTAGAAGTACTAGTGCTAAAGCACTAGCTAGTATGGAAATAACAGAAGGCCTGAGTTTTAAATACTTGTGCATAAAAAGTACTTGTTTTAGTAACCACCAAAATCCATTATAATTGTACAAACAATGGAAAACCTGGAAAACCAAGTATATTGGAGCATATCCAATTGCAACAGTTGTGCTGAAAAAATTGGTTTTGAAATATGTCATGTTAAGCCCTATTGACTCTACAAAAACAAAACAGACTTTTTGTTGTAAAACATGCTTGTGACCAAATCAAGTAATAAGAATGTACTCTTTCTTTGGCAGGGTGTCAAGAACCCCAAATATTTCCTAGAGGAACCATTAGATTATCTAATCTCATTGCCCATATATCATAGTCCATATGTTATAACCATGCTAGAGATCTGCATTATGGCTCTTTGACATTTTTTTTTTCTGTCCACAAAAGCAATTGATGAAAGGCAGTTAAAATCTCTTTAAATAACCATGGCTTTCAAGTATTCTGCTGTTGCTGTTAAATGGTGCTTGACAAAGACACACTTTTTCAATTTTTTGTTTTGTATTACCTATTCTGCATAACCATGAGCTAATCCAAAGCTGTGACAGGACAGATCAGCCTTAATGTAGCATACAAGACGAGGACAGGCAGTGAAATCTAAATCAGAAATGTTGGCTTTTTGTCTAGGTGTTGGCACAGGGGCCTTCATCTTGTTCCCACTGCATCATTCTATTTAGTGAGCTGAACACAAGCCAGAATGTTTGATGGCCATTAATGATCAGATGTTGTGCTGCTGAACCTCTTGTGAGAACTCTGCTTGGTGCCTCCCCTCCCATCCTCACTGCCCCTTTCCATCTCTCTCGCTTCACCAGCTTTGACTGCGGAGTCTATGTTTCAAATATTTGTTTGGAGCAGAAGGCTCTCTTACAATCTCCAAACAAACCTCACAACGAAGGGTGAGGATTTGGAAGGTGGAAGAGAGAACTACATGCATATTTATTAATTTTATAAATATGTGCTATTAGATTCCAAAGGCAGGTGGGGCGTGTGTTTTTAATTTGTTAGCGTTCAGGTAGCAGGGTTGCCACTTATGTTTGGAAAATAATACGCTGGTTTTAAATCCATTGAAGAATTTTTTTTTAGCATCTTCAATAATCAACATTTGCATGATAATTTGCATAATTACCTTGAGATGAAGCCTGTTAACATTGTCTACATAAAATGAACCTTTATTTTTTAACGTTGTTGCAAAGCTGCGTGGAAACTGTAATGTTACTAATAATATTTTGCACTTTGAAAGAACCTTTCAATTGAGTGTTTCAAAAGCACTTCACAAAAATGACAATTATCTCGTTTTGTACATGAGGAAACCAAAGCCCAGGGAGGTCAAGGCTAGATCTTCTAAATTGTAGGCATCAGAATAAGGACATACAAAAGTGAACACACAATTTAAGATTTACATGAATGCATACTTACATGCATGTAAATCCCAAATTGTATGTGCATGATTTCTAGCCATGATTTCTAGCCCACCAGCATTTGCCATTAGACTATCCATGAAAATTGCATCTCTTTCAGATCTTTATGTTCTCCCTTACTTTAGCCTGCGGCATGTAAAATACCACAGGCTTGTCTAGGCATACAGGTATATCTGGGCATACAGGCACTTCAACATTGTGTTTGAAAAATTGGAAGTTTCTGTATTATAACTGATCATGTGTATAGTTTACATATTTCTAATAGTTCTTCCTGAAAGATAGACTTATTATCACAGCACAGTGCTATCTGTGTTTTATTCTCATAATGCTGCTTCTGGATACCATGAGATACAACATCATTGTTCCTTAATAATTTTCACAGATTCATCATTTAAAGGCTAGAAGAGACCATTCTTACTATCTAGTCCAACATACAGCATATAATAAGTTATAACACTTCACCCAGTAGTTCCTGCATCAAACTCACAACTTCTGGTTGAACAGCAGCGTATCTTTTGGAAAATCTAATCTTTACTTAAGGGCCTCTCCATGAGGCAATGAACTAGCCTAGTATTAATACTATATTAATAACTAAGCTAGTTATTAAAATGAATAATTACCTTCACTTATTAAAAATGTCATTGTTATTGCTGTTCATCCTAATTTGTTCAGTTTGTTTCCGCACATTAGCTGTTTTGATTCCTTTGTATGCTGAATTAAAGAGGCAAACACTGCTCAGTCCTCATCAGAGCCTGTTGGCACATGCATAGCAGTAATGTGGCTGCACTGGTCCTGGTTGAGGAACAAGCTCACACAGAGCAGACAAAACATGTTTTAGCACAGAGCTGATATGTACCAGACAGACATTCCTTAAGTTTCTTCTCATAAGACAGGCACTCTCTTCCATGCTTATCCTACTTGCCCTTCTCGGTACCTGTTTCAGTTTAAATGAATTTTCCTTAAGTATGAGATGCCAGAATTGTATCCTGTATTCCAGATGTGGTCTTACCACAGCCCTGTACATGTCTGCTAGAAATACCTCGCTTCATATATCCTAGGATCACATTTGTTTAATGGCCTCACCATACTGATGATTCATGGTCAGTCAACTAGTTCATCCAGGTGTTTTTCCTCCTATGCTGTTTCCATCTGATGAGCCCTTGGGTTACAGCATAGATTCTTGTCAGTGATCCCTAAATGCATGACCTTTTATTTTGTACTAGTAAATGTCATCTCATTTCTATTTCTCCAATCCTCAAAATTATCTGTCTTAATATATAACATTCTGATCTTCTCTATTGATGTTACCTCCCAACTTTGTGTGTGACAGTCATTATTGAAAATATTAAATAACCTCAGTCCTCAAATTATCTTCCAGTCAAACTATCCTCCAGCTCCAGCTTCTTCTACCAACCAATCACAGTCATCTCTACTATACATAGGTCTTTAACCATTGTACAATTCTTGTATTAATCTTCATCTCCTCCAGCTTAATTATTAATTTCCATGAACTACCATATCAAATGCTTTATTTAAGTCCAAGATGATTAAATTTATCATATTGTCTAAAAGATCAGTTCCATTATCAAAACAAAATATTACATTAATCTGTCATGATCTTGTTTGGTATACTGAATTTTATCCCATTGACTTCAATTACTTCAGTATCTTTTATTATTCTTGCCTTCATAATTGTTCTGAAGCATTATATACTATAAATGAGCTACTTTTGTCTCTCCCTCTAGCTTAGTTTTCCAGGCTTTTGAAAAAAATTTCGTTTCACAAGCCTCCATTTTCAAAGTGTAGACACTAGAACAGGTAGTATAAGAGTGAATTTGTAGCCATGATGATCCAGAAATTATGCAAGAGACAAGGATTTCTTAAGGTGATATGTTTTATTGGATCAATTGCATAGTTGCAATTGAGTTAGACAACTTTTGAATTCAAGACATTCTTCACAAGGCCTGACCAGTACAAGACAAACACATCATAGAAAAAACATTTGTGGGGTGGGGGGAGAAATAAATTGTCAGGGATGGTATACAAACAATTAGCAGAAGAAAATAAAAGACTTTGATATTGGGAGATCAAAGCCTATCAAAAGGCAGAGTCATTCTTACATTTCGTGTGTGGAAAGAATTCAAGAGTCAAGTAGATTATAGTGTAACATTAGTGTTAAGTAGTTGGTTATGTGTAGAGCCTCACTAAATTCACAGCAGAGGTGGCCTGTGCTGCAGTTCCTTTAAGCTTGCAGGTTCCCCTGCATGCCACCCCCCCCAGCCCCCCCCGCCCCACCATTGATTGGTGGAGGGGCCCCACTTGCAGTTCACTCTTACTCAGTGGGGAAGCAAAAATCATGGTTTTAAATATGGCACCATTTTTCCCTCCCTGCCAATCACCAGCCCTCCAGGGCCCCTCAGCCAATCAGCAGTGGGAGGCAAAAATGGTGCCATGTTTAAAACAATGGTTTTCACTTCGCTGATCAGGAGTGAGCCGCAAGCAGTGGGGCCCCTCCACTACTCAGTGGCAGGGGGGCATGAGGGGGAACCTGTGAGATCTAAGGAGCCACAGTGCGGCCCACATCCGCTGTAAAATTGGTAGGAACCTAGTTATGCACTTGTCCTTGGACAAGTGGTTTCAGGATAGTGTCTATGCATCTTGATAGCTTGGCAGTTGTCACTTAAAGTTTTCTACAAGATCACACAGACTTCCTCAACCAGAACATCAACTACCTCCATGAGAATGCTATACTTGCACCCACAGATGCCACCAACCTGTACACTAACATCCTACACCATGAAGGCGTAAAAGTTATCACTCTAACAAATCCTTGCCCCAACACTAGAACAGGACACAGTATTTCTTTAATGGTATCATTAATGCTTAAGTAGTGGTAATAAATCCCCCACTTACATATTCTAGAATCAAAGGGTACCTATACACATGCTGAAGGGTGAGGGCGAGGGATGTTTTAATTAGAGTGGTCCCTGGAGAGCTTCTCTAATTAAAATGCTGCAGCATCACATGTATTAAGCCCCCGTGGGGTGCTTTAACTAAAGCTCATTTGATGAGCTTTAGTTAAAGCGCCCCAGCAACCATTTTTAAACCCATGGGGATTATACACATGATGCTGCGGCAACGCTAGAGCATTCAAATTACAATGTGGAGCAGACTCAGTTAATCCAGACTCAGTTAATTGAGTCTGCTCTGGCATGTTCTAATTAGAATACGTCAGAGCATATGTATAGGCACCCAAGGTTTTTTCTGTTAGCCACTGAATGGCATTATAGCTTCTTTTCGGTGGATTTTCCACCATTACTCTTAAGTTCCCTCCAGAGCCATTGATTTCTAGGAAAAATAAGTAAACAGCCCCCTGGCCCCTCTAAAGATCACTTCTACTCTTTATTACAAAATGTCTGATCTTGCATTTGGCTGTAGTAGAGAACATGTTTCAGGGCATTTGGAACAGTTTTGCAAGAAAAATATATACTGATGTGATGTAGCCCTCTCCAAACTAAGACTGCCTGGCAAAAATTAGGATGGCTAATACCATTTGACATGTGCCACAAAATGAACAGTCCTTCCCTGTTCTCCAGTTTGTCTATGTATTTAGCAACTGTTAGCAAGTGTTCAGTCCAAGTACTCTCAATCACAAATATTATCTTCCAATAAGTGAAGTAGCAGAGTTAAGGATCTGCAATACCTGGATGGGCTATAATACTATCTATGCTATTTTGTTTTGGAAACATACCAACACATCAAACCAGGAGATTCCTTTCCAGCAATATTATTTGGTAAGTGCTATTTTTCACAGATGATTAGTATGTAGTGCAAAGCAAAAACTTACAAAAAATAAAATAATGTAACAGAAATATTCTTTCATTCAATTCAATGGGATATATAAATCCAAAAGGCAGGAAAGCTTGGAAAGAAAGTTACAGGAAAATGTATCTCAAAATGTCCACAGTTCCTTTATAATGTCACAGAATCTACTGGAAATGGAGGCTATACTGATTACCTCATCCCATTTCTCACACGTTTGTGGAAACTTGTAACCAGCCAGAGGGGTGTTACTGCTTGAGGGCCAGCTTTCCAAAAGTGGAATCTGGGTACCCAGCTTGAAACAGGTGAAACACTTGAATGTAAAAAACACATCAGCTCAACTCAGGAAAGGGCCAACCTTAAAATGTAACTTTGTAGAAACTCATTTCAGCTTCAAAGTGTCAAACTCATTTCAGTAAGGAAGCATTCACAAAATAAAAGAATTCAGTTAACTTGTAGGGAGAAGTCTTTCATCCCTCTTCCCTGCAGAATTGCAGGGATCTGAACATAAAAGGTGCACTCAGAAGTAAGAGGTAAATCATGCCCAGGGACTCTTACAGGTCAATATTGTTCCTTTCCTTGAGAGGAGAATTTCTTTCTCCAATCCTTGTGGAAACATTCTGTGCCTTTCCTATTTACATACCTTAAAACTGAGGGCTTATTTCTCATCCACTCATGGCACCAGGGCTGCAGCTCATCTCATGGTGCTACTGCTATGCAGATGGGCAGCTTCAGATTTTGCACTCTCTGGCCGAATCCACTTGTGTCTGGACATTTGTTTCCCCAGGAACACCTTGTGCCACTTCTGCTTGTCCCTGGGGAATGCCTGTGCTATGTCCCCTCTGGAAAGCAGCAGATTAACCCTGGCAAGGTAGGGCAGGCTGGAGATTGGGCTGACCAGAGCAGCCTTATCTGGGGTTTTGGGGGCCTCCTGAGGCTGCAGCAGCAGCGGTCCTGCCACTCAGAGCCTGGCTGAAAGCTGGAGTGTGGCTCTGGTTGGTCAGGCTCTTGTTTTGGGTGGCTTAGTGCCCCTGCATGCACCGCATTGCTTTTTTAATTTTTTACACAGGGTTTTCTTTTTACCCCAGGATCTCCGGTGTGCAGTATGTGGCACTGGAGACATATCTGCGGTGCGACATACTGCACGGCCACGCTCTTCTGGATGTGGCCTCTATGTGCCATGTAACTAAGCACCACTCTACTTGTGAATGGCTGGTAAGAATCAGACGATATAGTCAGAACTGTGTCAGCCCCCAAATCCTTTTCAAGAGGTCTTAGAGCGGTTACAGACAGGGACTGTAAGTTCTGCCAGTGTTTTCTTTGTAGATAAGGCAGGTGAATTTCCTTAAACATAACATAGTTTTCTCACAATACCTTTGGCTTTGTGTAAAGAGTGAATTTTACTTATCCTTAAGCAGAGACATGCATACATGTCTACACACACCTATATAGTCATGCACTTGTATAGCGTACAATATGCTAGTTCATAATGATTATGATGGAGATAATGAACACGATATGAATACAACAGACAGCCAAAACCAGAATCTGGGATACATGGAGCTCTGTAGCTGGCTACATTTTATTTAGGAAAAGTAGAAATTAATTCCAGCATTCCACCAGTTCAGATTTCAGGTTTCAGCCAACACTTTTTTTTTGGTTGCACTTTAAGCACTAATTATAGCTCTGTGGGGAATAGCTTGAAGCTGTTTAAGCTGTTGTTCTAGAGAAGAGTAAAGTAAAATATAAACTACACACAAAGATACATGTTGAAATGTTTTATATATATACTAGCTGAAGTACCCATTCTTTGCCTGGGTTGTTATTTTTGTAATTGCAGTGTTTGCTTATTTTCAAAAAACTTAATACAACATATTTAGGTCAACAATATTGTTTATTTTTAAAGAACATAGTACAACATATTTAACATTTAATATTTAGCATGAAGTGAAAAAGACAAGCGTCAATATAATAATGGCATTTGAGTTGAAAAAAAAGACAAGCGTCAATATAATAATGACAGCTGAGTTGAAAAAAAGGCAAGTATCAATATAATAATGACAATTGAGCTGAATTCACTGCATCCAAAATGGAGTGGTACCAGTCTGTTATTTGAAAAAAGAAGTAATCCCAGTCAGTGGGAGCCCCAAAATGAGTCAAGTGAAAAATAACCCACCTATAATTTTCTTCGGGTGGTATTCAGTGATTTTGGAAAGTTTAGAGCAGGGTTTTTCAACATTTTTGGATCAGTGTACCCAGACAGGGGGGTGGGGATGTACCCAGACGGGGTGGGATGGCATGCGGCTGAACGTGGAGAGGCAGCAGCTCCCACAAGCAAACTTCACTGGCCCTCTCCATCAGCTGGGTAGGCAGCGCCTGCACAGCAGCATGAGATGATGCATGGCAGCGCTCCATCCCCACCCACCCGCACGTACCCCCTAGGGCCTTCTCAAGTACCTCTGGCAGTATGAATGCCCTCAGTTGACAACCTCTGGTTTAGAGTACATAGGACCAGCCATTCTCGAGTTATAAGTGAACATATATATAAAATGAAGTGTATGCCTGTATGTAAAATATGTATAATAACACAGTAATCACTATGTTATTGCATAATCTACCTTGGTTATTTAATACATTTTGATTTTATGTATACATAAAATATTTTCATTCCATAATGTTTTAGAAGGTAGCAAATTCTATGGGTTTTATTTTTTAAGAATCTGTGCTTTTTGGAGGTTTTTTTCTTATTTAGATTTTCTTTATCCTGTAAAATAAAGAAATTGGTGCACTTAAGAACAATTGATATATTTTACTTCCTACAATTTATCAGCATTTCTATTGCAGAAGTGGTATCACTCTGTTACCAGTTAATTGAGCAAATACATGGTAACACCGCTGATATTTTCAAGTAATATATGAATGGCTTTAAACAGTACACAACATACACAGTTGATTTTGTGTACTGCAGATATTGAGTGCATACATTCGCTACAGCACTTACTGAATCCCCATTTATAATATTTCTAATTTTTCTAAAAATATAATTTTGAAAAAGTAATTTCAGGTGTTAAAACATTTTGGAGACAATTTTTAAAGTTGTCTCTAAAATTACATCAGTGGATTGTATGTACAGAGCCTTTGTGAACGTTTTTTACTCAGATCTATTAGACACACAGTTTTGCTGAATTTATGCACATGAGTGTCCATGTTCTTGAGCTCACCGATCTTGGAAAGCATATATATCCTCATTGAAAATATTGCCTTTTTTATAATTTTACACTTGATTCTCAGGAAATGAAGTGCTTTGGTAAATCCATCTTCTTTTTCTTTCTTTTTATTTTAGTTCTATAGTGCCTATAGCACTTTGCTTATCATTAGCTGAATTGGAGGTCTGCTGGACCTATAGTATGTATACTGGGCTGGAAACTCTGGGACACTAACTACCAAACTTTTCACCTTGTGTATCAATTCTTATGAAAGAGATTGATCCCTCATGGACTTTTTTTCCAACTTCCCAATCGGGACTGTCCCCACTTTTTTTGTAGTAATAATAAGTGTGGAATATACAGTATTAAGTCAATGAGAGGAAACTTTAAAATTCTGGGTGTGCATAGGATGCCCCCTCCTTCCTTTCTGTTTTCTGTCTGATTTGTTTCCTCCTGGAAGCAGGATTTCATATTTAGTAGTACAGTACCCAGTTGCCTCTCATTGCTGCAGCCCCCACTGCTCTAATCTCTCCAGGTCACTGGTTCTGGCCCCCCTCCACGTTTCTTGCTCCTCCATATTTAGTTTCCTGTCCTTCAACAGATTTGATCACTGCTCAGTTGGCATCACAGAAATTCCCAGTAAAGAAAGAGCATTCTTGACAGTTTCTTTCCAGCATCTCAGGTGACCAAACAGAAGTGAAGCACTTGCACATGCTTCACTTGTTTGATGGAAGGTGTTCCAGAGACAGTTTGGCATGTTGAACCACTTCGGTTCATGGAGCATGGTGTGAAGACCATTATGCTATAATGATATCTACCACAGTCAATCATGATCTATTAATAAAATTATAAACCCCTGGAACATTGGATGTTCCTTCAGTATTGTTGGAAAAAATCATTAGAAGAATGTTCATATTGGCTCTGATTCCCCATGTAATGTCACTAAAACTGGATTGGGTTGCCTAGGAAAGATCACCCCTGTGTAGAAATGATCCTCCTTTGATGTTGAGATTCAGCAAGGTCTTTTATAACATTTACACTATCTGCAGCTAGCAGAGCAAGGAAAAGGAGGCATGGCCAGAAGGACAGGGGCATGCCTTACACTTTCATGTTGCAGTTTTTCAGATGCAATTACAGGTCCCTGTGGCCTTTTGCAGCTTGCTTAATTTAGAATAGCATTCACACACACCGGGCTCATCTTCATAAGATGCTGACTGCATAGTAGCTGAATAATACTGCACAGTAGTGTGTCACAGCACAGACAGTGTCAATACACTACTGTGCAGTAGTGTCATTTAAAAGATGTTCACTGGTGCCTACTGCACAGTAACTCTGGTTACTGTGCCTTTATTTCATACTTGCTAATACAAGTAATACATAAATGCACAGTAGTGATTGCGCAGAAGCATCTCATTTAGACGCACCCATTGTTATGAATTGTGCTTTGTGCAAATCAGCAATACCTGTGAAATGTCCTAGTGAATTCTTCATATAGCTAGATTGGTATTGGGAGTGGAGTCTTTTTTTTTTGGTTTTTTTAATGTTTAAGTATCAGAGAAGACAAAACAGTAGGAAAATATCTTATAAGGGTACAAAATACAGTCAAGCACAAGTGCAGTTGTGGAATGCTTTATAATGTTTGGAAGAGTGAGTCAGTAGTACCATTGCAAATGCAAGACATAAGGCAGCACAGCACTGTGCCCAGAGGGGATGGTTAATGAATTTGTGTGTGACATCATTGGCATGAGCTCCGAGGATGTTCCACTACACACACATTCCAGGCCTCGCCGTTTCTCCACTACAATTCACATCACTGACTATGCATTTGGTTTTGTCTAAGAGCTTGTACCCATATGGTCAGTAAATACAGATTTTGCTTTTGAGTAATAAAAAAAATACAAAACTTCCTGGCATCCCACAAACTGACTTTTCATCCTGACACCCTTGGACATCTGGAACATGATAGATGACAGATTTAGGCAAACTGAAAAAGCTATAGAGTGCATAGTATACGTGTTTACCTGAAGGTTATAATATAGTCCAAATGTCTGCTATTTAACTTCATGTACTGAAAGGAGACCAATTGTAAAAGGGGTTCACATACAGTAGGGCAGGCGATGCTATAGCTCTAGTTACTTGTTTGGTATAAAAAATTACTGACAAGTTTATAATTTTCTGAGCATGACTGAGTCCATTGAATTAAAGTAGGGTGTGAGGGTAGAAGGGAGAAGAGAAAACCAAATGGTAATCAAACAAAAGGCAGTAAATGAAAACCAGAGCATATTTACTTGACGTGTTATTTTGGGCAGGTTGAATTTTGTTTTTTTTAGGACTGTCATTTGCTTTGCCAAATAGTTTTTTGGACAAGAGCTTTAGCATATTGTCTAGACTGAAGGTTAAATTCTGTTGTTTTCTGTGAAATGCTGAGTTTGTAAATGTACTATAGTGCAGTACATTAGAGGAACTGGAATTCTTTACTTCATGTGGAGTAAAGAGTATTGTTTTCCATTAGTCAGTGTACTTGGTACCTAGTTTTTATGGAAAAGACATAGATTATTAAACTTTTCTTTGCAGGAGATTTTAATTTTGGAGAAATGTATTTATATCCCTAATAAATTGTTTACAAAATAACTCGCGCATAAGGAAGTTAACAGTTCTTTAGAAAGACTTATGAATAAACAAAATGTAAGTTGTGTTTATTATTTTATATACTGTAGTGAAGCATTTCTAACACCTGGGCCATGTTTCTAGAAGCCTGCTATTCTGCGCATGAACAAAATATGCTTGCATATCAGTTTCTGCTTGCATAATTCTCATTTTTCATTATGATGAAAGCACCATGGGCTGTGATAGTGCTTTATAAAAATAAGACCTGGTTCCAGGGAAAACAAGCTATAAATTCAAGGCAGTCTTAGTAGACTAAGAAATCACATTGCACTAACTGTAGTAATGGATGTGAATAATTTGAGTAAGGGTTGTAGGACTAGTTCACAAATTAGCCAAATGCAGCTAATGATGATAAAAGAGGATAACTGGAAAAAGGGAGGGCATGAGGAACTAGAGATAGTTAGATTTCTTTTTTTCCTTTTGTGGAGAAAGTGTGAAAAAATTCTATAAAAATGTAAAAGAAAAAATTGGCTTTTTAGCAAATTATTGATTCCAAAGTACTCCTTCATAGGAGCTGGGGTTTGCGTGCCATCTGTTCCCAATCTCTTCTCTAGTTTGGGTTCATTAATGAGTACATTTCGTAGAAGGCACCAGGGTCTTGTAGCTGTCTTCGTGTTAATGGATGAAGTCTACTCTTGGAGAAAGACTCACAAAGGAAAGTAAGAGAACCACGTCTTAAGAGATGTCACAGGGGCATTTCACAGCGGCACATATTTAATTTTTCATTTCACATTTATATTTTTATTGGAGTTGGAGGGAAAGCAAATAAAGGAAAACCCAAATGAGAAAGAAAGTGAACAAATGAGAGAGAAAAAAAGAGACTGTTAGGTTTTTAAAAAAAGTTTATTGTTATACTCCTCTTTATCATTGGAGCAGCTAAGATCAGCCAAAGAGAGGAAAAGAAATTGAAAAAATTATACTTCCTGGCTGGTCAGACTGATCTTGTCTGGTGTGTGAATTTCAAAATACATTTGACTTGAAACCCTGGGAATTTTTTCTCCTCTGCTTGAAATTTTTTTAAATGAGAAATTGCACTTTAGAGGCATAATCTTATGTAAACACTAGCCAGGAGACTTGGATATTTAACTTATTGTGCTGGAGAGAAAAGTCTCTCCAGGTGCTATATTTTTTTAAAACTCAGAGAATGAAATTCATCAACATTTCAGAACTCAAGCACACGTATCTGCCTCTATTGTGAACTGTGTGGATCTTTCCCTGAAATTGATTTAGTTTCTATTACACTTGGCACAAAATACACTAACGAAACCCCCCTGTGCATCTGGATTAAATGAATCTTTGAACTGCTAATTGTTTAAGATTGACCTAGTAGATATCCAACAGCTGTCCTTATGTCATTTGCAGTACACAAATCCATGCAGTTTATAAATAACGAACAACACAACACATATGGAAGTAATCCATGATCACAGAGTGTGATACAGTATGATATTACTTTATCACACATAGAAAGGTCCTACCATTTACACAAAACATATTTCATGGTGGGCTACAAACAAATGAGAGATAAATTAGACTGTTAATTGTAACAGGGGCTCTTTCTTTGCCTTAAAAATAGTAAATAAGGTGGTTTAATTTTGAAGAATTAAGACAAGATTACTCCTTTGATCATAGTATCATAGAAAATTAGGGTTGGAAAGGAACTCCCCTGCTCAAAGCAGGACAACCCCCAATTATATCATCCTATTGATAAAATGTCTTACCTCAGTAAGGGTCAGCCGTTTTAGCAGCTGTGCCACAAATTTAAGCCCCCACCCTCCTCAAGTGCTACTCTGATCCCCTACCCCTGCCTGATCTGCTGCTCTGCTTTCCGCTCCTTGCAGTGTCTCCCACTGTGCTGCCTGTCCCCTCCCTAATATGCTGCATGCCACACACAAAGACTGTCCATGACACCTGTGTCATTTGTGCCACAGGGTAGCCATTCCCGCCTTACCTAATTAATATAATTTTGCTTCCTGATAATGAATGAAGATGGTTAGATGACATAAGTTATAGGAGACTTGTGTGTGAATAGGAATGATAGTTGGACCTGCATTAAGTGTTCAAAACATAGATCAGGAAGACCACAATTCCCTGCTAATCATCAGACAGTGTAATGAATTTAGGCCAAAACTTTAAATCTTCTTCATCTGTATTATCTGTTTTAAGCCTTCATTTAGCAAATTACTTAAGCATGTTCTTAACTTCAGTGAAGCTGCCCATGTGTTTCAAGTGTCTTGCTTATCAAAGCTTTAGCATTTAATACTGATATATTTATAAAGACCTTCTCGACTTGTCCATGTTTTGTTTTTATAAAGTGTTTTACATTTACCATTTATAATATTTCTGGAATGACTCCCTTGTGGTCCATGGTATTTAATACAACCAAACAGAACATAGCATCACTTCGTAATTCCAGGAAGTAACAGGCAAGAGACCTTTATAAACAGATGGCACTGTATATTAGGAATGGTTTTAGTTACAAACATGCTCTTTTCTTTTACAGTTTAAACCCTGTATAATACTTGTAATGCATGCTGTATGTCTTCAGCATCTCTTTTTGGGGCTTGACAGAATAACGTTTTGGCCTTCTACAATCTGTTGTTACTTCTCATTGTTCTGCAATGAGCCTTTTTTGTCTTTTGGGGGAGGGGAGGAAGCTGTAGGTTGGGAAGAGCCCATTTGTTAAGTGAAAAAAACAACATTAATCATACTTTTCCATTTGTTTATAAACAGGGACGAAGAGGCTTAGGTTCCATTTATGTCTGGGCATCTGGAAATGGTGGAAGGAGTAGAGATCACTGCTCCTGTGATGGCTACACTAATAGCATCTACACTATCTCCATAAGCAGCACAGCTGAAAGTGGGAAGAAACCTTGGTATCTGGAAGAATGTGCATCAACGCTAGCTACGACTTACAGCAGTGGGGAATCGTACGACAGGAAAATAGTATGTGTTGTTGTTTTTTAATTTATGCATTTCTGTATTTTGTTTAATATTTTAGGTGAAGGTAAGTTGACCACTAGGTCTGTCTTATTGAATGGGCTTGTTTAAAAACTTCAACAACTGAAAAAAATAAATCTGTATATTTAGCTTACATTTAAATGTAAAATGTTGCCACCAGAATCCTTCTCTATCAACATCCTTCTTGTATTATGATACCTGTAATTGTGCAGAATACTCCTGATGAGGTCTTACTGGTGACAGAGCCAATGTGGTTGCTCCCAGTTTCTGCTCTCACTTGTGTTGCGCCTTATATTCTTGCTGCTTTCCTTATTGCTGAAAATATCTGAGCAGTGTTTTCAAAGATTCAGTCCACTGTCACCTATACAGATTTGTTTCCTGACTAACTTCTTTTAGTATGTCAGCAGTACTCAGAGCAAATCTCCTTCTGGGATTGGGTTTTTTTTTCATCCAGACCTCACTATTTTCCATATTTTAAGTGGACATTTACTAATGCAGTTTTCCAGCCCACATCCCCGTTTCCTCAGGTATATTTGTATTCAGCTTACTTTCACTTTTGCATTCATTCACACTCAATAGTTATTCATATCGATGCCTATTTCAGGGTGCTGATGATGGTAAGCAAGATTAAGTTGAGTGCTCATCCTTTCTCTGTGCAATTTATCTCATTCCTATCCAGGCTATTGCTATTTTCCATTATATTTTGATCTGAAGTGCAAAGCCCATTCTTTTTACTCCATTTGAGAATTTTGTTATTGATGTAATCATTACTGATCTAATATAGTATATCTGTTTTTTAAGTGGAGTTCTTTCCTAAAGTCAAAATAAGTCTTAGGCTGTGTCTACCCAGACAATATACATTTTGTACTGTATGCATAGATCTAGGAACAAAGAATGCATAGATAACGCGTACAAAATAGGTGGCTCCATACTGGAAAGCATGATGAAAAAGCCATTGGTCTCTGCATAATCAGCTGAACATGAGCTTGTAATATGACACTGTGGCTAAAAGGGCTAATATATTTTGGATGTATTAACATCACAATGCTGAGTGGGAGTAGGGAGGATAAATTACCTTGGTGTTTGACACTCATGCAACTGCAACTATAATACTGTGCAACTATAATACATGCCAGAAACAGAGATACGATTTCTGTGGAAAACAGCTAGGAAAGAAGAAGAAAATTACTGGAACGATGAGTTACCTCAGAACAAGTTTAAAACAAAAATTAGATCATCTGCAAAGAGGGGTTCCAAGAGGGGATGGCCAGCATCCCAGAATCCTTCAAGGACAAGGCAGGCAATATGAAAAAAAAAATAGCTGGAGAAACATTTAACTCCTCGCTGGCAAAATGGAAGGCATCTAGTAGGGACTAGAAAGAAGCTAACATGAAAACCATGTTTAAAGAGGAAGCACCTGGAAAGGTACCTAGAATTTTGGATTAGGAAAGACATTTGGGCTGTGTGGAGACATGCAGGCGTGTTCGGTTTATGGCACTACATAACTCACTCTTGGAATGTTAAAATGTGTCCTGCACTGCAGATTTGCAGCATGGGGGCAAAAATTGCTACCGGTATTTCCCAGTAGAAAAAAAACAAACTCCAAGAAAAGAAATGGTGTGGCACACGCTACAATAGCTTGTGCAGGAAAAACAGAGGCTCGGTCCTCCAGGGAGCATCTCTACTATTTTGTTTGTGCCCTGAGCTGTTCCAGCATGCTAGGGGACAGGAGGAGTGGGGAAAGGGCAGTTTTCCCAAAGCAGGACAATTTGTCCCTCACCAAAGTACATGTACAAGGGTATGCACTGAGGCACAAAGTAGTGGCATGAATTTGTGCCACTGTGATTTGTGCCAGTCTAAGTGCATGCCCTGTACATCTGAATGTAGCCTTAGGGGGCAAGGAGTGGGAGTAAGGTAGCCTGCTCCCCCTGCTGATTGCCTCACCACTGCCTGCTTTCTTCTTCCCCACACACTTTCCACATCACCCACCCTCACTGCTTCTACTTTCCTCCTGCAGTGGGGTGGGGATTGAAGATGACACTCAAATAATTAGACTCTAAACATGGAAAATGATAAAATAATAATTGTCCATGTCTAGAATCTAATTATTGGAGGGTTGTCTTAAATTTGCAGTCATCTTCGATTCTGGTAAATGTGGTACTTTCCTTCAATCCGTGTTATACCATTTACATTTTAAAATATTGGAATTATATCTGTTTTTTTCCAGCATCACTGAAATTTCCTCAATGCTCCAAGACTTATTAAAATTAAAAATATTGTAATATTGTAGTAATGATTTGGATTGTTCCTATGCCAGGTCCTGTGAAACTCATGTATCCACACTTGTTATTTAAAGATAGCTAACTTGAGCAGTTGTTATAACATGTTCCTTAGAGTTGAACTGGAAAGTATTTCATTATCATTTTATGATATGAAAACTTTTTTGACTTTTTCCACACACAGAATATAAATATTTATTGAATCTATCTGCTGCCTCTGTATTATTTTATGCAAGTCTATCCTTTCCATCTAGTAATAGACCACTACCATTATTGGTTATTTCTATTTCTTTATTCTCCTTTACTCTGCTAAACATGGATTTTTTTGTGTTTTTTGGCTTCCTTTCTAGTTTATATTTATGTTTGTTGCTATCAACTTCCCCTTTTATCCATGTGTAATATATTATTACTATTATTTGGTTACTTACTGCTTTCCCATTCCCTGTATACCAGGCTGGTTAGTTAGCCAGCACAACCTTCTTTTTTCAGTTGTGGCTTTTTACTTATCTTCTTTGTCACCATATTCTTAAACAATTCTTAGATTGAAACAGGAAAAATATGAATGATATTTTTCTCCCAGCTGATTTGTTATGTCTTATGCAATCTTCCCATGCTTCTTCAGTCATAGTTTCCTTAATCAGTCTTCCATTCTTTTAGGTAAGCCTTACTGCATGTATTTACTTTTAAACAGTTTCACTACACCAGGGCATTTGCAGTGCTCATTTTAAGATGTCCCTCTCCTGTTTCTGTTCATGCATTTTTGTAGTTATCTCATTTTTAACTGTAGTTGCGACTTGTTGAAACCAAGAGAACAAAGTTAAAGAAAATATTGTATTGTCTATAGAGATGTTATCCTTCACAGCTTTCATAATTTATGGCAATGTCACATTTCTAATATTGATAATAACTTGCACTTGTATAATATATTACTTCTAAAGGTCTCTAAGTGCTAGGTTTCCCATTTAAAGCTCTTCCCTTTTACTTTGTCCTGCAAGTTACCAGTTGACCTATGAGATACAAGGCTTCATCTCAAGATATTTTACTGCTTGGAGCTGGTTAAACAAGACTAATCTCCTATAACACTCTCAGACATGAAGTAGCTTTCTCCCTCAGTGTTACATTCAAACCAGTTACATTTTAAAGGGAAAAAAATGTGTTCTTATACTATGGTAAGGTGAGAACTCAGAAGTCAAGTGAATTTTGTAGAACCAACCCTTTAAACTGAAATAATTTAACAACTGTAATTAATGTTCCCCCAGCATGTACAGATAGTGATAACTCCCCCCCTTCCTTCTCTCTCTCAGTCTCTGAACAAACCTGCCATTTTCTACGAATGAGTATAATGGTAAAACTAGTATCTGCACTGTATTCTCCAACTTGGTCACCAAAACATGGCTTTTGCAAAATGTCACTTACTAAGAAGCTTTGACTGACACATACAGCTAAAAATCAAAACAGAACAAACTTCTATAAAAAGCAAAACTCTGGAGCTAAAAAAAATGCATGATCAATTCACACAGACCACCTGTCTTTTTATGCTGACCATTTAGATGGAGAAACCTGTGAGGAAGAGATTTTGTTTTCTTCCTCTTCCACAAAATGAAAAAAAAAATCCTGTTCTGTATTAAAACAGGTTCTACAAAAAAATGTGTCTAACATGTTTAATCTATGTTTTTTCTATTACAGTTAAATTTAAACTTTCTTAAATATTGTTTTGTGCTTATGCACATGCATCTATGCATGCATGCGCGCAAGCATACAGTCACACATACATCAAAACAAATCCATACAAAGAGCTTGATGGTTTCCTCATATGAAACTGCATCAATCTTTTCAAATTGGGTGATTTTCCAGAGGTCTTTAGCTAGAGCTGGTAGTTCAGGTTGGTATGCTGTGTGTGAATTTATGAAAACAGAAAATAAGCACTAGTGCAGTACACTAAGTCTGATTCAGATCTCATGAAAGATTCGTAGTTGGGTAACACTGAGAGTAAGTGAAAGCTTTTACAAAATTCTCGATTCCATCCTGGACTGAGCATAATATGATTTTTTTTAAATGTACACAGAATGATTTTTATCAGAGGTTTTGTCCAGTTCCCAAATATGCCCAGTTCCATTTTTGTTCATTTCAGACTTTATAATAATAACTTTATTTAGCTATGTAAATGATATTCTGATCTTGTGCAAGTTCATGCAAATACAAAGTGTGTTCATTGACTTTGGAGTTATACTAGGATGAGAGGTTTGAGTGAGGATTTGACTTGTAGCATTTGAGCCAGTAGTTATGACACAGACAAAATGCCTACTGGCATTAAGACTTAAGGGTGAAACACTACAACTTGATATGTTTGCATCTGCCAGAAATCCTTGCTTCACTTTTGTCTCCCATGAAGCATGCGGAGTGCATCTGTACTTCAGAAGTTCAATTGCACTCATGTTTTTTAATATCATAAGAATCAGGGGCTAGAATTGTTATTCAGGTATTTACAGGACCAGCTGCAAAGTATAGACACAGGTATATAAATGTAGAATTTAGGATATGCTCAAGTGGAGGAAGGTAGAAGTGTAGTGAAAAATGTACCTTTTCACATGGATCGTCATTTGGGGAACATATTGAGAATGAGATTGTAAACATCTCAGAAGTGATATAACAATACCAGTTATACCCGCACATCTGTAGGAATATAACTCAGCTTTGGACAGTTTTGAAAGGTATTCTACCCCTCAAGGCAGAATGCTTCCTGGTACTCCTTCTACAGCCACATAGCTCTGTCCAATACCCCATGGTATTAGGCTATCCGTTAATGGTACTATCTACCTCTATAGGTCTGTATTGTTTTTAGGTCATCAAAGGTACTACACAAATAACAATACCTTTGGCATATTACAGTTTTACTTAAATAATTTCTCTTAACAGCTGTAGTGGGTTGTGTGTGAAAATCCCCCACTATGTGATGCAAAAAAGTCTAGAACTTTTCGTTCAGAAATGATACCTTTCATTAGACCAACAGGGAAATTGCAAAAAAAAAATCTTATGCGATTTCCTGGTTGGTCTAATAAAAAGTATCATTTCTGAACCAAGGGTTACAGATTTTTTGCATTTGTTTTGTCTCAGACCAATACAGCTACCAAATACACCACTATGTGATAAAATTCCAAACTCTATCATGCACAATTGCTTCTGAAAAAATAAGGACGGCTCATTATATTATTTCACAATTTCTTGCTTAATGGAGCAGGTCGATTGTAATTTCTGATTTTTGTTTCTCTTTTAAGATTCTGCCTTGTCTTTCCCTGGTTATTTTATAGTAGACCTTGATACTAACAGTTAAAGGCAATATAATTTCTTGTCAACTAAATACACAAATCTCTCTTTGTTCAAATGCCTCAATTGCACAAATGTGATTCAATATGCCACTTCCAACATAGAGTGGTTGTGGAACATGCAGCGGTTTTTTGGATTAGAGGGAAGAAATGGCTACTCCAGGTTTTTGTTAAACACTTGTCATTTTAGAGCACAAGTTGGCTCAAGCAGACATACCATGGGGCATTACAGCAGCAGGTAAAAATATTTCATTCATTGCTAAATAGGGCTGTGTGAAGCTTCAGTTGCTGATTTGATTCAGAGATGATTTGGCCTGATTCGGTGGCCGAATCTCCAAATCTGAGTTGAATTGGGAGACCAATTAAAAGGTCCAAATTGATTCGAAGCCTCCAAATCAATTCAGAAAAGATTCAGACAAGATTGGGAGATTCAGGCAGTCCCTCTGCAGTGGCTGTTGGGGCCTCTGGGGGCTCATGGCAGAGCCCCGCCACGCAGCACGGGGCAGTGGGGGGGCAGCAGGGATTGCCCCCCCCGCCTGGTAAGAGCTGGTGAGTGCAGGGCTTTTTTTTAAAGTGCCGGGACGCTGGGGCAGCCAGGTCCAGGTGGGGCAGCTACTGACGGGGCTGGAAGAGCAGGTGGGAGATGGAGCCTGTTCCATTTGGAGATTCAGCTGATTCAATTTGGGACAGTGATTCAAATCACTGAATCAAATCACTGTCCCCCGAATCAGCTGAATCTTAATCCGAAGTGAATATAAGCCACTACGCACAGGCCTATTGCTAATGGCTCAATTTATAAAATATGAAATATCTGAAAATCAGAGGCTTAGGGGATGGGAAAAGTGATATTATTCTCTGCAAAGAAAGATCCTATTTATGACTTGAATAACTAACCTTCCAACAGATTAAACTAGCAAAATAGTGATGATATAACCTTAATAATAACTGTAACGAAATTACACTTCTTAGATCTTCAGAGCAAGTTGCTCATACAGAAACATTACAGACCTTGCATTTAGGCTTTTTCTGTAACAAAACTGTGCCTAGCCTGAATGCCACCTGGCTCCCATCTGTGGTCAGGATGAAGTACATTGTAGTGGCTAATAATTTGTATCTAACTTTCATCACAGTGTCCTAGGCTATTAATTTCTTATTGATTAACCTATCCTTTTACCAACCACATTGTAATTATCAGTCAAATCCAATTGTTCCTTTCTTTTGTTGTTAAACAAGAGGCAAGGGTAGATTGCAGACCAGAGCATTAGAAATATCACAGAGCTTGACCTCCGGCAGTGTGATCAGTACTTTTTAGATCTGCAGTCATTAAAATAATACTACAGCATGGACATATTGTACTCCAGGTGAAGGATGCAAAAATCAGTGGCCACCTTCGCTCACCCTACTAAACAGAGTTTCATCTTTCATATACTAATGTCAACTTCATATCCCCATCAGTCTTGCTTCTTTTTATTATGATTATGGCATTTTCCTCATGTGTTTGTGGTATTTCAAACATAATTTTTCGTTTTGAAGCTTGCTTGCCTGTTGGTGGTTGTGCTGTCACCTTTGTTTCTATAGCTACACACACGACTTCTTTGACAGTGCACCTTTAATGCTGAAAAACATGCCTTAGATCTCCATAGTAAACATCTCAGCTGCTGTCAACTAATTTCCCTTTTCAGTGGCTCAGCCCAGATGGGATTTCCACCTTAGGAAGGATGTTTGCTTGCTTGCTTTCTCTCTGTCTCCGTCTCTCTCTTTTTATTAAACATGCTTTCTCCTGTGAGATTTGCTGAGTGCAAACGAGAGAGAAGGGGCTATAGTTCAAAAATGTTGCCACAATGCCTACTTACTACATGGGACCATAAAGCACAACAGTATAATGGCTTTGTTATACTTGATAATCATAGGAAGTACAGAAAGTCACTCTCTTTCTTCTGATAGATAGGTAACATAGATAACATAATGCAATAGGCATTAGATATAGAGGGCTAAACTGCATTTAAGACAAAGCTACTGTAGGGGAGAGATCACTCAGCATCTTTTCCCTGCTGGAGCTCCTGAATACATTGTTGTACCTCAGTCAAATGCAAAGCATCTTGCAGTTCAGGGACAGTACAACTACTTCAATAGTGCAGTACTCTTTGTCAAAGAGGAGCATCCACTAGCTGCGCTAGTCAGTGTGTGAAGGGGATGAGCACATTATTCATCACGCTATTTTTTTTCCATAGTTTTGGACCAAATTTTCAGAAAGGCATGACCAAAGCCCATATAGCTCCTTTTCTTCACATAGTATTGCATTATTCCTGCAAATATGAGATTTAATTTGCATTCACACAAGTCTGTACAGGGCTCTGGCTGTATCTTTCAATTTAGCTTTTTAAGATTTTCTCTGCTTTCCCTTGCCTTTGAAATACATTAGTTACTATGGGAACAACAATTATAATATAACGTTAAATTATATTAGAGGGGGTGCAATGCATGCTCTATATAAGTGGTTTTCATTAGAAGATTTGAACTTGTACACACACTTAATGTCATTAATTTACATTAACTAAATTGTTGCACAATTGATGAGACAGAGAATTAGAAAGACAGTATGAAAAATTTATTTAAAGGTCATAGATAAAAGAAAATGATATATCAAGAATTTATACTTTTATATGATGGGAAATCAGTAATAGACCTAAGTGGTTCTCCATGAACTTTTGTGAGTTTTGAAGATGAGTCAGATAGGTATTTGGTAAGTCTGGTAGCTTAGAAACATGACCTAGTAAATGCCTCAAGTATATTTTTTCCATTTTCCAGAACTTTACACTTCGTCTCAAAATTAGCTCATCTTATGCCTGTCATGTTAACTTTACCATGTTAACTTTACTCCCTTGAATAGTGTTCTGTGTTGACATGCTCACATATTTATATTACTAAAGCTCCTAACACTTTTTATCAAAATCTATAGCAGATGCACAAATGTCTACTGGAAAAAGTATGAGTGGCACTTTCACTTCTCAGTTACATTTTACATGACTGGATGAAAAAGTAACTTGTTATCAGTGCATATTGTAGCTGGTTACAAGTCCAATGGTAGCCAGACATATTTGTATTTTTGGTGTTTATTTACCAGATTTTCCCTTCTCCTAATGTTCTGACAAACAAAATATAATGTCAGTGAAAAGTACATGGTTGAGAGCACAAGTGACTCAACACACAGTACAACCAGGGAAGAGGTATACTGCAGGCATCAACACCGCAACCCCACCCCAACCCCACAGTGTGTGCCAGCGTTGCACACACGCACGCACGCACACACCAGTGGACTTAACCTAAAGGATACACTTTAAGGCTAAATACAGACAGTCAAAAAGCCCAAGGCTGAATTGATTCAATCTTTTCAGGTTAGTCTAAGATGTGTAGATTGAACCAAGAACCAAGTGAACAAACATTCACTTTTGACTCTGGAAATGCAGCCACATGCCTGCAGTGGCCCAGGCCAGGCGCCAGGGGGCCCTAGAGCACACTTCTCTGTTCAGCTGGAATAGACAGCTTGGGCCAAGGGTACCCTGCCCACCGTACCAAGGGTGGGTGGTGAGGGGGAGGTGGAAAGCATCCTGGGATGCTGGGGGACTGAGTTGGTTTGAATCTGGAGGGGATCGGGGACAAAAAAAAAAAAAAAAATAATCAATAAACCAATTTAACCTAAATCATTTTAAGTCTGATACTACATTTATCTAGGTTTACCTTAAACTGGTCTTGGCCATTTTGGAAGCAGTTTATGTTTACTGCACTTCTGTTGTGTTATAGATTTGAACCAGTTTAATGTGTACTTTCTGTCCTTAGCCTAAAGATCTGAGGAAACAGTTTTGCCTCTGTAGCCAATCCACTCTATAACCAAGCTCTTTGTCTCCAAGGAAGTACGCTTATACCTCCCATTCATTTCAACTGCACTTTTGAAGAATTATCAGGTGGCAGTAACCTTATTTCTAGAGGTGCACTGATACATTAGTCTGATATCGGATTGGTACCGATATAAAGAAAATTGGCTGTATCAGAAATCAGCCCGATACGGCCGATCATTTGGCCAATAAATGCTTGCGTGTTCGCGCCACCACAGCGCAGCACTCAGGCAACAAGGAGCAGAGCTGCATGCAGCTGGTGAGTCCATTGTGGTAGAAGGGGAGGTAAATGGGGGCAGATCAACACCCCCCGCAGTGAGGGAGGGGACAGAGACAGGGCAGATGCTGCCCAACCAAGGCAGGCTGGAGTGGGGCACAGGGCAGAGCCATGGCTCATGCGGGGGCATGACTCCTACCACTGCTTGCACCCCAGGATGGCACGGGGGGATGTGCCCCTCCAGATAAGCACGGGGCAGGCTGCAGCTGCGGGTTAGAGCTGGGGCTGCGCTGGGCTCTTCTCAATGGGGGCTTGGCTTGGGGCAGGGGCTATGGAGGGGGCTGCAGCCACCTCAGATTTGTCCTTAGCCCCCCCACCCCACATAGTCCTGCTCCCAGCACTGCTGCTATTGCGCACCTGGTGCAGCCCTGTCCCAACATCCTGCCTCCACCCATGTGCCAGGAAGAGCCGGGGCTGCACCGGAAGCATGGTGGAGGCACTGGGAGCTATGGCAAAATTTGGGGTGGTTGCGGCCCCCTCCATAGCCCCCTGCCCGAGCCCAGCCCCACTCCAAGAAGAGCCTAATGCAGCCCTGGCTCCAGCCTGCAGCTGCAGCCCACCTGCCCCGCCCCACTCTGCACAGATCCAGGGGCACATGCCACCCCTGTGCCCACTGCTGGGGTGCAAACAGAGGCAGGAGCTGCCCCTGCCAGGAGCTCTGGCTTCATCCCACACTGTGCCCCGCACCACCCTGGTTAGGTAGCACCCGTCTCTGCCCCCTCCCTCACTGCAGGGGGTGTTGATCTGCCCCGCCCCCCTGCCGCTCCACTTTCACCACAGTGGACTTACCAGCTGCACGCAGCTGTATCGGAAACCGAATTGGTATCGGCCCGAAAAATTTTTTGTATTTGAATCAAATCTAGGGAGGGAAGCTCTGTGCTAATCCCTTAAAATAAGCAGTATCAAAACCAGTTTGATTACATTTTTACAGCTGTCTTGAACTCTGATAGAAATACCTACCTATAAGTACTCTCCAAGATGTTCATGTCTTAATGCTGAGTGCATGATCCTGTCTTGTCTCATGAGTTAATATAGTACTGGGCATTTTGTACCTCCACTTTGGCCATATTTTAAATGATTGGTAAAATGTTTTTATTTTGTAAGTAACTTATTACAAGATAAGACTGTGTATTACATATGAAGATGGGTAGTCTGACTGTTACAAAATTCTTTGAACATGATTGAAGTAAGTTATTTGTGCAAGTCAAAGTTTTTTCATGAATTATTGCTTAATTTCAGATGAATTATTATATAAGGAAGGAAGCTCTTTCAGTTAAACCATATCACGTAGGGTCAACAGATCTGTTTTTTTTCCAAACTCCACCACACACTTCCTTTGTGACCTCCAGCAAATCAGCTAACCCCTCCATGTCTCACTTTTCTCATCTGCAAAATGAACATAACTGATACCAGCTTGCAGTATGAGAATGTAGTGAGGTATAACACATTAGATTTGTAAAGCACTTTGAGATTCATTGGGGGAAAGTGCTGTATAAGTACAAAGTAATGTCAGAGTGAAAGTCTAACTCATTTTTGCTATATCTGTTTGCCCAGTTGGCAAGTTTTTTGCCATGAAAATAGAGTACTTACATTTTCAGTGCTATCCAATCAAGTGAACACTTTTAAATTCACAAATATCTTTCAGCTCCAAGTGGAATAAGAGAGCTCCAAGTCAACATATTCAGAAGCCTTTCTTATTTGTCCCTCAGTTGAGAAAAAAAAATCCGTCCATCTGTATGCGACTCACTAGAGCAAATGAAATCTGTTCTAATTTCTGACACTGTGTTCTAAATTTCATACATTCCCTTTCTTCCAGATCACCACAGACCTGAGGCATCGTTGCACAGACAGCCATACTGGAACCTCAGCCTCTGCACCTATGGCTGCAGGGATCATTGCAGAGGCACTGGAAGCAAAGTAAGATTTGAGCTTTACTCTGAAAAAAAAATGTAATAAGTAATTAGCAGCTTTCACCCAGTGATCTCAAAGTGCTTTAGAGAGATTCCCTAGTAAAAATTCACAATATACTTGAAAAGTAAGGAAACATTATCATCCGTATTTAAGTCATGGGAAAATTGAGATACAGAGATCAAGGCAAAATATTCAGTGGTAGATGCTTAAAACTTTGACATAATACACACAATACTTTGACTAGTGCACCAGCAGCTCTATTGAAGGGCTTAAGGAACTTTCATGGTTAGGTTGAACATACATCCCACTTTGACTGGAATTGCAGGGGCATGGGGCACAGTCTGTCGGGGAGGTGGAGTGGCATAGTGCACCAGGGAGGTGGGCAGCAGGCACCACTGCTGTTAAATTCAACTTTTCCATCATGTAAGTATCTACATTACAGATTTTTAAAACATAGACTAGTGCCTAGTCAAGAAAAAATCCTATTAACTTCTCTAACTGCAGTATTTTGTCATTTGTATTTAGAACATATTTTAATGCGTGTTTTAGACCTGGAAGAACGGTTGGGAATTTATTACAAATTGATACATTCACACACAAATTCACACTTCAGATTATTTCCCTATATATTGTGTTAGATTATCTGTGTATAAAGTGCCCATTATGTAGGTTAATGATCTACTATCAAATGTTTCTAAGTTATAGAATGTATTTTCTAAGGGCTAGAGGGCATTTAACTACATTGAGATTAACTATTGAGGGTATCCCCAGTACGTTACAAGACCCTGCTTTGAATGGAGCAAAAAATGTGTGCATGGTACCCATTTCAGCTATGTAATTTGTAACAACAAACAGATTTCTATTTCCATGTTTTAGGAATGTTGCTTTTTTATAGAGAATCTTTTCACCAGGATTCAATGCAGGACACATTTTTTTTTTACCACTGTGTTACATAGCCAGGAAAGTAAGAGATTGTAATGGAAAAGCTGATATAATCTTAAATAGAGAAGCACATGTTGTCATTATAATTAGATTTTCTTAATGCAATGGTTAGTGACAAAAATTACTTTGAAAAATTAATATAGCACTATTATTTCAAGAAGGTATTCTTTCAATCACTTCTTAATCTCAGTTGTAAAAATGTGTACATTAATTTTTAAAGAACTCACATATACAGATAACATTACATTTGTGCTCACCAAAATTTCATGCTGCCGGAGGTTTTTTCTATAATTACTTTTTAACAAATTGATGTTTCCTGTAATTTTAATTCGCGTCTCTTTTTATGGTATTTTAAGTGTGTTTTCAGACAATTCATTGTTAGAATGGAAACTTTCAAAGTACAGTAGCAGACGCACAATATCTGCAGCCTTACTATTTCTGGTTACAATTTTATAACATGCTGACTGGTTACACTTTCCATGGCTCCCTTTTACTCAGCAGGACTGGACCTGTTGAGTTATTTGATGGGAACTGAAGGTAGTACTGGTGATACAGGAGCTTCTTCCAAGTTATGCTATGAGAACAGACACTGTAGAAATAATAATAAAAAAAAAACAAACTATACTAAAATAGTAAGGTAGATAACTGCTGAATGCAGATGAGATACAGACCAAGACCCCAACTATTTTTGTGTCTTTAACTATTCTGCAGGACTTTACAGCAGAGTCAGGATTATAACCCTAGTAGTGTCCAAATTCCAGTGACATTCTTCATTCCTAACCTCCCCAGGCAGTTTCAGTGGATAAAGAATTCTTCATTTCCTTTCCAAAACTGGATATGGCTGTGTGTGTGTGTGTGTGTGTGTGTGTGTGTGTACAGGGATAGATGAAAAATGTTATTACAAATGTGATAAATGCTGTGCTATGTAATAAATGTGCTTTTCTTGAATTTTTACCTGTACTCTTCCCCCCTAATTCTTATCCACTGGGTTTATTTATAATGATGTGTCTAAAGCCAACTGTCATTTAAAGTAAAACTGGCAGAAGAAAGGTCTTCTGTCTTCTTTTTTATTCCCCATTGGAATTTTCCACCAATATTACAAAATTGACTTGACCTGATACGCAGAACATGGAATATTCATTCCCGTAAAGTGATAGATTTATGATCCAGTATTTCATTTTTCTTGAGAGCTAGAAATTGGAACTGTATAACATTAGAAACAAAGAATAACTCCTTCACAATGGAATAAGGCTTTTTAGTAGACCAATGAGAGCATAATGTAATACCATATTTTCCTGCATACCATACACCCACAAAAAAGACATGCACTTTGGTTTTGGGAAGGCATAGTGAAGGGGGAAAAGGTGTTACAGTTGCATAGAATAAGGATAGAACCTAATCTTCAGTTTGCTTACCCTCCCCTTCCTGCTTTACCAAAAGTTGAAACCCTAGTTGCTGCTGAAGACTGGTCTCTGTTGATGGATCTGTGATTTTGAAAAGAACTCAAAACAGTCAACCCCAGAGGCTACTCTAACTTAGAATCATAGAAATTAGAGCTGAAAGGACTTCATGAGGTCATCTAGTCCAACCCCTTCCTCAAAGCAAGACCATGCCCATTTATATCATTCTAGCCAGGGCTTTGTTGAGCCAGGCCTTAAAACCCTCCAAGGATGGAGATTCCACCACCTCTCTAGGTAACCTGTTCCAGTGCTTCACTACTCTCCTAGTGAGAGTTTTTCCTAATATCTAACCGAAACCTCCCTTGCTGTAACTTGCTTCTTACAGGTATCTGACCCAGCTGGCTCCTTGACCTTGCTCAGCCTAGCGTTTTGGCCCTGGCTCAGACTCTAACCCTCTAGCTTTGAACCCAGCTGCCCCTCGGATCTTTGGCTAATGGCTTATGAGAATTACCAGTCAAAGTGCCTACACCTTGGTTTGTGACACTCTCCCTAGCTCCACTTGTGAAGTTCTAGGATCATGCTATAACTTCACTAGTTCTAAGATTTATGCTCCAGTTTTTTATGATCATTCAAGACCTCTATGGGATAGCAGGTTCCTTACAAGAGGGGGCACCATTCTGTAAAGGCCACCTTGATGGCCAGAAGCAATTTGTCCTAGATATCATAGTTGTATTATGCAGGCATCATGTTCTTGGAGTAGTAGACACAGGGATGTAGCTGTTCCTGAGCCCCCTTGTGTTGGGACAGTACTGCCCTGATGATACCTCTCCTGTGAATGGGAGGACTGTGTTCAAGTGGGCCAGGACTATTGTGCTGGTGAAGACTTGTTTCAGGTGTTCAAAAGCAACTTACACCCCAATGAACCTTAAATCAATGCAGAGTGGATATACTGAATCTCTACTGCACTTATAACATTCTCTTTGATCATCCTCAGCCTGCCATGTCCCTTTCCTGCAGCAAAATGTGGTGGGACACCTGTTACAGAATACAGCTGTACCACCTGAGCAGCTTTGCTTCCCCTGCAATGGGACTTCTCTGTTGACTTTTCCAGCTAGAACACTGATGATTGGAAATTTGGGGGGATTTGCTGAATTCATTTCAATATTTTAACCTATAATAATCACAAGCTTTTCTTGCAAACAAGAACTGCTCACTAGTATTTTTGTATAAAAAAAAAATACTACATGTCCAGATGCAGACACCAAAGGAGCCTAATTGAGCTGCCAATATTCAAGTTTCTCAAATGTTTGTACCATAGAACATAAGCACCGAATTGAGAAGTTTATTGCTTTGATACATAGAAGTTTGTTGCTTTGAAATAACTAAGGAAACAGTGCCACACAAAAAGCCAGACTCCTGGTCTTTCATGTTTCAGTTTGTCTTATAATATACAAATAGTCATTTACGTCATACATTCAGTTCCTATTACAGTTAGTATCCTGCTTCAGCTCTGTAAATAGATGTTTAATTGTATTCCATTCCTTCATCATCTTTGCATAATGCAAAATTTTCCTCACTGTAAACCACCTCAGGAGGAGGTAAATTTGTAATATTCTATTAATTTGGCTTGGGTAGCACTCTTATCTTTAAATACAAAATGTTCAACTTGCTTAATACCATTCTACTGCCAGATCAAAAAAGCTTTCCAGTTGAGGGAGGGTTTTAACTCAGGATTTGCATAAATCAGAATTAGGGGAGAGCCTATATGAAAGAAGATTCTTTCCAGTGAGCATTGTGTCATCTTCTTAAAGAAAGTTCAAGTAAGGAATGTCTCAAAATTACCTTCGAGGTGGTTCCTACACTTTGGAGAAAATAAGCTACTTACCTCCAAGGGAAAAAATTCACATTCTTTTATTAACAAGAACCAGTGTTTCTCTCTATGATTTGACAAACTATAATTATATTACTTAGAAATAGCACCTGAAATCAGGCAGCATTAACTTGCTATTTTTTATCTAATGCTGCAGTATGCCACATGTAGCAACCATGTTTCCTTCCCTGATTCCCCTTATATGACTTACTTTCTACACTTTTATTTGCTAATATGAAGGCACAATTAGAACAAGTTAGAAAGGGATAAAGAACTAATGTGCTGATAGCACTGATCCACTCAAGAAAGTAGAAGTGAAATTACCTTGAATTGTTCAAGAAAGATCAACCTAGGGCACATCTACACATGACACTATGACACCATAGTAACGTGCTACAGTGATGTAGAGTCCACAGGGATCCACATCTGACCAGCAGCTACTTCGCTGTAGCAATGTGCTCCCCCATTATAGTGTGCCACTACAGTAAAGTGGCTGCTAAAAATAACCATACACAACAAAAGGAAGTACTAAATCATGGTGCAGTAACAATGTCGCCATAGCAACACATGTAGATGTGTTTGTAGTATAACATAAAAAACTGAGATGTAAAGAAGTCTATACCACCTAGACTTTGTCCCCATCTGTAGCCAAATGCACAGTTTAAATCTTTTATTTTTTGATACCCACACACAAGTCCATGAAACAAGATGTAGCAGGCCCTTAAACCCATCATGCCTGATTGCCGCAGATAAGAGAAAGCAAATTTAAGAAAGCCACATATGAGGTGGGGAAGCCATGGCAGAGTACCTAAAGTACTCTTCCCCTTTATTTTTTATCCACTAATTTTTATGCTACCAGAGTAGCCTCTCCCAATGGTTCCAAAAGCATGAGTTTGAGTCCATCTCCAGACCATATGTGACAGGGAGCCATCTCAGGGCCATGTCGTAATGTCGGCCCACCTGCCTGTCTCTGGGCTAACCACCCACCTTCCTTATCTGCCACACCTTAATAGCAGCAATTCTGAGAGATGTCACTAAGGCAAGAGGCTGCCCATTGCTCACCCTGGTGACAAGGGCATTACACACAACTCCGACCTCCCACGCCTCACAGATGACAACCTAAGCTGAGGAATAGCTCCAGCTTGAGGCCGGGCCAAACTCTGCCCCCTGTAGGCCTGTAACAGTCAGCGCACACACTCTGTCCTCCACCGGCACTCTTTCACACAACCCTCTCTCACAGGGCCTCTTGTACTCTGCCTGCTCTCTCCAGGCCTCTCACATACTGCCCGCTTCACGGGCCACGCTCAGCCTGCTTTATTCCACACAGCACTTTGGACTCCCCTTGGGCCCTACTCTACTCAGCACTTTGGGCCTCCCTACTCAATCTCCAGCCAGGGTGCAGTCATCACTTCGGGCCATCCTCTTGCAGACCTTACTCTATGTGGCTTATGCTGTACTCTGGGCTGAACTTTGCTGCTGGCCTCTCTCATGCACAGCACTTTGGGCTGCCATCGTGCACCCTACTCTATGCAGGCCTCTACATACTTCTGTCCCTTCACTGGGGCCACCAGGGTCTTCCACCCTGTGGGTTTCAGGTGCTTCTCCTAAGTATGCCCAGCCTCCGCTAACACTGGGGTCTTTTACCCTGCGGGTTTAGGTGTCTTTTCCTAGGCATGCCTGGCCTCATGCCATCAGGTTCTCTCACCCTATGGCATCAGATGCCTCTCTCTAGTTTGTGCCTGGCCCCATACCTATCCCTACCTCAGGGTAACCCACCAGGATGTGGGGGATGGGGTTTTAAGATGCCCCTACCTGCCTTTCACCAGGGAGGCAACTGGCCCGGCATTTTTGGTGGACTGATTTCCACCACAGACAGTCCTACCAGACCACCCTTCCCTGGCAGGGTGCAGTTTGCAGTCATACCCAGGACCAACAGCCTCCTGCCATCCCCATAGCTCCTGCCCTTACCTCCAAGATGTTCTGAGTAGCAGCTCAATCAAATATTAGCTCCTAGCAGCAACCTGCTGCCTTAGCTCTGAGGGCCTGGGTTAAAATGGAGGCTGTTCCACCCCCTCCTCCAATCCCAGGGCCCTCCCAGGGTCATGTGACCCTGATTAAGGCTAGCCTACACCTGCAGGCTGCCCTGCTGCTTGCTTTCAAGACTTAAAGTGGCAGGCACCAAAGGTACTCTGTCACACTATGCTAAAGGCTCTCCCCAAGTGACCCCGCTCTAAATGGGTACCTGGCCACTTGGGCTGGGGAGACAGAAGTACTCACACATGATAACAGACATCATTCCTTGTATGTTGTTAGTGACAGAAACTGGTGTGTCTCGACCATGCTAGACTTATGGGCTGTTACTCTTGAGGGGACCTTTGATATACAAGGTAGTAAAACATACTTTGGGCTTAAATAGTTTCTGTTTATCATTTATAAATTTATGTGTCTAAATCAATTTATAAATAGTTTTATTAACAAATTATATATTTGACAAGTGTAAGCATATATCAGCAGGTTTGGACCCAGTTCATCTTGAGCTATAACTGAATTGTAATATTCTATTGATAATAGTTTAAATATTGTATTTAGGCAAAGCCAGGAACAATGCCTTCAATTAAGGTGACTCAGTAATTCCCATTATAAAGACTGTGTTTTCAGATATAAAACATTGCCAAATTGTAATTGCTTTCCCTGGCTGGTGTCAGAAAACATCAGGAAAAGTGGTTCACTGAAGTTATATTGTATTTTTCCTTGTTAAAAAAATGCACAACCTTTTCATTGCGAAGCTCTAGAGACTCCATTCTAGAAGCTGAGTGGGTAGGAGTTACTCACATGTCAGGTCTGTCCATTTTACTTTATCAATTATGTTTGTCCAAGTTATGACCCTTGGAAAACTTTCAGTTTGCATATGCTCATTCTATGAAAATTCTGCCTTCATGGAGCATTCTTCAGCCTGGGTTGCAGGGACTGAATAGGAATTTCTCTGAAGTTATTCTTCTTAGATACTACTATTCACTGATCTAGTAGACACCAGATTGTCTCTCTTGTTCTATCAGCATTCCTATTACATATAACCAGATGAGATGGAAGAGCCTGACTTGCAGGCAGAGAGGGTAGCAGGATTCCAGTAGTTCATCTTTTAAGTTCTTAGTTTTAGAGACAACATTACAAATGCTTGACTGTGCAAATTTAACATTGTTTTAATATTATTTGTCGGAAGTAACATATTAAATGGGGCTACATTCTGAGAATTTTCAGATTTCAGTCAAAATTACATCTTGAGCATTATGCCATTGCTGCCTATATTTTTATTAATGTAGACAGGAGTGGATCCAGAGAGAGTGCAATGATGCAGCTGCACCCTGCCTCCCACCCCCCGTCTCCCTTTGTAGATTGAAGTAAACTGTGGGAGCCTTTTTAGGTCCCTAAAGCAGGAGAAAATCCCTCCTTCCTTACCCTGGGTGCTCAGAAGCACATTCCTTCCCCACCTCTCCTACACCATCTGCTCCTGCTTTTCTGGCTGTCCTACAGGCAAAGGGAGCTCCAGCGCCACTTCAGCCCACCCCAGCTGGGCAGCTCAGGGGGTTGGGCTCAACCCAGGACAGAGGCAGCAGCAACAGCAAGGTGGGAAAGTCATTTTCCCCTCCCTGCCCAGTCCCCAGCAGCAGATTTGAGGAGGGGAAACTGTCCTCCCATCCCTGCCACTGCTTTTCAGTACCACCCCCAACTGAGCCCAGCTCCTATTCACCCTGGCTGGGACAGGCAGCTGGAGCTTCTCCTGCCCCCTGGGACAGGGGGGAAAGCTGCAGCAGTAGGTGAGGTTGAGAAGAGGATGTACCTTTGAGCACGAAGAGAGGATTTTCACTTGCTGTACGGACTTTTTAAAAGTTCCCAGAGGAGCGCATGGCACCTGCACCAATGTGGGATGGGACTTGGCTGGGAGCAGAGAGGTAAAGCTCTGTGCAGAGTGCAATGCTGCTCCTGCACCTCGCTTTGGGAAATCCTGGCTCTGTCCCTGAATGTAGGGTGATTTAGGCTCACCCAAATGCATATAGCTGCTGATGCTAAAAATCTAAATCCATCCCAGGTTCTTGTTGCTTTGGCTTTTAGGCTATAGTCCACAGCTTGGGTAGACTGTGTGTTTCTTCAGTAGTTCTCTTTTCTTCCTGAGAAGGCTGTCTGAGATTTTTGTCCTTGAGGTACTGTTTTATCACCACTCCTGTTCTACACTTGTATGTTTGTGTATGCCTGAACCACAACATATGAGCAGCAGGGATATCAACATCAAAGCAAATGATCTTCAGGTTGTTTCTTTTTCATCAGAATTTACCATCATATGTGTCTGGTGGGTATGTGACCTCTTTTAGTCATTTTATTGCATTCTGGTCTTGGGCTGGGGGGACAGACTTGAAGACTACAGCTGGTGCAAATATATCACCCATCTAGCCATGCAAATATATCACCCATCTCAAGGAACCTACTAAGATTTGCCCTCTGGCAACTGCACTTTCTACCTATTTCCTTCCAGGTGCAACTCAAGGTTCTAACTTTGATATACAAAGCTCTTCAAAAGAGCTAAAAAATCATCTTTGCTTGTGAGTCACCACAGCAACTGAAGTAAAATAGAGTGTTGAATTTAGCAATCTGGGCATAGGCAGACTCACTTTTTTAAGTGGAGGGCTGTCGATTACGAATGTGTGAATAATTGGTAATGAATAATTTATTTAGCAAAATTACTTTGGAATGTCTGTTTTTTCCTCTTATTCAGAGGGAATGTGCCATATTTAATATACACCTGCAACCTTATGACATGTAATTGGCCCTTGCTTAAGAAATATTAAAAAAGAATGAATATGTAGATGTTTAATATTAGGGAGGCAAAAGGCAGTTAATAACCCATTTTGGAATTTGGCCAAAATATGGGAACAGGCACTGTTACATTTGTGAAAAAGTGCTATGGTATCTTAAGTACCTATAATGCTTTACCTTGCCCATAAGAACTGAATCTAGCTTCAAGTACTATGTAGATGCATTTATTTTGTGCCGATTGCTAAAAAGAAAAGATGTCACATGATGTTTACCAATATCACTTCAGTAGTGGCGGAATATTTCCTTTGGGAAATATTTAAATTCCCATAAATTCACATAAATTGGAGTGGAGATTTATGGTTGCTCCTTAGTTTAAGAAAATTGATGAGATCACAATTCAAGGTAGCAAGGTAGCAGATCATGTTCTATATATGTGTTGTTGCTTTTCTGCTCAAGTAATCACAATTTTTGAGCCAAATTAGTTCATAAAAGCATTTTTGTTTCAATATCAGATATGACTGAAACTAGAGGATCTACTGGCTTGTTCTTCATACAGTGCTAATTTTGACTGACAATGCATTCTCATGTTTAACATCTCCATGTATTTAGATGCTATATGACATAAAGCAGAATACCACAATTTGGAAGGGAAAGTATTCATCATTAAATGTATTACCTTTATCATGGAAAATGCCTTCTTTTTGTGTTCCTAATGATCATCCTACCTTTTACATATGATTCAGACTATTATACAGCCAACTTTTGATCTGTTCTGGTCATAAGCACCAAATTGTATGTTAGTACCTAACCACCCATTCTAGTGCGGGTACCGTTTTCAAATGTGAATACCCAAATTAAGCCCCTAAATTCATATTTAGAAGCCACAATAAAAGTTGTCTGGTTTTCATGGTGCTCAGTACCAGTTTGTCTTATTGACCTCAGTGTGAACTGAAGTTGCTTAGCACTTACACAGGTGAAAAAAAAGTTGAAAATGTTGGCCCTGGTTCAGTAATCATTATAAAGATCCTGATGCTCTATAAAACAGATGTTGGGTGTGTTTGATATCTAGTAACATAACATTGGTGAGCTCAGCAAAGTGTTTGAGGCTTCAATAGCTGGTACTAATGCCCCTGGCAAGATTAAATTACCTGTCTGTCTTGGAAGTAGAATGACTTTCCAAAACATAGTGAACTATTGTGGTAAGAAATCATGAAGCTATTGAGTAATATTCATTCCTCATTAAGGAGAATGAGGTTTATAGTATATGAAAGTGAGTACAGCCTCACTGACTTCTTGTTTTATGACTGGTTATACCCATGGAAGTTCCAATGTCACAATAGAGCTGGGTTAATAACAGATTTCTCAGTTCTCTGACAATTCTGAAGAATTAAAAATGATTATTTCAGGTTAAATCAAAACGGTGTTGCTTAGAAATTTTTAGTGAGTTGAAAGTAAAAAAAAAATTATGTTGAATGAAATATAACCTTTTCTTTTTAATTTTGAGCCATTGTAAACCTATCTAAATATTTCAAATCAAATTAAGGAATATTTTAAACATCTTTTCATTTTAAAATAAAATAAAATTATTTGTGGCAGGAAAAACAAAATATTTCTTATAAAAATCTAAATTCTTTAGTTTGAAAACTTTTTTAAAAATTCCTGCATTCTTTTGTTTTTCAAAATGAACGGTTTGGTAAAATCAGTGAAACATTTTGGATTCACTAAATCTTTTCTTCACAAAATAAAAAATTCAATTGAAAAAAAGTGTCCATCTCTTTATGGCAGTTCTTTCTGCCCATTCAACACAAGTTCATGCCTTTGCTCTCATTAAATCCTCCCTTTTAGGGACCTGTGGTTTTTCTCTCTCCTTCATGTTTCTCTCCCATCCCACCCACTAGCTTTTGAACAGTCTGTTTCTTCTTGTGTGCCTTTTTCAACTCCTCTAAAATGTACTCCTGGGAAATCTCGAAAAATAGCCCTCCAACCACACCTCCATATCCAGCTCCCAGTTCATCTGTATGAAGGACTTTATCTTCCTATTAGATTATAAACTGTTTAAATTAGGACAGGATCTCTACATGTTTGTATAGGACTGAGCATAACCCCAGATCATTATTAATAATGAATGCTAATTAGGATGATAGATCATATTCTGTGTGCATATAATTAAGATTGTATCTTCATAATAAACATAAATAGATCATTGAATAATAGAAAAGTATGACTGGAAGGGACTTCAGGAGGTCATCTGTTCCAACGCTCTGTCTAAACTATCCTAGACTAGTGTTATCTAACCTATACTCAAAAACGAAGGATGGAGATTCCACAATCTCTTTGGAAAGCCTTTCCAAGCCTGTTCCAATGCATGTGAGAAAGTTCTTCCTACCTAATTTTCTTTTGCTGTAATTTGAGACCATTGGCCCTTGTCCTTTCTCCTTTGGCCATGGAGAATAGGGGCACCTGTGCACACCACAGGTTTTAATCTTCATTAAATTAAATGCGTTTATAAAATTTAAACTTGTTTATTTTGGCGCGTCACATCTGTGTTTACACACACTAGGTTTTCAAATGAATTAAGCCTAGTCCCTGGCCAGAGTTGCAGGAGAGCGGGACAGTCCAGCACTGCCCCCCTGGCCCGGGGCCCTCCACCCACCCCATGCCCATGCTTTGCCATACAGCTGTGGAAGCAGGGAACTGGCAAGCAAGAAAAAGAAAAAGCCACACAAGAAAAAAAAAAAAAAGTGGAAGCAGTTCAAAAGCCAAAGCAATTTGAAGGGGTGAAGTATAGAAAAGTTGCAGCGCCATCTGGTGGACAAAGACGCTCATTACACATCTTTGAGTGCCTTTGTGTTTATATGCAATGAATCAATGGATGGTGACACTTTAATTCCCAATGAGCCAAACTAAACTATGCCCAAAGAGTTTTAGTTTATTGCACAAGAAATCCTGCTCATGCAAACACATGCAGTTGCAGCACATGAAAGGGCAGAAATACATGTACATGAGCCCTAGAAGACTATAATTAGGGCCTATTTTAAATTGCGGACCCAGCTCGCAGAATGGGTGCTCCTTTAATTTGGAGTTTCCCCCACACGCCCTCGGCTACTGATTGGTGGAGGGGCCCCGCTGGCCCCACTACTTCCTCCTGATGGCTGGGAGGTGAAAACCACAGCTTTAAATATGCTGCGGTTTTTGCCTCCTGTCCGGTCAGCAGCAAGCAGTGGGTGGTAAAAACCGTGGCATATTTAAAAGCACAGTTTTTTGCCTCCTGGCCATCAAGAGCAAGCAGTGGGGCTGTCAGGGCCCCTCCGCCAATAAGCAGCAGGAGGGTACATGGGGGGAACTCCAAGATAAAGGAGCTGCTGTGATGTGAGCTGGCCCCGTGATTTAAACCAGGCCCTAAATATAATCCAAAGGATTAAAGGCGATTGTAGCTAATCAGGAAACTTTAAATTCCTGGTGGTATAAAATGCATCCTAAAACATTAGAATGCAGGGGTTTACAGTGGAGATATTGAAGCACATAAGTTAGAAAGTATAAAGTAAATTATGTAAATTGAGTTGTAAACTGGTGGAAAAAATGGTATTACCAAAGGCATAAACTAGGAGCTCTAACAGGAATTTAAGAACATAATTTTGAATTGAAAACTTTCAAACCTTTAGGAGTTTTGTGCTTTATTATTTTGTGATAGTATCACAAAGTATGTGGAGTGTGTGATGGACTATGTATTTTACTGTAGTATTTCCGTTTTAAATGCGTTCATGTTTTAACAATGGTGCTTCTGTTTCCCTGACTGTCTTGTACATGGAAAACGATACTTAGAGTCCCTGGGAGGTCCCAGAGCTTATTGTGTATAAGACAAAATGGACCTTGCATATTAACAGATTTGACACTTTTTTGACTCTTCAAAAAGGTGGAATTAAAGGTGAGGTCCTGGGGGTCTCAAGGAAAGCAGTCTGAGATAAGCATCACAATGGATAGAACAGCCTGAAAAAGGAAGGTGTCATCTTGTGAAGGGAAGAGTCTAAAGAGAATAAATAGCCAAGCAGCTTTTGGGCTCAGGACCACATGGACTGGAAAGAGGAGAGCTGCGTTAACTTTAGAGTGTTTGGGGCTCTGCGGGCTGGACTGAGGACAGCAAGACTACTTAACCCTTTGGAAGGAGCAGAAAATCTCTGGCTAGATGGCCTTTACCCCAGAAAATGCCTTTACTTAAGAGGAGCTGCCTTGCTGCTAGGAACTTTGGGGTATACTTCTCTCTCTGTGTCAAGAAGTAATGACCCTTCCTTGGGAGCTGAACTAGAAGGTAGGTCTCTGAGACAGGGCCACAGATAGCCAGGGAGAAACAGAGACCAAAAGGCCAAGGTCTTAGAGTCAGAAACAGTCAGGGCTTCCCCCCACTATAGAAGCCACCTAGGCTGGCTTCAGGGCAAACTCAGAGAGGCCAGACAAAGCTGTACAACTCCTGAGCAACCCCCTCTTTATCCTTCCGGGTGACAAGGTGTATTAGTGTAAGGATTATGTTAGTGCTTCCAGTACTGCTGCCCCAAAGGCATGAACAAATCCACAAAAGTATCTTCCCACGGTGCTCCTGGCTAGATTACAGTTCACTTTCTCTGGCCTGCTCGCAACAGATGTTTGCTGACCAATATCAGTACTTCTACATAAGGAGTGTTCTGTTCTTGTATAGAAAAGCCAACTGAGCAAGCCACCTGCAGAGGTAGCTCTGAATGAAATGAACTTAAATTGTACAATCCTAATCAGTTTCACTCTCAGTGAGGTCTTTGTTTGCAGAGTTTTTGCACAGTTTCTCCTTACCTGTTTGCCTGATCCTGGAATAAGATATAGGCAAAGGAAGTAGAGGGAAATGGGCAGAAACAAATAACTATAGACAAGAAGAATGATAGAAGTTCTGATCCTACTGGGATAACAACTAGGGACCCCATTACTGTATCAGCACAGGAGGCCTCAGGAGTCAGGATAGATATTTCCATATATAATAAAAGGGCTAGATTTTAATAGATGTGTTCATGATGTATTTTACTGCATTAAAACAAGCAGTATTGCCTGCTGAGGAAGATGCTATTCAACACAAGTGAAGTCATTCAAAATGTACCAGAAGTGTGTGGTGTTTTCATGTCTAGACTTTTAAATGCTGGGCTCCATTTTTGTATCTGCAGTTTTTCAGACATATGTGGGTTACAGTTTTGATATCTACATACTTGGCTGCATCTTCCCAAGGTACTCTCTTCACCTGCCTTGGAAGACAATGGTGTATCTTAAAAGCCATGAAGATCTTCAAAACTATTCTCTCTGAGGGCCAGACAGGGAAGGTCTGGATCTCATTAGCACAGAATATCATTGTACACAGGGTCAAGGTGCACTGACAATAAGTCATCACAGCATATCACAAAAGGCAACATATCTCCCTTTTGTTGAGAGAAACAGAGAAGAGGACAGTGATCTCCTGTCACCTGGCTCACTTTGATTTCTGACACAAAGGGGCAAAGAATTTTTTCTGGTTTCTGTTCTGGGGCTGGGTAAGAATGACCCTTTATCACAGAGAAGCGCATCCCACAATCTCTGTTTACATGACTCATTTTGTAAGTACTACCAAAGTAAAACAGGGGCAGGCACTGTACACGTATCAGAGAAGCAACTGCCAAATTAAGGCTGTGCTGTGCTGAATAGAGCTTTACTTATGCCTGTGCTGTTTCTTATTGGCCATTCCTAGTTAAATTTGCAGCAACTCTCAGCATCCTTCCCCAATGTTCTGGGCATCAACAGGTTTTGCTAAACCTGGAAGTGGTGTTCTGGTGTTAAAGCTCAGACACTGATAGGGGGAGAAAAGGTGCAAAACGAAAGGCTGCAAACATAATGCTTTTCATTGCCAATTCTACCAACAACCCTGACTACTAGTGGAGAATTTTTTGGAGATCTTAGGGAGTTAAAGGAAGCCAAGAATATTTTATTCTGTTTGCAGTGAAAGAAACTTGTCAGTTCATTATTCATAATATTATAATTCATCGTTCAGAAAATGTGAATAAGAATTTGGATGAATCATTGGAGTTGGGTTTGCCTTAGGGCTGCAGAAAACACTAGAAGAGTTTTGCTAATCTGTGAGTGACAGGGAATTTATGGAGAAGCCAGGCAGCTGTTTGTTGTGTTTTGTTTTAAAAAAAATATTGTGTGACCTCTTGAGGTGGAGTCATCTGGAAAGAGT